>NC_133442.1:1543304-1851965 GCF_964197705.1 Penicillium psychrofluorescens | reverse complement strand
GCGGCCGACATTTGGATGGACATCTGCAGAGTGAGGCATAGTGAGAAAAGGGCGAAGCTCCATTTACTCCGACTCTGGGTGACCTAAAACAGGTAAAAAATACATGGAGCAAGCAGTATGAGAAGCGTCAATCTATCCTGCATTGTACACTAATATCGGTAACTCTATTGGGAAGATTGCTCATGTCCCAATGGCGCCATCTATGCATTAACAACATGGTGTAATATCTGACGGTCAAGATGACATTTTCGGGGGTTCTCAGCCAACCTGGTTTTTGCTTGACCCCTCATGGCGCTACATGTGCTACCAAGATGAATAGAAATTGCCCCATACTTGGCCATATGGTGAAAGCTGCCACTGTGAAGTTTCTTTCCAAACCCCATTTCCGGAAACATTTACATGGCCAAAGTAGTAGATTAAATTGATATATAAAGGCACTCCGAAGTCGTTGCCTTCAGCATAGGTCCTCTTAGCATATATAATACATATGAACAGGATAGCTCTGGCAACATTACACAATGACTTTAACCACCTTATTTTCCGATTCACACTATAAGGGTGGCGCCAACGAGTCGGTATCTATCGTTCGAGACGTCACAAAATCGTCACTATCATCTGAGGGAGATATCGCACCTCTGGGGGAAGTTGAGCAAGAACGCCGGTTTTGGTTCCAGCGAAAGAAACAGTTTGACCCCGACACAATAGCAACCCAGCTTTCGGTTTATGATGATCCAAATGCTGCAAAGGGATACCAGCCCAGGGCAGACTGGGAAAACCTTCATCGGTTCGATTCATCTGCCCGATGGACATGGGGTGAGGAGTACCGGTTGGTTCAAAAGATTGATGTTCGAATTATGGTCTTTACATGTATCATGTTCATGGCTTTAGAGCTGGATCGGTCCAATCTTCAACAGGCACTGACCGACAACTTCCTCGAGGATTTGCACATGACAACCGACGGTATTGTGAAGGCCTTATTATTTGCCGAAAGTATCATGACTGCTGATTCAGTCTGCCTTCAGATTACAATCTTGGAATGACGGTATTTCGGCTCTCGTTCCTTTGTGCCGAACTACCCTCTCAACTTGTCAGTAAATGGATAGGCCCAGACAGGTGGATCCCCACGCAAATGGTGGTCTGGTCGGCGGTCGCCATGGCGCAGTACGGGCTGAGTGGACGAACGGCCTTTCTCATATGCAGAGCGCTGCTTGGGATTCTACAAGGGGGGTTTATCCCCGACGTAAGTTGCAGCAATGCGGTGACCGAATAGAGTAACTGTCGCTCACGAAGGCTTTTAGGTGATTTTATATCTTTCATACTTTTACAAGCATTTTGAACTGTCTTTGCGTCTTGGGTTCTTCTGGACAGCCATGAATTTTGCGGATATCCTTGCTAGCTTCCTAGCCTTTGGTATATTGCATCTTCGTGGTGTCCAAGGCCAAGCTGGATGGCGTTGGCTTTTCCTGCTGGAGGTAGGCGAGCATGATATCCACTAGGACCAATACATGAATCTCACTTCGGGATTAGGGAATTATCACGTTGCTTGTCGGGCTGTCGGCGTATGTTTTAATGCCTCCAGGGCCGTGCCAAACGGCCAACTGGTCACGGGGCAAATCGGGCTGGTTTACCCCACGGTGAGTCTTTTCTACTAATATATGTGCCTAATACTGGAGACTGATTTTCCTTAGGGAGGAAACGATCATGGTGAACCGGGTGATCCGTGATGATCCCAGCAAAGGCAGCATGCATAACAGAGAACCCATCACCCCCAAGCTACTTTGGAAGAGCCTTCTTGACTATGACTTATGGCCGTTGTACATCATTGGGCTTACATTTGAGACTCCAATGACAACTCCGAAACAGTATCTCACGCTAATATTGAAGGGACTGGGATTCGGGACTTTTGCGACCAACCTCTTGACCATCCCTAGTCAAGTACTTTCCATGATACTGATGCTCACCATAACATATATATCTGAGGTTACCGGGCAACTAACCCTGGTGTCCGTGATTGGACAAATTTGGACCCTACCATTTGTGGTATACTTGTATGTGGTCGACATCAACACCGCGAACAAATGGTCTGCGTGGGCGGTGATGACTCTTCTCCTAGGATATCCAAATTGTGAGGCCAATCCATAGGGATCTCTGTAATTCACGGTATCTAACAAGAGATGCAGCACATGCAATCCAGGTTGGATGGAATTCTCGGAACTCAAACACTGTTCGGTCTCGTACGGTCTCGGCTGCCATGTATAATATGTGCGTCCAGGCCTCGTCAATCATCGCGGCAAATATCTATCAGGCCGGTAAGTGCTTCGTTCCAAGGTTTATCCGTTCCTATCCAACCCGACATAGATGATGCTCCCCGCTATCGAAGGGGTAACCGGGTTTTGGTGGCACTCGTGGTCACAAACATTTTTATTTACCTGTTTACTAAGATCTACTTTGTCTTCCGCAATGCGAGACGGGAACAGAAGTGGGGTTCCATGTCTGAGGAGGAGAAGGTACATTACGTGGAAACCACCAAGGACGAGGGAAACAAACGGCTAGACTTTCGGTTGGCACATTGAGGAGTGTTACCAAGTTGGACGGGAACCCTGGACGCCAACTGAATAGAGAAGATTGTATCCTCATTTCTGTGTGTGCCGTGTTCCGTTCCAGACTTCTAACATCGTGCTGGCTTCTGCATAGCGTGCTTCGAGCGTTGGTACACGTGCAATCTTCCCCGCTCCCGTTAATGGACGATGGCATCAACGAGAAAAGCAAAGTGCTTAGCGCAGATAAGTTCAATGGACACACTTGGTACAAATGCCCAATTTGTAATAGCGCAGCGTCTCGCAACTTCTAGTCTGTATCGTGCCATCGTCCCCGTTCCACTGAACGTCAGTTGATTACATCCGGGCCTTTCACGAGCAGATATTCTCCATTTTTGGGGGTTATTGCGAATAACAGCCACTTTTCGCAAAGCACCCAGAACGTTTATTGTCCAACCACAGCAACTTACATCAAAAGGTGTGCTTTGGAGGAAAATGTGCGAGATCTGTATGTATTCATCCAAAGCGGGGTTGCGACTACATGTGGCCAGGATACTGTGGTCGAGGTCGGATATCGGCATCGAATGTCAGGTAAGAGGTGGTGAAATAAGAGTATAAAACAAACATCCATCCTGCAGTTTTCCTAACTACTCCTTAGTTTCAAGATTCTAAATCCTCTGGATCGCAAGTACATTCCTCTCCATAATTATGGCCCCTTCTATCACCGAGCCCGCGTTGTCAGCAGTGCATACTGTAGAAGGCAAACTCCCGTTGAAGGGCACCGAGCGAGTGCCTCTGAAACTAAATGGTGCACTGGATGCCTTTGAGTCATTCGATGTCACGCCAACCATTGGACGCGAGTTTCCCAATGCAAGTCTGAAGGACTTCCTTCGTGCCCCGAACTCCGATGAACTGCTTCGAGATCTTGCAATTACCGGTCGGTGCTAGTGTCTCGTAATGGTTCCAGGCTATTAAATACATTCCAGTGTCCCAGCGAGGAGTGGTTTTCTTCCGAAAGCAGGATGGTCTGGACGATGACTTGCAGAAAGAACTGGCTCAGCGGCTTGGAGAGCTCTCGGGTAAACCACGAACTTCTGGGCTTCACATTCACCCAGTTGCAAATTCAGGCCGTGAACATAGTGTCAAGGATGACGAAATCAGCGTGATCAGCTCACAGCTCCGGCAGAAGCTGTATTCATACCGTAATACTCGCAAACAGACCGCTAGAAGGGAATGGCATAGCGACATAACCTTTGAGCCCATTCCTAGCGACTACACAATCTTGCGCTTGACAGAGCTCCCTAAGACGGGTGGTGGTAAGCATGAAACATCTTTCTCTTATGATTTACAAAGCTCATGCATTAGTCCAGATACCTTGTGGGCTTCTGGCTACGAGGTATACGACCGCCTCTCGCAGCCATACCAGAAATTTCTAGAAGGTTTGACAGCAACGTACGCGCAGCCTCGTTTCAACCAAGCGGCTAAAGAGAGCGGCTTCGAGATTTATAGCCGCCCTCGCGGTGCCCCTGAGAATACTGGGGAAGAGCTGCGCGCTGAACATCCAGTTATCCGCACCAACCCTGTTACAGGATGGAAAAGTGTATTCGCCGTGGGCAGCCATGTTGAGAAAGTCAACGAAGTGACCGAAGAAGAGAGCAGACATCTCCTGGACTGGTTTGTAAAGTTGATCGTTGAGAATCATGATCTGCAAGTGCGCTATCGTTGGCAAAATCCCAATGATCTCGGTATGTCGTCTTATACTTAAGTTTGCAGACTGCTTATATCTGACATATTTGATAGCAATCTGGGACAATAGGTCGGTGTATCACGCAGCGACCTGGGACTATGAAGAGATTGGTCCACGGACTGGCCATCGCGCTGTCGGTCTTGGAGAAAGGCCGTATTTGGACCCAAAGAGCACTGGGAGACGGGAAGCACTAGATAAAGATGAATAAAGCTTCGTCCTCTATCCACGCCATTTCCGAATTACGGGCGGCTGTTTCTGTAAATAGAAATAGTGCACCAGCAGTTATTTGCTTGACATCTCACTGCATTTTAGCACGGTTTTCACTCATTGAATTTCAAATATCACCGTTCTTGAACTCCACAATCCTTTTCGCCTTGGGGACTAATGCCCCATGCAGAGATGGGAGGGCGCATAGTGAACCAGACATTCAAAAGGATAAAGCGCAAATTAATGCCAAGATGTCCGATCGGCAGAGCTAAAAACCGGGGTGGTCGGAAGCTAAGATGTAAATCCGGCCACCAGGCCCAAATCGCGGACCGTAGCACTGCTTACCCGGGCTATAATGCGATTGTCTCGTAGGTTGGTGTGATCGACTGCTTCCTGGGAAGAGACAGCTTGCGATACTAGAAAAATTGGAAGCGGCGTCCCAAATTTAATTCGCAAATTAAACCGAGCCTGATTCAGAATCACCTTGTTTTTACGAAAGAGGAATGCAGATTCCAGTGGGGACGATCAACAGCGGCGAGGCATTCGTACCATAAACAATTGCTTACTATTGTCCCGGGCCAGGCGTGTCTTCAGATCTCAACTTTATTTTCTGACAAAAGATTATGATCCAATGACTCGTTCAACTTCCGGTCCACCATAACTTTCTCACTGATCATCACGAAGCTTTCCTTATCACGTACTGCATCCTTCGAATGTCACTGTAAAAAGGCGCGCGCATCCAATCATGCCTACCATGCAGTTCTATCCCAAGGCGCGTCAGCCCCGGCCCAGCATCCATCACCCCTCGGTTCAGCCGCTTCGAATGTCTGTTCTCAAAGCAGCTAGCATCAACGTTCTCCTGCTGCAATTTCTTTTCCTTGGACTTTTTTGCTATCTATTTGGATCTCTCTTTCAGCAGACTACACATGTTCATAACATGAATATTCTCTTTGTCGACTACGATGGCGGCGCGATCGGCAGTGCAGTTCGAGCTGCGAACCAGCAGCTCAAAAGTCCGGGTTTCCCGTCATTGATTGAGCAACCCCCGCCAGATTATCCGCAGACTACCAAGATCGATAACGCAGTCTGCAACATCAAATACTGGGCAGCATTATATGTTGTGTCCAATGCCTCAGATCGGCTAGCAGCCGCACTGGGGGGTGGCTCGGCTGCCTCTGCGTACAACCAGAGCAACATTCTCTTCATAGTCTGGAATCAGGCGCGTTATCCGACCGTGGCTGATGCCTCTATTTACGGGAGCGTAGAATCTCTCTCCCAAGCCGCGCGAGTTGCTTTCACTCAGGCCGGTGGAAAACAAATCATCCAGGCCCTGAACAGCTCCGATCCTGGTGCCATTGCTGTCTTTTCCAATCCCTGGACCTTGTCTTCGATAAACATACAGCCGACCACACAAGGATCACGACTTGTCTACAATACATTGGTGATCATATTGATACTCATCCAAGAATTCTTTTTCTTGGGTTCCATCAACGGTCTCTATCAGCAGTTTCGACTCTATACGCTTGTGGCATCGCATCGAATTGCAATCGTTCGCCTAATTCTGTCGGGTGTCTACACATTCTTGGGTTCACTGTGTACCACAGGCGCAATCTGGGCTTTTCGCCATGGCTGGCACGTAAACGGCAGCCAGTTCGTGCTCAACTGGATGACATTGTGGCTCTTTGCACATTTGAACTTTTTGGTTCTCGACGTTTTCAGTATCTGGGTCTCTCCTCCGTTTGTGCCAATGGCACTGATATCCTGGGTTGTGCTCAATGTGACCTCTATTCTCCTTCCATTTGAATTATCGCCTGGCTTTTATAGATGGGGCTATGCCTTGCCTGCGCATAGCGTCTTCCAGGTTCTCGTTGACAACTGGTCCGGTGGCTGCAATCCGCAGCTCAACTTCGCACTCCCCGTTATGTTTGCCTATGAGGTTATCGGACTTGTTCTTAGCTGTATCGGTGTGTATCGACGTGCACATTACGCTTCAATTAAGCAGGAAGTGGACGAAAAACAATTACAAGAGCGGGTCGAGGCAGCAATCGCGGAGCAAGAGGAACGTCAGCTGGCGAGAGAGACAACTAGACAAGAGATTCAGGGAAGTGAGACTGAAGAGGAAGGAATAAGTCCTATGCAACGACGCGGAACTATTACAACGCTTGAAGATCAAGAAGAATTGGCGGGCAGAATCCGACAAGGGGTGTCCCACTCTGAGCTTGGCAGGGTAGTCACCAGTCGTGAAAGCATTGGTCCTAGTTTTAATTTGGCCTTTACAAGATGATCAAGACATCATTATTGTTTAGATGTACTATGAATCGAAAAAAACTAACGTTCTATTTCGCGTTCTCTTTCTCCGAATTATTAGGTTCTCTTTAGTAAGCCAAGAGAGATTGACAAGCCTCCTGTGCCCAGATCCTTCTCTTTCCCCGAATCAATAGGTTGTCTTCAGTAATATGTTGCTCAAAACTGCATAAGCTTCAGTCTACGCTTTGCTATGCACCTAGTGAAACTTCTTTTCCAAAGAATAAATTGTCGTAGATGCAACGTTGGGATTGCTCGGGTCAATAGAGTCCGGCGCTGCGCATTCCAAGAAACCTTGTTTGGGACATATAATGGTAGCTGGAAGCGCGATCGACAGTACCCCATCTTTCCTCCTTTTACTTTCAAAGAAATACAGATTTGGATTCCTTGCATACCAAAATCTGAATAAGCGCCATGTTATTGCTAACGGCATTGGTCTTGCCGTTGTTGTCGACGGCGAGTACCGTTCAAGCCTTCTCGCCAAAATCTTTCCATCTTGGCTCTACAACGGCAATTGATGGACTTCAAGCTTACAGAGAGAACCGTATCACATTGAACGAAAACAATCCTGTGCTTACCTTCGACTACGGCTCCGAAGTTGGTGGCTTCCCTTTTGTGGAAGTTCAAGCCCCTAGCTCAGCCGTCCAGGTTCAGTTAAAATATTCTGAGCCATACGATGGTCTTGAACTGCCCCAGGGTGACGGTCCCTGGTATTTTAACCCTCTGTTCGTCAATAATTTTCCAATGGAGACTGATAGTTGTTACAGGCTGTATGTCAATGGACTGATGAATTCTTTCCGCATTGAAACTTTCAATATCACCAAGTCCGGAAAAGCCCAGTCATTCTTTATCCAAGGTGGATTTCGATGGCAATCCATCACCCTTCTAGGAAACACGTCCCTCACTATCAGCAAAGTTGGAGTTCAACCTTCGGTAGACATCAAAGATCCCGAATCTCTGCCGGGGAGCTTCTCCACCTCTGAGGATATGTACCAAGATGTATGGAACTTGGGTGCACGTGCTGTACAGGCAGCCTGCGTGGATGCTGGCTCACAGCCCTCCACCTGGGAAGTGTCTGACCAAGGCGCCCTCATCAGAGGCCAGTATCCAGCTGTTTCTGCACTAGGCAATGGTTTCGGGAACTACACCCTGGATTTCTCCACCAAGATATCCACTGGAGGTACAGGATGGCGAGTCGCTGGCGGCGCGAACGGTGGCTACGGTCCTTACTTTGTGTTGACCTCCAACCGGTCGGGATTGATCAGCTCCAACATTACTTCACTCCCACAAAACAGCTTGATTGCAGGATATGGGTTTAGTCTCATAAACCAAGCCATTTTACCTTCAGCGCCTCCGCAGACCTACTCAATCTCGAATATGACAATTGAGGATGGCAAGTGGTACTCCATTAGCACTGCCATCAATTCCACGGGATATGCGATCTCTGTGGACGGCCAACAGATCGCCTTTATTGAGAATGCACCTTTTGTCAGTTACATCAGCGGGTCCTGGGGGTCAGGAAGTCTGACTGATGGTACATTTGGCTTTGGGCCATACTTGAACCAAGAAGCCTTTTTCAAAGATGTCAAGGTGACTGCACAGAATGGAAGCGTGCTATACACGAACTCTTTGACGTCAACCGACATACTAGAGGAGTTTGGGATCGCAAGCAACAAGTATTCAGTCTGCCTTGATGGTGCCAAGCGAGATCGAGAAATTTGGATCGGTGACTTCGCCCATACTTCGCGCATCATTGCAAGCAGTAGCGGCCGCTTCGACTACATTCAAAGCATGATCGGTTTTGAATTCGACTGGCAATATCCACCAGGCCCTGCACATGGTCTTGTCCCCATTCAGGCTTACATGGGAGCTGGAAAGCAGTATCGCGAGGCTTATTATCCATCAGAGTTTGGAGAAACAGACTACCAATTCTTTTTCCTCCTGGTGCTCACGGACTATTTCGCACTGTCTGATGATAAGGCACTCCTGAGCAAAAATTGGGACGGTATTAAATTGTTAGTTCAGACTCTGGTTGATCGCTACTACGACCCGGCTTCTGGGCTTATGGCCAGCCCTGATGCGTCCTGGTTTACGGCGCAGGGCTCCCAAAATGCGACAGCACCAACCGCTCTATTCCTCGTCACCCTCAACCAATTGATTAATGTTGCTACTGCTTTGGACGAATCACAAACTGCATCGTCCTGGACAAAGATGGCGACTCGACTAGGCAATGCCATCAATACTCTCCTGTGGAATGACGATCTAGGTGCCTACAGCTTGTCACTCACTCAGCCCAATGATAGTGCTATCCTCGCCACTGCGTTCACAATTCGGGCTGGTATTGCATCTCCTGCACGTGTTGCTAGCAGTGTCGCTCGCCTCTCTGATGTCTTTCTGAAAATCGGTTACAAGGACAACTCGGCAGCGAGCGATGCTTCCAGCACGCAATTGTCGCCAAACACCCAAGGCTTCTTATTCGAATCACTCTTCATTGCTCATCTACAATACAATGTGCCCGCAGAGGCAGTTCTACCAGCTATTCGAAATTTGTCTGAAGTCTTCTGGCCCAAGATGGTTACTCAAAACGAGTACTTTACTGGAGCGAGTTGGGAGTACCTCTATCAAGATGGCAGTCCAGGAATTGGTATTTTTACAAGTCTAGGTCACCCTTGGGGAGGGGCAGCGACATACGTTTTCAGTAATTACATTCTGGGCGTTCGACCGGAATGGAACAATGCCATGGGAGAATACGAGTGGGTTTTTGACCCTGCGTGGGACGTTGCCGAGGGGCTTGGTCTTGAGTGGGCAAAGGGCAAGATGCCGCTATCCTCTGGAGGGTATATAGAGGCCGAGTGGAGGGTATCAGGGAAAGCAGGAAAGACCAAAAAGCCCTCAATGACCGCCACTGTTGTTGGAAACAAGCACGTGAAGATCAACATTAAGAAGAGGTCTTGAGGAAAGGAATTGGATATCGAGTTTCTCATAGCGAATTGATGCTCAGGCTACCATATTCCCAACGAATGTCAGAAGATGTTTAACAGCTTCTTCCTTTTGCATCTACTCACTTGTTGTATTTGTCCCATCTGAATTGTCGGGAAGTTTGTCGGGAAGTTCCGAAACATCCCCCCGCTTAACTACCACTAAGGTCTGCGAGCCCCTTTTCCCCGCGCATGGATCACCTTTTTGCGGGGAAAGTCCGCACTTCGGGCTTTTAATCACCGAGGGTATTGAGCAAAAATCAAGTGTTTACGTCTCCTAAAACTTTGAAAACGAGTATAAATACATTCAAATATCCGTGCAAGTCTGTTTAGCTATTCCAACTCTGTACAAAGCAGCCATGCATATCAAAAGTTCATTCAAAGACCTTCTAATACCTGCTCTTCTGTTGTTCTCTAATTTGAGTGAAGCATGTTGGGGCAATACCGCCTGCAGTGGGCCACTCGAGGCATCTTTTCCTGGTCCCTGGGAGAAGAACATGTACTCACCCGCATCTCGCATGGTTTCCCCTAAGAGGATTCTCAATGAAAACAATGATTTCTTGAGAGAGTACCCTGGGGCTAGTCATCTTGCGGGCAATGGTTCTCTGCTTGTCTTTGACTTCGAACAAGAAGTTGGAGGTTTAGTGACCATCAACTTCAAGTCAATGGGACAAGGTGCCATTGGGCTTGCTTTCACTGAAGCTAAGAACTTCACTGGCTTTAACTCGGATGAAAGTAACGGTGGCTCTGGGCCTGATGGGGCGCTTCTTATCGATGTTTCGTCCGACAAATGGAAAGAAGGAAGTTATACTACACCTCTGAGTAAGCTTCGCGGAGGCTTTCGATATCTCAGCGTATTTACGCTCACAAACAGCACCGCTTTTCATGTTACCCTGGACGTTATCAAGGTTGAGCTTGATTTTCAGCCATCATGGCCGAACCTGAGAGCCTACGGAGGTTACTTTCATTCCAGCGACACCTTGCTTAACAAGATCTGGTACGCCTGCGCGTATACAGTGCAGGCAAACAGCATCCCACCTGATACTGGTCGAGCCTGGCCTGCGCCATCTGAAGGGTGGCTTAATGACGCCAACCTGGGCCCTGGAGACAGTGTCCTAGTGGACGGAGCAAAACGAGACCGAGCTGTTTGGGCCGGCGATTTAGGGATTTCTATCCCCAGTGCTCTTGTTGGACTCGGCGACCTCCAAGCCAGCAAGAATGCTCTCAATATACTTTACATCAATCAGGTAAGTCCTGTTTCTATTTTTGAAATTTGCTGCAGGGTGAAGTGCAAAGCTAAACCAACCCTGATAGGACTCAGATACAGGAGCGTTGCCAGAAGTTGGTCCACCAATTAATTTCTTTGGGTCTGATGCCTACCACATGGCAGCAATGATAGCAACGCACGATTATGTTCTGTACAGCAACGATCTTGCTTATCTTGAATCCATTTGGTCAAACTACACGCAGGCAATGGCATTCATAACTGCCAAAATTGATGACACTGGACTACTCAATGTTACTGGAGCATCCGGCTGGGGGCGATCCGCGAGTGCTGCCGGCTATAGCTCTATCGGAAACATGCTTATGTATGGAACGCTCAAATCTGGCTCCAGCCTTGCAGTTTGGCTCAAACAGCCACAATTGTCGGCCAAATGGGAACAGATGGCATTGAAGCTGAAGGCCGCCGTTAATTCTGCAAACTACAACTGGGACCCTGCAGTTGGGTAAGCAAAATTCCACCTTTTCTCCCATGTTTTGATCATTTGCCTCGGAAGCTAATGCCAACATACTAAAAGGGCATTCAAAAACAATCCGATGGATAGCAGCATTTTCCCTGAGGATGGAAATAGTATGGCTTTATTTTTCGACGCCGCCAACTCATCCCATTTTGACAAAGTCAGCGATTATCTCACCACGAACTGGGGACCCATTGGCGCAAGGGTCCCTGAATGTCCTGGTAGCATATCTCCATACGTGGAAAGCTACGAAATCAAGGGTCACCTGAAAGCTGGCAAAGCACAACGTGCCCTGGATCTAATTCGTCTCAGCTGGGGATGGTATCTCGAAAACCCAATGGGCACTGAGAGTTCCATGATCGAGGGTTACAACGAAGATGGATCATTCCTCTATACTGCAAATGAAGGTTATGACCAAGCCGGCTCTTATCCATCTCATGCGCACGGGTGGAGTACTGGCCCAGTTGATACCTTGGTTTCATATGTTGTCGGCCTTCAACCAACTGCCCCGGGAGGGAAAGATTGGACTCTGTACCCCCAGACTGGAGATCTTGAATTTGCTGAAGGTGGATTCACAACACCACTGGGCAAGTTTTCCGCCAGCTGGAAAATTGGACCTGCCGGCCTTACTATACAATACGATGTTCCCAAGGGGACTGCTGGGAAGCTGCAATTGCAGTTGACGACCTCAAAAGGAAAGATCTTTGTGGATGGGCATGAGTGCGTGATGAAAATGTTCGACCATAGCCGCGGCTTGTTCGAGACTGATGTGGAGGGTGGAAAACATACAATCCATGTTGGGGAGTAAGGCCAGAACGTGTGCTACCCTCAAACTACACGGACAATACATTTGGAAAGATTTGGAAAGAGCGAAATGTAATTGCATTTGATTTAGATACAAAAGAGACCATCTTAGTCTCGCCCGAAGGCTACTAATCATCTTCCCTGTGTAAAAGGGTGAGCTCATCGTCAATGCCTCTAATAGCGTGCTTCTGATTTCACATCAAGAGCGGCCTGGCGAGTGCCTCTACCTTGGTGGGACTTTGATGGAAGGGTAATATTTCTTTGTGAAAGGGCTGCGTTATTGGAAGCTCAAATCATAGTTTCCAATTAATAAACTACGTCTCTATCCTTCTTCAAATGGGAGGAATTGGCGATGATCTTCATTCCTAAAAGAGTATAGCTCAAAATGCACAAACCGGTAGAAATACATATTTCGTGTCTACTACCGTGGTGATTCGAATTATGCTGTGACCGTAGATCTTTATCTGAGCGTTAAAACGCAAGATTCATATTTCGCATTATCTATATTAAGCAGCCTGCATCCACTCAAAGGGGGCTCTACCAAGATATTATGAAATCTACAAAGGGCCCATCGAGAAAAGGCACATAGAGCATGTGGCTCAAGTACGGTCGACCGGATGGGAGCCTTCTTCTTCATGCCCTGGCAGTCGTATATACCGAGGATCTGCATAATGTACACATTTCAAGCCCTTTATCGTATGCCTAAATTCCCTACACCACCTCGAATATCGTGTGTCACAAGATTGTCATCAAGTGTTATGGTCGTGTTGGGGGCCTGCATGAATATATTTCTAGGAGTCCTACTGTTTCCTCCCGGGCGCATACTGACTTCCAGTGTTGGTAACACAGTGGTAGCCAGGTTGAGGGTTGATAAATACGATGTCGCTTTTTGGTCGCGCGACTCTTGAAGGGTGCGATGTAGGGTGATAATGATTCTATGGTTGTATGATCGCCATGCCGCGTACATACGAAGGAATATCATGCCCCCGGTTTATCCTCCCAGGTATGTCGCCCGTCGTTGCACCTGAAGTGCATTGCCAGCTGATAAATGTTGGATGACTTGCAGATTCCGCGGAGTATATACTACATCGGAGGGATGACGGAGTGGCTTGGATTTTTGGCTGGTCCAGGAACAAACCATTGAGCTTGGTATACTGCTCCGGCCCCGTGGACTGGCAGAACCCCGATGACCAGTCAGAAACGTGGAAATTAAGGATCGACTGTATCTCAAACGCCGCGTGAATCAGCCATGTAGCATCTGACCCAAAGTAGAATCGCTCGTGCGGGGCTCCACCCACCCGTGGGATCCACCGGGGCCGATAATGCAGGTGAACACCAAATTCCTGGGCTAGAATCTTCGAGGAAATTGGAAATTAGTGGTTAGTGTCAGTTTAACGGGTACTACTGCGGCTTTCGCCGTCTTCTGCCTTGGTCTAAAATTGGGGAAGAGGTGTTCCTTGAACCTCGTGATATCCACTTGCTCAAGAATGCTATCTCGAATTAGAAAGTATTCCCGGCGTGTCCAAATTTTGTCAGCTGGCTTGAAGTCATCCAGTACCCAGACGTTTGCACAGTATGACCTGTACCTTATTGATGGAGGGCCGGGAAGGGCGGGCCGTCCAGGGATCTCGAAACTGTGAGTTGGATTTACATTGTAACCTGTCCAAAATGGGTGCACCCGGGGAGATCAGTTCTTTGCCGGGGCAAGACTTTGATCCTTTCGTGAGGTTTCTGAGTTACATTTCCTGTTTCTAAAGCCTTTAGACATTTATAGAGATGTGACGGTGGCGATGGCCCATTCAGGAAAGTACAGGAATATTCGTAGCTGCGCCGTGTGCTGTGCCGCGTGCCCCAGCGCTAGTCGTCGGAATGTCACGTCTACCAGACAATCAATCGAGCCGCCGTGCCTCACGCGGCGAACTGCAACCCTCCTGTGATAGATCTCGACCCTTTGAATGTGACCGTGCGTCTTTAGCACATCCTACCTCTAGTTGGGTCTTTGGAATGTACCGGCTAAATCCCTGACTCCATTCATGGGGTCCTCTGCAGTCAAGAGAACATAAATACAGCTCGCTCGCTCGCAGTTTCATCTTTTCTTTTCATCATCGGACTTCTTCCACCACCGTCTACTCGACTATATTCTTTAGGTTCTTGACGAACCTATCAATTTTTCATTCCTTTGAATACAGAGTTGATCTCTGCCTGCTTCTCATTCCTTTATTCTTTTTTGAAACCAACTCAATCTTCACTCAAAATGAAGTATTCCACTATCCTCGCTGGTCTGGGTCTCCTGGCCACCTGTGTGTCGGCTGTGCCCCATAAGATCAGGCACTATCCCCGTGCTGATGCTGGCGCCCAGAATGTTGTCTACTGGGGACAGAATGGTGGCGGCGTAGAGGAAAACAACGACCTGGCCTCGTACTGCAACGGGACTTCTGGCATTGATATCCTCGTCCTGGCCTTCCTGTACCAATACGGCAATGGCAACGATATCGCGTCCGGTATCATTGGACAGTCATGCTCCATCTCCGGAGGCACTGGCGAACCTTCGCAATGCGATGCTTTGGCCTCAGCTATCAAGACATGCCAGTCGGCCGGCATCAAGATTATTCTGTCCCTCGGTGGAGCCGTTGGTGCGTACTCGCTGGAGTCTCAGCAGGAGGCCGAGACTATCGGCCAGAACCTCTGGGATGCCTACGGCAACTCGGGCAATGGCTCCGTGCCCCGTCCCTTCGGTGATGTCTTCGTGAACGGTTGGGATTTCGATATCGAGGCCTCCAGCGGCAACCAGTACTATCAGTATATGATCAGCACGCTCCGCTCCAACTTTGCTTCCGATTCCGCCAATACCTACTACATCACTGGCGCGCCGCAGTGCCCCATTCCCGAGCCCAACATGCAGGTTATTATCACCAACTCCCAGTTCGACTATCTCTGGGTCCAGTTCTACAATAACCCCGGCTGCTCCGTGGATGGGACCATCAACTACGACGCCTGGGTCTCCAACGTTGCCAACACCCCGTCCGCCAACGCCAAGATCTTCATCGGTGTGCCTGCTGCCCCCGATGGCGCCACCGGCTCGTCCAGCGGTGCTCAATACTACCTCGAGCCAAGCTCTCTGGCAACTCTGGTTGGCAACTACAGCAGCAACCCTGCCTTCGGCGGAATCATGATGTGGGCCGCCGCCTTCTCCGACTCCAATGTCAACAATGGTTGCACTTACGCCCAGGAGGCGCACAGCATCCTTACCACCGGCTCTCCCTGCTAGGCTAGCTCCTAGCCCTCCCAAGTCAATCTGACGCCACATTCGTTTCCTGCCGGACCCCTGGTTTGGGTCTTGGCTTAGTCCAGTGATTGCGGGCTGTCTCTCAGCCAATCCCCTCGCTGAATCGTGTGATAAATCTTTTCGAGCTAAATCCGCCCCTCCCCCATGGAGGAAGCCCGAGTCTGCCCTTTGCATTTAAGGTCTACTCAACCCATTCGTGTACATATTTACGATTTCCAAGCTTCTTTCATGAACCATGATCTTGCATATTCCTTATTCAAGTTGACAACTAGCATTCGAGTATTCTTTGTATGTAAAACTCTTAGCACCCATTAGCCACCACCTGCAAATGTAAGAAGCCATCTTGCAGACAGCACGTGGGAGATACGGTAACACACATCTTCGTCAGCACGCATGATGCTGTTATTTGTGCAACATGAAATGTCACTTGGGGCCATATCCCTTTCCTGACTTGAATGCAACAGCAATCCAAGGAAGCGCTCTATCGCTCCAGATCTGATTCCTTTCTTTAGGGGGGCCAGATGTCACAATCCAATGGTAGTATGAGGCTGCTTTTTCGAGGGACCAAATTCCTAGAACTTCAACGATCGACTGTACAACATAAAGACTGGCGCTAACTCTGAAAAGCCGAACCACACGCAGAGGCAGAGGCAAGCCTATCACATATGCTGCGGTTCCTGGTGTTGCATTTACTCCAAATCTGCGGGGCTAGTTGATCCTGCAGGTACCAGAGGGGGGCTAGTGGATGTCCGTGCTTCAGCATTTGGCTTGCAGAGGCGCACCACCCTCTCGGGCCATATTCCCATTTGGTTTCGTTTCACCATCGCTCTTAGCCTAATGTACCCAGTCAGGACGGAAATGGATGCAACACTGACGAAACTAATAATCATGGGGGCCGTTATATACACCGACTCCAATCCCATCGGTTTCTTCGCATGGCCGGCGGTGTGCGGCCCTCCGCGTGGCTTCGGCTCTGGCGGTACCACACTCTTGGCCAGAAAATGTGGCTTCTGGTATTGCGATAGTCATTAAATAATATACATAAAACATCACGCGAACATGTTTGGTTCGTCCGGTGGAGAATTTATTAGTTCCTGTCAAATATATTGCTAGATTGCCGGATCGCGATATGAAATTAGTGGTCAAAGCGGGTTGGCAAATCAGCGAAGATTCCCGGGTCATTATGGAGATCATCTGAAACGCTAAATGTGACTAATTCTCCGGCATAACGTATCCCTCATTTTCGGGGGTTCTTGACGGTCTTGCTACCGTAGTATTCACCCCGCGGCCTGCTAAAGCCGGGGCATGCCTGCTTGGTTGGGATAGTTAAAGGTACAGCCTAGCCAGTAATGGGCAAGCGGCTATGTTGGATTTCCCCATATCCGCCGTTCTGGATGAACACATGTGGTGGAACATGAGAAACTCAACCTCACCTGACCACAGACATTAGGACAAGGTAACCCGACTCTGAATAGAGACTTGCGGTAGATAGCCCCAACGGACGTACTCGGATAGAAAACAGGATAGAGCATATCAATCAGACTTGATGTAACTATTCCCTCCAGTAATAAAACTAGGTTACATATCAGCAACGCACATGATGACTATGCAAACTGATAGCGAGTATCTAGGCTCCAGCCAGGCAGAGCAGCAGGCTTGAGTCGTCCACCCCTCAAAACATCTCTATTCAATCGTGCCGGCGGATCCCAGATAACATCCGCCACGCTATAGCGTGGACGAGACACTTCGCATCCAGTCTCGTCTCGGTCATAGAACAATATCAGATCAGGTACGTCGCCTGGTCTCAAGGTTAAGCCTGAAGCAGACGGCAAGCCGATTGCCTTTCGAGCACGAGTCGAGACACATTCATATAGAAGCTCCGCGTCTACCTGTGTACCAGACTGATAAATTCCAACACCCAAACAGGCCAAGAAGAGCGGGTCCGGCGATGCCCAGGGCGTGAATGCGTTGCCGACATTATTCACTCCAAGCACTGCGTCGAGGCCATACCTCCGGATCATTTCTGGGACTTGTAGAGTACCTCTCGGCCGGTGGTGGGGGCATTGATCACTGGATGCGCTGGGCGAGGATGCCATGTACAGGTCACTAGTTGGCAAGCCCACAAAGCTCACGGGTAGATCATAGTCACGAATCTCGCGCGCAAGTCTCTCCCATTCTTCATCCTTGAACAGCGTCAGGCGCGTACAATGTCCCAGCATGACACGCTTTCTTGTGGAGTTTGTCGTCCAGCGAGATTCACGGAGGATCTTCACGACATGCCAAACCAAGGCTCCCCTCTCGGGGTCAAGGTTGTAGTCCAGATGAAAATCAACATGTTTTCCGAGCTGGAGAGCGCGCTCAATTGCCCATTCGATATTTCTCTTCGCAGCCTCGACGCTCGACTCAACATAAGGCGTCGTTCCGACCACGTCGATGCCGGGGTAATTGCAGAGCGCCTCCTCCACGAGACTCCTATTCTGCTCTCCAAATTCCCCAGAGAAGATCGGGTCTTGTGCAAAACAGGCAATCTGAATCTCACACGAATCCTTCCACTGCTCCTTGAGAGCAAGACCCGCTTCCAGGCAGGTAAACTTCACCGCAGAATCGACCTCAACAAAGGCCCGCATCGCAGTCACGCCGGCGGAAACAGACTCAGCCAGTAGCCACTCCCCTCTGCGAAGAAGATCCTCACGAGTAAATTGCTGTTTAGCATTCGTGGTAAAGGACAGCGCCTCCTGGAAAGAGCCACTTGAGGGCAGCAGATGTGCATACTCGGGTGAACTGTGGATAAATGCTTTGTCGAGATGAATGTGTGGGTGTGTTAAGCTTGGAAGGGCCAGAGGGGGATTTGAGATGTCCTCGGACGAGGGCGGGGTGATGGTTGTGATGCTGCCATCTTTTGAGGAGTCAGGGTATCCGATCTGGATGTCCCAGGTGGAAGAGCTTTGGGCTAGTCGGACGTTTTGGATAGACTTGATGCGGTCTGTAAGCTTGGGTGGTGGCATCGCGATGATGTGTGTAGCTTTGACTCTGTCCCGTCGGGGATATAGACCGGCGGAAGTCGCCGATGTGGATCGCTATCTATATCCAGAATGTATCCTTATCAGTTACAGCTCTGAGCAGTACATGTTGGAATCAAGACCGTATCACCCGCGGACATAGAAACACTACTCATTCAGGCAAGAAAACACTTGAGCATACTCTTAATGATGTACTGTTAGAACGTTTGAAGCAGAGGATCAAGTCGCGAGGACTCCAAAAAAAAAGGTATCAATCATATCATCAAATCTAGTATATAATCGAAATAGTAGAATAGCAGAGTACAAGAATGCGTAGAGGAGAAATAACACGCTCATCAACTTTCAAAGGAGCGGGTCAATTACTCCGTCGTGGTGGCCTTACCCCAGGCCTGCTCGAAAGACGACTCAACTCCTTCTTGTTGGGCCTGAGACTCCACCTCCTCCTTCTCGTCATTATCAACCAGGACCGGAACGCTGCTGCTAGCAGTCTCCTCGGTCTCAACCATCACAGGGGCATATGACGAAGAAGCAGAGTCAGCATCGTTCAAGGTACTAGATCCAGCATTCTCCTTCGCACCTAGCGGCTCCAGGTCGAAATTCGAGCTGTACACCACAGCCGAGAATGCCTCGAGCTCGCGCACGTTCTGGTCCAGTGCATTCAGATATTCGTTCGGCGGGTGGGTACCATTGCCAATCACATGGGCCTGGCGCGCTAGCACGGCGAGCAGGTTGGCGAGCTTCGTCTTGCGCTCTGCTGTGGCCAGAGGAACAACGGTAGCGACTGACTCAAAAGATTGCGGTGCAGTCTCTGGGGCAGAGGTTGGTGGCCGGAAGGCATCGGTGGCGCATTTTTGGTCGACTAACAGCGAGAACCCTTCGTTGTTGAGAAGAGTCAACACGTACGAGAAGGTGGGCGACTCAATGAGGTCGGCGGTTTCATCCAAGAGATGACGCAGGGTCGAGGTTGTTTGCAAAGAAGACGGGTCCGCCACTCCCTCCACCCCGGACTCCCGCAAAACAAACTCCTCTTCCTCCCTCGGGGGTAGCAGACAAGACAGCCATTTCTGGGACCTACAAGTAGTGTCAGTCAGCAAGAACGACACGATAAAGAAAAGCACATACCGGCGTTCTTCTTCTGTGCCACCCTCCACCTTCTTCCGGATCTGCAACGTCAACTCCGACAGCTTGCCCAAGCTTATATCCTCCCTCGGATTCAAAGGACCAAAGGCCTCTGTCACGGCCATTTGGACCCGCTCCGTCAGTTCCTTCCACCCCCGGTGAAGCAGCCACCAGCTGAACGCAAGGTATTGCCGGTTGGTTTCGAAGTCGTCACCGAGAGTCTGAGTCAATTCATCATGGTCTTCCAAGCTAATCGTCGAGTCGGTCTGGGGTGTGGCCATGGAGATGACGCTGGAAAGGTAGTTTCGACGGCCGAGGAGGTTGAGTTGGATGCGGGTGAAGATGGTGAGCAGGGAGAGCGTGTAGATCAAAGTGAAGGATCGCGTGATGGCTGCGAGAGTCAGTATCATCGTCCCACGCACTCTGCAAGAAATCACATACAGGTGATTTTCACCTCATTCCACAGCTGGGTTTTGTTACGCTTGATCTTGGGTTGGCCATCATCCGCAGACTCGGCCATCTGACTTGTGTGAACATATCCCTCACTCTGAAAGCTCGAGCGATCATCCTCCGGCAAGCTGGGTGACACCGAGCTCATATCCGAGCCGGGAGGCTCCCCGGCGCTGAGACGAGCCAACCTCTCAGCGCGCTTCTTCTGCAGCTCCTTGGTCAGCTCCTCGACGGGGAGAGCCTCGACGATGTTTTCCGTAGCGGTGGGCAGAAGTGCCAGAACGGTGTAGGTGCAGTCGGTCTGGTTTTGTTCGAATCGGCGACGCAGACTATTGCGGCCGCGTGGCCGGTCAGCATCCCATCTCGATTGACGTTGCACAGGGTCAAGCATGATGGAACTCACTTTTCGCGGGCGATGCGGTCGCTGCTCATGCGCTCACGCGCCTCGGAGATCTTGGACAGCACATACTGGCCGGCTAAGTAGCCAGCTCCCAGGACTCCAGCCCCGATCGCAAGGCCTCTGCGATTGCGTTGGAACCAGCGCCTGGTGGCGCCTATCATGGTGAGTTGGCTGTGGTGGATGGTGGTGGTGAAATGGTGAAGTTGAAGTGGCTGGGGAGGGAAGCGGAAGAACAAGACCTCGGTCGCGGATCTATTGGGCTGGGGCGATCATCGGCCTCGGTTAGTTAAGTAGGCCAACGTGAGCTGCCACTGCGGTTAAGCATAAATTAGGAGCACACGTTTGGATTCTTTATTATTGTGAACGCCAAAGACAACTCTTCAATTCTGGAACCAACTATTTACTCAGGAACAGTTCTACAAAGTGCCTGTGATTCGATCCCATTCCGGCGTGACGCTCCGGATTAGGGCACCATTTGTGCTACAACAAAACGAGTCAACCCCTGTCGCGACGGACTGAACTGTGTCTTCATTCTTATTTTGAAAATCATCGAAGAACCCCTCGAGTTTAGTTATTCCATCTCTTGAACACCGCTCGACCTCACCCCGGATAAGCGATAACCAACGGCCCAGCCCGATCGATGGCCGATACTGGCCGCCCTCATCCATTCCACATCGTCATCACCTCCTCTCAACACCTTCTTTGGCCACCACACGTTATTCCCTCCCATGATCCCATCCAGAGCAGTCTACCAGCACTCCGCTGCACTCTGTTAATTCACCCTTGTCCTCTGGACTCGGATACCCGCGCAGTTTGGAGCCACACGCCCGTTGACGATCGGGGATGGAGCCCCGCAGAACCCCTCCGGAGTACTTCCTGGAGATCTTCGCCGACACCACCACGGTGCGCGATGTATTAAAGGGTGAGTTTGTAACAAACACAAACACGTCCTGATTGACACACACTAACCCACGGAGCGATCCAATCCAGGCGTCCTCAACCTCATCTTCTTCCACCGCTACTTCCCCTCCATTCGTCCCGTCACCTTCGACGTCCTCGACTTCACCCTCCCCGCTATCAACGACGCCGACCTCGAGACACTGATCGATTCGCGAGTCGCCGCACTAGTCCGTCAGCACCTTTCCTCCGCTGCTGGCGCTGCCGATGGAAACCCCGCGGGTGGTGCCGGTGGGGGAGGGGGAGTGAGGGGCCGGATAGCCGTGGAATTCTACGAGAAGAAACGGCGTCGTTCAGGTCTTTGGTTTGGTGGACTGGCTGGGAAGGGGCAAGAGGAGGTGTGTTGGGAGATATGGACGCTGGATGTGACCATTGCGACGCCGCGGACCGAATCTGGTATGCTTTCCTGAACGAACAGGACGCCCTTGAGCTCACTCATGCTAACCAATGTCTGTCTGGCAGAACGAGCGAAAGTCCGCAAGGCTATGGGGAATATGCTGCAGAAAGCGGCGCTGAAGATCCTGGCCGTCGTTAACAAGGACAAAGACCATATTCCTCCCATTACCACCAGTGACTCGAATCCCTTCCCGTACCGGATCGTGGTCAATCCGAGGACGGATGGCTGGGGCAATCGGATTGGGCTTTATTGAGTCTACACATTGATGAGTGCATTAGTGCATTCACAGAACTCGTCGCCACGGCTGGTCCTTGAGCCTGTCCAACCTGGTTCAGTATAGATGGCAGCATTCGCGATGTCACGGTTGACGACTGCTCCCGGTATCTGCAGGCCAATCCGGGGAGCAATTGATGACGGTTATGGAGTCTGATTTTAGTTGCCATTTCGGCGTTTTGTGTTTCTTTACCTGGAGGCGTCTGTCTGTTTGTATTTCTTTGCCTCGAGAAAATCCCATGGGAGCTCCGGATATAGGGATCACTGTACTCTTATTCCAGTGACATTTGAAATCAGTTTTACCACCATACTCTTGAAGACTTCATTGCCGGAAAATAAATCCGAAATGCGCGGTTCCTCGTTGGATAAGCCGTCAATAGCATTATCAAACGTGAAATACAAATCTATCGTTGGGTATGTCAAGTCGGAAGAGTGGGCAGTAAAGCTGGATGCGAAAACTACTGTACCGGCCTATAAAAAGAATCCCAGTAGACTGCTAACTCCTCCACTACCATTCAAGTAAATATGAAAATAAAAGATTACATCATATCAAATATCCAGCAAGCAGCTATCCCACCTAGACCTCTCTCCCCCCCCTAGGTCCACTCTATAACAAGGCCAACCCCAACTCTGGGTCTGCTGCACATCCCACAATCATGCTCCCCTCCTCATACTGTTCACAGAGAACCGATGGGACCCGTAATCCACGGCCACGCTAGGTGCGCAGATGTACGAGTATTGTCTCTTGCGATTCTCGGGCGGAAAACGCGCGGTCCGTTCAAGTGGAGTGCGACTTGTTCGCAGCAGCATCAGCCGCGGCGCGGAGGTTGGTGGAGGTGCCGGTGCTGGAGAAGAAGCGGCCAAGCACGGGCTGGAGGAAGGAGTGGAAGATGATTTGGGCCCCGCTGGATTGTGAAGTGATTAGTAATTTGCGGTGTTCTAGTGGTTTCGGCGGGGATCTGCTTACTTGGTCTGGGGCAGGGCCATCCACAGGATCAGGACGAACTTGAAGATGTAGTAGAAGGCTATATTTCTCATGTTAGCAATTGGTTCATGAGAGATCTTATCGGCAACTTACGGAACCAGTAGGCGGCGTTGATGGCGCTCTCAACCACGGTCAGGGAAGCGTAGACAACCCAGTACTGTTGGAGTCAGGTCAGTATAAAGCCATGTGGTGCTCTCGATCATCCGAAACATACCGTCAGCCACTACAAGAGTCGTTCAGTCAGCATACAAGTCATAAACACAAGCCATCCGGTCGAAATCTTACCTGGGTGTCATCCGCCGTGCCCGAGGTGAACAGGGCCTGAAGCGAGTAGTAGCCGGGGATCAAGAAACCGGCAAAGTTGACGAGGAACTCGCCAGCGATGTTGAAGAAGACCAGGAAGAAGTAGACTCCAGCCAGACCCAGGATGGCATACACCTTGGGGACGGAGGTCTGTCTCTCGAGGTTGTTGAGAGCGGGGTACTTGGAGAGCTACCATAACGGAGTAGTGTCAGTCCAACACAGTTCGGCCAGATGAGATCGAGATCCGCTCCGCCCGAAAAAGGTCAAGTCGGGCACGGCTCGAGCTGGTGAGGCACCAGGGAAACAGCGCACAAAAGGGCACATACCTCCTTATCGAGCTGGGCGATGGAATGCTGGGCACGGTCTTGGAAAGAGGACATGATGCTGGTGTTGCAGGTTGTATGTACGGAAGGGTTTGGGGAGTTGCGATAATGAATTATTAGGGAGCGAGAGCGAGGGATGAGAAAATGCAAGCGGACGAGCTGGCCGTATCTCTGCGCCCGTGCGGGTCACGTGGGCCTCCATGACGTACTCTTCGGCTGGGATCAGATGCACGGGGCATGTGAGGATTTGCCTATTACTGTCAACCCTTGGTCCGATGCCATTCGGGAGTGAAAAGCAGCAGCAGGGCTAGTCCTCAGAGTCCCTATGGGGTCAGCCGACAGGACTCGACAGTTCTTCATTCCGCTCTACTCCTGACGATATCCTGAAGCATATCCGTCACACAAACCGTACTTTCCGAACGGGTATCCTGCCTGGCAACCTCCGCATGACGTATAGGGCTGCCATAGATCACTATGACCCAATAATGTTTCATCCTTAATCTATATCGAAGTTTCAAGTTTAGACATCTTGCTGCAGAGGAAATGTCCCCTACTATTATGTGATGGCTAAACAGTCCATGAACATCAGACCAAGGTTCATGAGCAGCAGCTCTCGGACATTCTGTCTCTCGTCTGGATCCTCCTGCAGCATTCCTCACATGAACAGGAAGAAGACTTTGTTATCGCCTTCCAGATATTCCTCTGCATCTCCAAAGACAAGTCGGGTATTTTCGTATTTTCCTTCTGGTGACCTATTTTTAGCAGCCCATTACTATGTAGTAGATGGCAGTTATCATACTGGACATCGCGACAGAACCAGACTGTCGAGCTTGTTCCAAAGCCAAGCTTCCTAATCACTTGATATCTGGAGTAGAAAACATCACCACGTCGGACGGGATAGTAGAACTCTTGATTATATGCTGGCATTCGTTCTTCTCCGATCCTTCAATTCGTCTCGAGAGCAAGATATCGAATTCCCCTAGTTCTTCCGCTTAAGTACAACCCACTTCAACCTCACTGATACCCTGGTCAATATACCTTCACTTCGAGTAGACCAGCCCTCCGATATTTCCCATAAGCAAGGCAAGATGGCCGAGTTGGTCCAAGGCGTCAGGTTAAGGTCCTGATCTCCGCAAGGGGGCGTGGGTTCGAATCCCACTCTTGTCACGATTCTTTTTTTTTGTTGGCTTACCCCACCAGCTATCCCCGATCACAAATCGCCCTTGCTGTTTATAGGTAGCCAACGGACTAAGCCGATCTGTACCACCGATCTATCTACCTCCTGTGGTTTCAATGTGAAAGCTGCTGTAAGAAATATTCCACGATCGGGGAATCTGTGATTTTCCGCAATCAATAATAGCACTGATGCGACTTTTGTCCGCTGTTCCTGTCCTTTTGGGTGTTTTCCTCCGCACAAACATGCAGACCCGGGCTAGTCATAGTCTGGCCCGTCCGGCCCACCTACTTTCATCCCGCACACACTTCCGAGTGATTCCCACCGCCTCACTCACCCTCAACACACCCCCTCTCCAATTCCCTCTAGTCAGCACCGTCTGGCATTATTGCAGCCAGAATCCGGCTTCGGTCCTGCCTACTCACCGATGTAATTGATTCGCCCTCCTTGCTTTCTCTCTCTGTCTCTCTCTATCTCTCGCTCCCTTCTGCCCATCGGACCCCAAGATCCATTTCCCGCCTAGACGACCGTGCCACGCTATTACCGACGGGACCCGTGCTTCATCGTTTACTACTGAATGGGAGGAATCTCGCACACGACAAGGGAACCACCATAACCACGCTCATTAGACGACAAGTGATATTCTGCTACCACGACGCGATCCGGTCACGTAGCTCTCCTCGGGAACAACAAACACGCTTACAATTGACCTCGGTCTTTTATCTCACCACACACCCCACCATCACCACTACCACCACCACCACCTCTATATAAATAATCAGGATATCTGGGAGCTCAATGCGGCCTCAGTAAGTATTTCTATTGTCTGGGGTTCCTCAATGGCTGTGTCTGACGATAGTCTGTAGACGGGAGTATCATATTGTTGTGCTGGGTGCTGGTAAGCTTTGCTTTGCTCCGATAAATGACCATTGTGTCTCGCGAGGAACACCCCCACTGACGACAGGTATTCTCGACAACAGGAGGTGTTGGCAAGAGTTGTTTGACTGGTGTGTATTTACTGCCTGGGTCGCGTGCCTCGGGCCGAAGCTCGGAAACTAACTATTGTATCGACAGCTCAATTTGTCCAAAATGTCTGGATCGAAAGCTACGACCCTACCATCGAGGATTCATACCGGAAACAGATTGAGGTTGATGTAAGTTGCGTCTCTGTACCTCTGTGCCAAAGCAGACATTAATGCCGTTCCTCTAGGGCCGACAATGCATCTTAGAAATGTAGGTGGTATAGCGTACTACCTGGCGTCGAGTCTTGCTGACCTTGGGAATCAAAAGCTTGGATACCGCGGGAACAGAACAGTTCAGTAAGTCCTTCCACCACATTCCCCGAGATCTACCAATCACCCTGCTAACCGCATCCCAGCGGCCATGAGGTAATAACCCTCACCCAACTATCTCCGAGCTCCCAAATCAACACCACTAACCCTCGCCTAGAGAAATCTACATGAAACAAGGCCAAGGCTTCCTCCTCGTCTTCTCAATAACAAGCAACTCCTCGCTGAACGAACTCGCCGAACTCCGCGAACAAATCATCCGAATCAAAGACGACGAACACGTCCCGCTCGTGATAGTCGGCAACAAATCCGACCTGGAAGACGACCGCGCCGTGCCCCGCGCGCGCGCCTTCGGCCTCTCCCAAAACTGGGGCAACGCGCCCTACTACGAGACCTCTGCGCGGCGCCGCGCAAACGTCAACGAGGTCTTCGTTGACTTGTGCCGTCAGATTATCCGTAAGGATCTAGGTGAACCCACGGAGTTTCGGAAGGCGCGCGAGGGGCCGGTTCTTCGTCAGGATAGGGCAAAGAGGCAGAGTCGTCGTGCGGGTGGGCGGTGTGTGATTCTCTAAGGAAACGGTTGCTTTGCTTGCCATGGATCTATTCTGCGTCTTTTCTATACGACACTACGACGCGCTTCTTCTTCTTCATCGTCGATTTTTATGTCACGCCTCTGTGTTTTATGCGCCTTACGATAGAATCAATGCCTCGCTGGCATACTCCTCCCCACCTCACCTCACCACAACATACAATATCATCATCACCACCACCTTCATTTTTGTCCTTTCTGGAAGCTTGACTGTCTGCGCGCTGGGTGCCACCTGCTTTCCATGAATTGGAAACCATGTCTGTCTATCTATCTGCTGCTCTTTTGGAAGAATTGGGCAAAAAGTTTTATGCTTCTTTTTTTGTGAATACTTGGTAGGATCCGGCTCAGTGCTTGCTTGCCTTGACTTGGCTGGCACATTGGATGGATGGATACAAAAACATATATGTGTGAAAATATATATTTCATTCCACGTTTCTGGTATCCTCTTCTAGTCTGTTTTATATGTCCGTTTCCCTTATTCTCACATGCGGAATACGCCGAACCGGGTCTGCACATTCGGCTCGGCCTTTCCGCTCAGCGCAGCTGTCAGTCCCAATCCGAGCATATGCCTCGTTTGGGCGGGTGGAATGACACCGTCATCCCATAGGCGGGCAGAGGAATAGATCGCCTCGGATTCATGGTCGATGCGAGCCTTGAGAGCTGGGTCGGCGGTGCGGCCGACGGCCTCCATGACCGCGGAGAGTTGTTCGGAGCCCATCACGCCGATTTTGGCGTTGGGCCACATGAAGAGTAGGCGGGGGGAGTAGGCACGGCCACTGCAGATGTTAGAATAGAAAACCATAGGTCGAGGGGCAAAAAAAACTAACCACATCCCGTAATTGCCAGCACCAGCACTCGACCCAAACACGACTGTAAACTTGGGCACATCCGCACAGGCGACAGCTGTAACCAGCTTAGCTCCGTTCTTCGCGATCCCGCCCTTCTCTGCATCGGCGCCGACCATGAAACCCGAGATATTCTGCAGGAACACGAGAGGGATGCGGCGCTGGGCGCACAGCTCGATGAAATGGGCGCCCTTGAGCGAGGACTCGGAGAACAATATCCCATTGTTGGCGACGATGCCGACACGGTGGCCCTGGATGCGCGCAAAGCCCGTCACCAGCGTGGTGCCGTAATCGCGCTTGAACTCGGCGAACTCGCTGCCGTCCACGATGCGCGCGATCACCTCGTGCGCCGGGATCTGGCGGCGCAGGTTCGTGCCAACGATGCCGTTTAGCTCGGCGGGATCGTAGAGGGGTTCTTTGATGACGAGGCTGTCGGTGTTGGCATTCTCCAACTGCAGGGGCCCTCGCGTGATAGGGTAGTTCAGGTTGGCGACGGAGCGTCGGGCGAGCACTAGAGCGTGGGCATCGTCCACGGCGAGGTAGTCGGTCACGCCGGAGATGGTCGAATGCAGCAGGCCGCCGCCCAGGTCCTCGGCCGAGACCACTTCTCCCGTGGCAGCCTTGACGAGTGGTGGGCCAGCGAGGAAGATAGTGCCCTGGTTCTCGACAATAATGGTTTCGTCGCTCATGGCGGGCACATAGGCGCCGCCGGCGGTACAGGGACCCATCACAACGGACAGCTGAGGGATCCCCAGGGAGCTCATGCGAGCCTGGTTGTAGAAGAAACGCCCGATATGGTCCCGATCCGGGAAGACATCTTTCTGGTGAGGCAGATTGGCACCGCCTGAATCGACGAGGTAGATGCAGGGCAAGCGATTCTCCTGGGCCACTGCCTGTGCGCGCAGGTGCTTCTTGACGGTGATCGGGTAATACGTGCCACCCTTGACGGTGCTATCGTTGGCCACGATCATGCAGTTGACGCCTTCGACTGTGCCGATACCCGTGATAATGCCACCAGCGGGCACATCCTCGCCTTCGTAGACTTCGTGGCCGGCGAGCGGGGACAATTCTAGGAAGGGCGTGCCGGGATCGATCAGGGAAGAGATACGGTCCCGCGGCAGCATCTTGCCGCGTGCGATGTGCTTCTCACGCGCCTTTTCAGTTCCTCCCTGTCCGATTTTCGCGTGCAGGCTGCTCATCCGATCCAGGAGCTCCTGCATCTGCTGGCTGTTTTCGCGGTACTCGGACGACGAGGTGTCCACGGCAGTGGGGAGGACAGATAGTGCGGATGCATGGTGAGGATGTGTATAGCTGGCAATCGTTCGAGCCGAGAGTCTGAGGAGAGGAGCAGTTTGGCTGCGGCGCACAGCTCGGGTTGAGCCCAGGCTCCGAAGAACAAGCGGGGACGGGGCGCGCATTGCGGGGAGAATGTGTGGAGAAGCTATTGAGAGGAAGACGACAGGAAGAACTCTGCTAGAGAGAGTCAGACAGGGTATTGTGTCGATAGCATAGCATTGATTTATGGTAGTATCGTGAGTATGGTCGAAGGGGAAAAGGAAGAAGAGGGAGAAGAAAGAGAGAGAGAAGCACGAGAGGCCCAGTGCGGAGTGACGATTGCCGCGGATAGCCGAGCAGACAACAACAACAACAGCCAGACAGGGAGAAGAAATGGTGCGGAGGAGAATTCATAGGGATGGAAAAAGAAAAGAAAATAGAATTAATACAGTCGTTTGAATCATCGAGAGATGTCAGTGAATTGATTCTAGAAATCAATCACCGCCATACAAGAACATCCGAAGCGGCCCTGGTCTGTTTGTCCCGACGGGTGCCGCGCAGTTCTGCAACATCAACCCTTAAGAGTTCCACCACTCCTCCGTGTCTTTCCTTTCACTTGTCCTCTCTAATCCTCCCACCATGGCGTCCCTCTCCCCTCTATCCTCCGTCTTCCGCTCCTCCACCGCCCGTTCATTCTCACGGGTGCGCAAGCCCATCCCCACACTTGCCGTCTCCCCGCGTTTATGGCGGACCGTGTCGACCAAACACCCAGCAGGCTTTGAGCCACCCACCGACGAAGATTTGTTGGAACTGCGCGATCGGGTGCAGGAATTTACTCGTGAGTTGACTACGTCCCTGGTAAATACTGTCGGCTCAATCGCTCACAAGGATCTTGATTCAGGTCGCGAGATCCCCGCCGAGGTGGCCGCACGGACAGACGAACAGAATGAGTTTCCTGCAGACATGTGGAAGAAGCTCGGTGATGCTGGGTATGAACCCCCATAGAGCCCCCGCACTCTGATCATACGACCAAACCGTATTAACCATTACAATCAAATCCAGGTTCCTCGGCGTGACGGCTAATGAAGAATACGGCGGTTTGGGAATGGGCTACCAGGCCCATTGCGTGGTAATGGAAGAGCTCAGCCGAGCCTCTGGCAGTATCGGACTATCGTACGCCGCGCATTCGCAACTCTGCGTGAACCAGATCTCACTCAATGGGTCGGCCGCGCAGAAAGAGCGATTCCTGCCTGGCCTCCTGTCTGGTGAGAAGGTCGGCGCGCTGGCCATGTCCGAGCACTCGGCGGGCTCGGATGTCGTGAGCATGAAGACGACGGCGAAGGAGGTGGACGGTGGGTGGGTGTTGAATGGGACCAAGATGTGGATTACCAATGTGAGTGTGATTTTCTATCACAAAGTACCATCACTAATACAGTGTGGGGTAGGGTCCTGATGCGGACTTTATTGTTGTATATGCCAAGACGGAGCCCGAGAAGGGCTCGAAGGGGATCACGGCCTTTATCGTGGAGAAGTCGTCCAAGGGCTTCTCGTGTGCGCGCAAGCTCGACAAGTTGGGCATGCGCGGCTCGAACACGGGGGAGCTGATCTTCGAGGATGTGTTTGTTCCTCGGGAGAACCTGCTGGGCGAGGTGAACCGTGGCGTTCGTGTGTTGATGGAGGGGTTGGATCTGGAGAGACTTGTTCTGAGCGCTGGGCCCTTGGGGTATGTGCCACTCCAAACCATTCTTGTTTTCTTCTATACTAACTAACAACCTCACAGAATTATGCAAGCAGCCCTTGACCTGGTCCTCCCCTACACTCACGTGCGAAAGCAGTTTGGAACTCCCATCGCGCACAACCAGCTCATTCAGGGCAAGTTGGCGGACATGTACACCAAGCTAGCCGCCTCGCGGGCCTACACCTATACCACGGCGCGACAGGTCGACCAAGCCGCCGTAGCATCGGGTGAGATGGTGGTCCGGACGCAGGATTGCGCGGGAGCAATCCTCTATGCCGCTGAGCGGGCGACGGAGTGTACTCTGGACGCGATTCAGCTCATGGGGGGAAGCGGCTATATTAATGAGATCCCTGCCGGGCGGTTGCTAAGGGATGCAAAGTTGTATGAGATTGGTGCGGGCACGAGCGAGATTCGACGGATGGTCATCGGTCGTGCGTTTAACAAGGAGTATGCGTAGTGTTGTCCAACTTGTTCTACAAATTCGATCAATAGATTATATCTGTCCACGTAAACCATAAGATGCAATTCCGTTGAAATGTGTTCTGTTTATGCCAGTCATGCGATATCACAAATAAGAGAAACGCCGGATATCCAAAACATGTGCAAATGTCCAGGCTGAATTACTTCTTCTGCCTCGTCGACCGGCGCACTGAACCCGCCGCCTGCGACGCACCAGCCTGCCCACTACCACCACTGACCTTCCTTGACGCAACTCGTTTCCCCCGCGGCTTCACCGAGTCCCCAGCAGGCCCATCCTTACTCGCATGCTCCGGCACCGAGGTCTCCGCTTTACGCTTCCGACCCCTCTTGGCAGGAGCCAAGGCAGCAGGCTTGGGTGCGTTATTGGGGGACAGCACCTGCTCCGGCGTGGTATTGGACGCCTCGCCCGCGTCCCCGTCCTTCGAGCGTAGGGTTTCCAATGATAGCACGTCCGATATTTGATCTGAGCTGTCTAGCTGATGCGGCGCCTCGCTGCCTGCTAGTGGGGTCGTAATATCCACCGCATCGGTCTCCATGGGCTCAACTGCAGCAACAGCGGTGGCGAGACTAGGCCGAAGTGACTCCTCCCTCGCCCGCTTCTTGCGCAGGCGCGATTTATCCAGACCCGGCTGCGCGGACTTGAATACCTCGCGCCAGTTCTCCAGCAGGGCAACCTTGTCCCCGTAGCCCGGCTCGTAGATCTGCACGGCGACATCCTGGTCCCTTTCCAGGCTGGGTGTCTTCCAAACCACGCCTTGGAAGGAAGTGATATCTGGTTTTGTGGTAGACTGGACCGGTGGGGGGCCGCGGTGCACGGAAGGGGAGGTCTCGCGTTTGCGTTTCGTGGTGGGTTTCGGCTTTGTTTTCGGCGCTGCTGAGGCATCCTCGTCGTAGTAGTCATCTGAGTAGTATTCCCAGTCACTGAAGAATTCTTGCACGTCCTGCGCGGGGTCGTCGTAGTACGAGATGTCGTAGTATGAGCTTGCGGCGAGTTCGTCCTGCGTGAAGGGAGGGCGGGTTAGCGTCGGAGGTTATGCAGTGATAGGTTTGGATGTTCTTCGTGAACTGTTGGAAGGGAGGTACTCACGACTAGGTCCGGGACCACGTCATCCCAGAGATAGTCATCTTCGAACTCGTAGTATTCCTCGTCATCCGACATGCCGGTGTGAGGTAAAAGCGCGAGTTAGGAAGCGAGTGTTGGGAAAGGGAATGCAAAATCGATGCAGAAGTAACGAGAGAGATGGGTTGAGTGTAGTTACATATATACTATGCAAGAGTCAAGGACATCGAGGGAACGAGTGAGTCGGGGACAAAAAGGTGAGGGAGAAAGAAATTCAGGCGGATCTCGAATACTCGTCACGGCCGATCCTGCCAAATCCTGCTCAGGTAAGCCTTGGCATCCAGTCGTTCCAGCTATACAAATTTGATAATGAACCAACAATAATATTTTTCCAGTCTATTTTTGACTCCGACTCCGGCTTCATAACATTCAGTTCCTTATTAGGCTTGGTCTTCTTCTGCACCAGAGTTGATCCTGACTAGACCGATTCTATCGAGGTGAAAAGCGACTAAACTGATTCAAACCATGCTACCTCTGGAAAGCTATATGAAGCCCCTTCTCCCCCTCTGGTTTCTTTCTTTTTCATCAACCCGATGCGCCCTTACGGTAATCAGATTGATAGCGCCACTAGGCAATCCCTAGTGGCCGAGCGGATGTTGGCTTTTATTCCTCACCTGATTCGATTTTACTACTGGTACGCGATGGATATCGTTACTTGCTTGGTTTTTAGTCTTCATGTCTAGCTTATCATCTTTTCTTGTACTCGTCCTTATATATATCTTCGCATATATTTGTGTGTAGTGGGCAAATGCAGCATACTAACCCTCGGATCCAGGTACGCCACAACCTACATTCACCTTCCACCGACCTAATATCAGCCTACATCAGGTACGAAAACGGAAGATGGGAATGGCAGCACAGCTGCGCAAACGAAAATCGCATGTATTACCGAACAAGCATGCCAAACTTCTACCCTCATCTCGACACCGCAGCCGGAACACTCAACTGGCGGCGGTGGGATGACAACAGCAACAACACTACCACCACTGGTGCTACTTCTACCATCCGTATCACCACCACCACTACAACCAATATGGCAACCCCCCTCAACCTTCCTCCGGGGCCTCGCCTTCGGCGCTACTACCGCATCGACTGCACCGGCATCAAGAATCAGTCACGTCGCAACCACAAACAGCAAAAGAAAAAGAAGAAGGAGAAGAAGAAAAACAACCAGTGTCAATATGAAGATCGGCGGCCTTGGACTCGGCTTCAGCGTCCTCCGCGGACCGAGCAGACGCGCAGACAGGATCGGAGTAGGAGATGCAAGAAGAAGAGGGAGTCGAAGCGGAATCGATGAAGGAATTGTGGCGCTCTTATTATTTTGAGGAAAGAACTTTGGTGAAGACTGCTGGTGACGAAACCCTAGAGGTCTGGATCAGTCGCTGATTCAGTACCTCGACCACCCTCCTGCTAGGACCCGGGCCCAGGTCCTAGCGGGAGATCATTTGCGAGAACTTTTCTCGGTGAAATGTGCTTGTGTCTTGTGTTCGGAAGGGAGGGAGACAGATTGTACTATGACTATGGGATGGCCAGGTTATCATTCATGTACGGGGGTACTCTTTCCAGCTGGGTAGTTTTCTCTACGGAGTTTTTCTCCCAGGTCCTGGTTTTAACGAGGCCCCCTGTTTTTGTACTTGTTGCTGGAGAATATGTGTATCTTCAAATGTTAGTTTAGGTACTACCGCGACGCCGTTTCGGTCTAGAGAGGTATATGTATATCTTCAAAACGTTGGTATACATATGACCATGACACCTCTTCGGATCGAAACGGGAATTGAATCTTGTATTTTATTACCGTCTTCCTCTTGTGTAGACACTAGTATAAAAACTAATATCGTAGCCTGGTGGATGGCAATTAAGTGTAGATCCACTTGGCAGTGGCGAGGTCAGGCCCCCGAGGCCATTTGTCCTGTTTCGCCGAACACACAGCAACCTCACATTCACAACCTAACACTCGCAACATGGCATCCCAACCACTCCCTCCCGACGGGATTCTCGGAGCCAACTACAACGAGTCATTGAGACTGCTCGACGGCGACCATGATGAGCTCCGCGCTGTCGGCGCCAAGTGGATCCGCGGCTTTTTGGACATGCATCAGATGGACGTCCCGCACCCAGAGCAAAGACCAAATATCAAAGCGGTATTTGGCGCCATCGACGCCGGATTCAAAATGATTATCAGCCTCAAGTGGGACTACCAAGAGCGCGACTTCCCCGAGCCCGGCAGTGCCGAGCACGTCGCCGAGCTGCAGGTCCTAGAGCGCATTCTCGCGCTCGTCATGCCCCGAGTCGACATGATGGTGATCGGAAACGAGCCCTGGATCGAGGCAAAGCCGGGCCAGCAGAACGAACGACTCAATGTTTTCTACGAGAGCATGGCCGACGCGGTGATCGATTTCCGGGAGAGAAATCACCTGCCCACGCGCTTGTACATGGGCGCCTTGAACAGGCTCGACCTGCCCGCCAAGCGCACACCCGCCATCGAGCGCTTCCTGCGCTATATTGCCTCCAAGCCGCAGCTCGACGGTGTCGATGTCCATCTGCACATTCCCAGACTGCCCGCCCACCGCACAATGCTGGACTACGTGCTTCCTCGCCTCCGGCCCGACCAGACCTTCATCGCGACCGAGTTCTCGCTAATCTGGCACTGGAAAGCGCATCTGGGCGACGCGGCCTCGAACTACTTTTGTTCCAAGTATGGTTTCCCGGCGGGTACCAAGGTGCACGAGGTTATCAACGCCGCCTTCGAGAACCCGTTCCCCTACAAGCAGTGGGAGGATTTTCTGGCCAATGAGCCCTGGTATATCCAGCGCAGACACTTCATTACCAATGCTATGAAGATGTATCGCGAGACGGGTCGGATGACCATCGCGACTTATTGCTGGAGTCCTGCCCGAAAGAGGACCAAGCCCCTGCTGGCCACGGACAACCCGTGGTTCATGAGTGCGGTGTACTGCACATCGCCTGTGCAGTTGAAAGAGGATGGGACGCGACATGAGAATTTCCCCTGGTGGGAAGAGTTCCGGCGGGCTGCGATCATCCCCAGCCATGCGTAAATACTACATGTACATAGCTTGAATATCCATACATCGTTGCATCAATGGTAGAATTGTGCTTCACGTGACCAGCGGTTTCCCCCGCATAGTTCGCTTTGCGTCGGCAATGACAACAATCGGCCTTTTGAGGTTACTTTCTTTCTTTCTTCCTCTTTTCTCTCTCACCTTATACCATCTCTACCTATAATGTCTCTCTGCTGAGCCTTCTGGAATATCATCCCTCTCAGCCTCTAATTCAGTCCTGGCTGATCCTCCGCCATGCCTCTCTCATCCCTTCTCCGCATTGCTCCCCGCCTCACCCCGACCGCGGCCCACAGAACCACACGAGCGGCCTCCTCGGTGTCGAGCACGCCAGGCGCTCATACCTCGCTGGACTCGATTCTCATTGCGAACCGTGGTGAAATTGCCCTGTAGGTGAATCCATTTCATTGCTGTTGTACAGTTCTATAGACCTTGCCGATTAACCGATTGCAGCCGAGTTGGCCGGACAGCGGCGGAGCGTGGAATCCGCGTGACTACCCTCTACACAGATCCAGACAGCAAAGCGCAGCATGCGTTGAGCTCACCGTTTGCGTTTAACTTGGGCTCTGTGTCGGCGTATCTGGATGGCGATCGGATTATTGAGATTGCACGCAAGGAAGGGTGCCGTGCGATACATCCCGGTTATGGATTTGTGAGTTTTCGTCTCACTTGATAAAAATAATCCTACCAGCTACTGACGGAACTACATAGTTGAGTGAGAACTCTGCGTTTGCGCGCAAATGTACCGAAGCGGGACTGGTCTTCATAGGACCCCCGTGGAAGGCGATTGAGGATATGGGTGATAAAAGGTATGCATTACTTTTACTCCACTGTGGAGGCATTGACCTAACCCAGATTTCAATAGCCGCTCAAAAGAGATCATGACCGCTGCAGGCGTACCCTGTGTCCCGGGATACCACGGGCACAACCAAGACCCGCAACTCCTCGAAGCTGAAGCCGACAAGATCACATACCCCGTGCTCATCAAGGCCATCAAGGGTGGCGGCGGAAAGGGCATGCGGATTGCGTCCTCCAAAGCCGAGTTCCAGGCGCAGCTCGAGTCGGCCAAGTCAGAGGCCATGAATTCGTTCGGCGACGATCATGTGCTAGTGGAGAAGTATATCACCACACCTCGGCACATTGAGGTCCAGGTCTTTGCGGACAAACACGGCAACAGCGTCGCCCTGGGTGAGAGAGATTGCAGTATTCAGCGCCGGCACCAGAAGGTCCTCGAGGAATCACCCGCCCCACATCTCCCCGATGCCACTCGCAAGGACATATGGGCCAAAGCCCGATCCGCGGCGTTGGCGGTAGGCTACGAAGGGGCCGGCACGGTCGAGTTCATCTTCGACAACGACTCGGGCGAGTTCTACTTTATGGAAATGAATACGCGACTACAGGTCGAGCATCCCGTGACGGAGATGGTGACGGGCCAGGATCTGGTCCACTGGCAGATCCTCGTGGCCGAGGGGGCCAAGCTGCCACTGACACAAGAGGAGGTGGAGGCACACATGGCCCAGATGGGACATGCCATCGAGGCCCGGATCTACGCCGAGAATCCGGATCTGGGGTTCATTCCCGACTCGGGACGTCTCATCCATGTGCGCACGCCCGACACTACGGCTGACATCCGGATCGACGCTGGGTTTGTGGAGGGCGATGACGTCTCCGCACACTACGACCCCATGATCTCCAAATTGATCGTCCGGGGAGCCACCCGCCAGGAAGCCCTGCGCAAGTTGGCTACTGCCCTCGAGCAGTACGAGATTGCGGGTCCCGTGACCAACATCGAGTTCCTCAAGACCGTGTGCCAGAGCCCGGATTTTATTGCCGGCGAGGTCGAGACGGGTTACATTGAGAAACACCGCGAGGAACTCTTCGCCAAGAAGACCATTGAAGAAGAAGTGTTGGCCCAGGTCGCCTTGGCATGCTTACACCGCGACTCTAAATCGGGCTCTGGCCCGTCCGTCGGCTTCACCCCGAGCTACCAGCAGCGCCAGCTGAGCTTCACCGAGTCTGCGGGACCGGCGGCTCCAGCGGGGACGACCTTCACCGTGCGGGTGCAGCAGACTGCCGACAACACCTTCAACGTGGAAGTCGGCGACCGGGTCTTTGAGCAAGTGGTAAGCCACCTCGGCCCGAGCTCGCGGGTGGTCACCTCCTTTTTCCCCCACACGCGGCTCGACACAACCGTCGTGCGGGACGAGGACACGATCATCGCATTCCAGCGCGGCTCGCAGTACCGATTGACCGTCCCGCGGGCCGGATGGATGGAAAAAGCGCTGGGGATGAAGGACGTGACGAACAGCGTGCTGGCGCCGATGCCGTGCAAGGTGCTGCGGGTGGACGTGCAGGCCGGCGACGAGGTCGAGAAGGACCAGCCGCTGGTCGTAATCGAGAGTATGAAGATGGAGACGGTGATCCGTAGTCCGCAACGCGGCACGATTCTCAAGGTTGTGCATCAAAAAGGAGTAAGTCCAGTCACGCGCTCACCTCCTGATTTGTTCTGGAACGACCGGACGGCGGTCCCATGATCCGCCCCGTGACCGGTACTGACATGTTCCTGCAGGACCAATGCAAAAGCGGCACTCCCCTCGTCGAATTCGCCGATTAGTCGACCCGTCTGGCCAGGGAAAGTCGAGTCCTCGGTGTGGAGTTGTCTCGGGGGCCACTTGCTCAGGGAGTTTTGTGGGGTACTTAGTCACTTGCACTGTTGTCAATTCATAACAATCACAATCGGATCAGATCCGCGGTGGAGTGGATCTGGAACTCTGGGGCTGGCTAACGGGCAACAGGCGGGAATCCCGCCCCAGTAAAATGGCGGTAACGAATGTAAGCAGCAGCAATAGCGTCATGTTGTGGTCGAGACTTGCCACTGGCTCAGCGGGGGGATAGTGGCGAAATGGAGGTACTGCAGGGCGGACTGCATGATTCTTGCCCGGAGGAAGTCAATAGAGCCGGCCCTGATGCAGGCTGTTGGACTAGCTAGAGGAAGGGACCACCGAATTGATCGATCTGGAGCCAGACAACACCCAGCCCGTCCACGGACCCACTGACATCAGACTTGCCTCTAGCTTTTTCAACATTCCCAGCTGACCCAAAGCTCCGACAGCTATTATTGTTTTCCTTTTCCTTTTTTTTTCATTCCTGCCCTTCCTCTCTTTTCTTCCTGTTCTCCCTTCTCTCCCTTCTTCTCCTTCGACATACTAATCCATCCCCTTGCTGCACATACTTCCTTCCTAGACCACTCTCCTCTCCAGCTTCAACGTGCCCATTGAAGCTCTCACCAACCCTCCAAAATGTTCCAACCTACGGTCGCTCGCTCCATCCGAGCTCTGCCCACCCGCCCAGTAGCTCTAGCCGTCGTCTCGCGGCCTGTCTTAAGCTCCTCCCTGCGCCCGCTGTCATACACAGCCATCCGCGCCAACAAGAAAGATGATCCTAAGAAAGACCCTCTCCTAGCGGCGACCACCAAAGCGCCCGAGGGCGCCTCCGGCGAGCATGAAGGCCGCTTTGCCCGGACGGACGAGAGCGTCCACATCCCCTACCCGCCTGACAGCGAGATGCCCGCGCAGCCTATTGTCCAGGGTCGTGGCGGTATGCATTTCAAGCGTACCCTGGCCCAGTTCTCTCTTGAGAATAAGGTGAGTATGGTTACTGGAGGTGCGCGCGGTTTGGGGCTTGTTATGGCCCAGGGTCTGGTTGCTTCGGGCTCGGATTTGGCGATTGTTGATTTGAATAGTATGTTGCTTCCAACAGCAAGAACCGGGGAGCCCATCCGCTAACGATTACCCAGAGGAGGAAGCCGAGGAACAGGCCCACAAGCTGATCGAGCAGTTCCGCAAAGAGAACCCCGGTCTGGAGGAGTGAGCTTATCTCCATCCCTGCTCCAGCCCGCCACCGCCGTGGCTAGTAGCTAACTCCACCCGCTATAACCAGAATGCCCAACGTCACGGCACACTACGCCGACGTAGCCGACCCCGACTCCGTGAACAAAGCCCTAGACGAATGCCTCGCCAAACACGGCCAGATCGACAACCTCGTCACATCAGCGGGATTCACCGAGAACTTCGAAGCCATCTCCTACCCGTTCGACCGCATGCAGAAGCTCTGGGGCGTCAACGTCGACGGCACCTACCTCTTCGCCACAGGCGTCGCAAAGCATCTCATGGAGCGCAATGCTTCCGGCAGCATCGTCATGATCGGATCCATGTCTGGCTCCATTGTTAACGTGCCTCAGCCCCAGGCGCCGTACAATGCTGCCAAGGCTGCGGTGCGACATCTGGCTGCGTCACTCGCGGTTGAGTGGGCTGGTCACGATATTCGAGTTAATTGCATTAGTCCGGGATATATGCTGACTGCTCTGTAAGACCGACCCGGAGCCATTGTTGGATTTTGGTGTCACATCAGTTTTACTAATGATTTTTTTTTCTTGTATAGTACCCGCAAGATTCTCGATGAGAACCCTCAGCTGCGCGACAAGTGGACTTCCCTCATCCCCGTCGGGAAGATGGGTACCCCCGAAGACCTCATGGGCGCCGTCACCTTCCTGCTCAGCGACGCGTCCAAGTACATCACCGGTGCGGATCTCCGCGTCGACGGCGGCTACACCCTGACTTAAATATCTGTTGCTCTGTTGTTCAGCATGATATTGATTTGTGGGGTTTTTGTCTTTTCTTTTCACGGATGCGATATAGACCGACTGTATTTTTCATATTTTCATATCTTTTTTTTTCATCATTCAAATCATCAGGTCAAAAAAACTTGTTTATTTAATGCTTCAGCTCAATCGAGGCCTTGGGTTTTCTTTCAATCATCCTCAGGGGGAGAAAGAGGAAAAAGTTTGCGATGGCTTGGAGTTGAGCGAATGGGATAGGACGGACCGTTTTGCTGGTGTACCAGCCAACCATCCAGCCACTTGAGCAGTTTTTCTTATAGAGCGGAGCCTTTTGTGTTTCATCGCTCTTAAGGCACTATTCAGAAACGGTATACTATAGCTGTTCGAGCCCTACTCTCGCCCTTCACCGCCCTTCCCCTCTCTCTCTCAGCCGCACTAGCATCACCAGGTGCTTGGGTGAAATTTGTTTCGTAGCAACACGCAAGACGCCGGTCCTTTTATCTCAGGACAATGGAGGCCGTCGGGGCTGCTTCTGCCATCCTCTCAATTGCAACAGTCGGTGTGCAATGCTCCATGAAGTTGATGACCTTCGCAGGTCAGATCAAAACGGCTCCGGAGCAGATAACCAAGATCGCGAAAGACGTGTCGCTGAATGCCAGTATCCTGCAGCAACTGGGTGAATTAGCCAAGGAGAACGTCGGGAATGGACTCCCAATATCAGATGACAAAGACGGCAGTAATGACGATATGAATTCCGTCCACGATGCGGAGACCGCAGCATCCAACCAGAGTATCTTTAACGCAAAGGGATTGGGAACTGTCATGAGCCTGGCAAAAAACTGCGAAGAGATCTTTATCTCATTGGATCAATCCTTGCGCAAGGCAAGCAAACAGCTGCGTGCCAAACCCGGGACTTCAGGCAAGGTCAAACTTAGTCACGCAGAGAAGCTCAAATGGCCGTTCCTACTACCGGGAATGGATACGATGCGGAATGAGCTCCAAAATGTCAAAGGGACGTTGATGTTGATGCTTCAGGTCGCCATGCTGGCGTATTCGAGGAAGCTCATGAGCCAGTAAGTCACTTCTATGTACTCTCTTATGTACAATCGTCACGGGCCATCGCTAATTTCGAAGATACGGGGAGCATCATAAACGCGGCGCGGCGGTTATTGCCTATACCAGAGAGGATCAGGACTTGCTGGTTCGGTCCATTCTTGCAGCGAAGAAAGCGCGGCCAGGTAGCACTGAAAAGGAGACTGCTGGCGCTTCCAATATCCAATCCGACAAGGAAATACCCTTAGAAGGAGAGCAGACCCAATTCTCCCAATATTCAGTGCCCTCCGAGATCCTGGCGACCATAACGGACCCTGGACCGAATAGCGCAGCGGAAAGTACTCCACTGTATGTGCATATTGTCGACCGTGGGTATGCTCAGACAGAATTAACGCTAGCGGAGCAGTGAGCTAGATCCCACTGTGGTGGATAATAACACCCAAGAAGATGAAGGGCCCAGGTATGTGCTCCTAGCAGCATTTTTTAATCCAGAGGATTCATTTCGTTCGAGGCACAACAGCGGAATCAATTCCAGTGAAAAGGGCGATCCCAGCAAACAGTAAGACCATGACGGGATCACCTAATATCGATTAGATCCCAGAGGTACTAAGCATGCTAAGCTCTGTTCTCCAGAATACCGCGTTCTCAACAATCATCGCCTTCGCCCACCTTTAGGGTCCACATCATCTCCCCCAAAGCATCCGTAACGGAGCACCAACTCCATATCAGCTACGATGACAGCTACATCAGACTCCCGCATTCGACGATCGAATCTCAGCTCCAAGAATGGAGAACATCTTCCAAAGCCACGCTGCTAGATCAGTTATCCGCGCTAGATGCGAGAGAATATGAAGCGCTAGTGGCTACGACGAGTGTATTCACGAAGGATCAAGAAGAAACCCTAGAGTGGGTCCAGTTCGGCGAATACCGTACGCTCATCGAAGGCATTGAGCAGGTCAAGGCCAGGAACATAACGATGATCATGAGCGGGACGTACGGGCCGACTTCCCGGATCGAAAAGAAAGAAGAGAAACAGGAATCGGCGGAAAATCGCCGGACAACGTGGATCAGAGTACGGCGCAATGAGCTCGACTTACTAGTTTTTCTATCATGGCTGAGACGGTTGAACAGGTCAATCGCAAACACATCACTCCTGAAACCTTGTTCGAATATGGGTTCGAAAATGGACTAGAGTGGGAATGGGATGAGGTAATATCTAAGTCTTGCATTGCACGCATCTTGAATGTCTACCACATTGCCGTTACGCTGACCGGTTTTAATACACAAGGGAGATGGGAACTACCTTATCATCAAAAGATGGATCACCGAAGATTTTCTGGACGAACTATTCACACATACCCGAGGTTTACGCGAGGGGACTGTTCAGCTTTCAAGAACCACAACTGAGTTCAAGGTGAACGACAAGATCGAAGATAAGAAGTATCTCGTCCGCAATAAGGCGGGTATGGAGGAAAGGATCCGGAAATTTGAAGTGGAGGAAGAGGAAGAAGAGGAAGACAAAGGACAGGAAACGGATGCGGGTGAGCATGATGAGACTACGTCAGAGGAGAGCGACGAGGAGGATACAGAAGGCATTGTCGACGCTCTTTTGGCCGAATACACCCGTGGATAAACCCAGCAGAAGGTATTCCTTGTAATCCCAGGCCCAACAAGAGAGGGGGTATCAATTCTCAGCTCTAGTGAAGGTATTCAACACTTAGTTTACTTTAAGGTGCAGACGACGTTTCCACTTCCTCCCACTCTTCTTCAGCGCCCGCTGGCTTCGCTCAAGCGGGTAGTTGATCGGGGACTCTCCACCAGTGAAGATGAAGAAGTCATACAGGAATGCACCCATAAAAGCACCGCTCAGAGACCCAACCCACGGCCCATAAAACCAGTAGGGATTGGTAAACAGGTCGCTGGGGAATCCGATAGCGAGAAGAGCGAGACGGGGACCAAAGTCACGGCTCGGGTTGAATGCCGCACCGGTCTGGTAGGAGAAGGTCATACTGAGGCAGGTGATGACCAGGCCGATGATCAGGGAGTTCATACCAGCGCCGGGAGGAGCGTTTTGGTCGTCACCCAGGGCCAAAATAGTGACGGTGAGGCAGACCGTGCCCATGAACTCGTTGAAGAAAGCCGTCCCAGGACCGATCCATGTTTCCCGCTGGCTGGTCACGAAGCTAGTGATGATATCGGTTTCCGAGTTGAGGAGGAGGTAGTTCTGAATAGAATGATAGTAGACACCGTATGCCGCAAGCCCGGCGCAGAAAGCGCCGAGGAACTGAGCGGCGAAGTATTCGGGCATCTTGCGCTTAGGGAAGCCACGGAAGAACCACAGCATCATGGTGATGGTTGGGTTGAGGTGAGCACCAGAAACACCACCAGAAATGTAGATGGCCATCATGGTCGCCAGGCCCCAAGACCAGGCGGTCGTGTTAGGGTTACCCTGGTTGGCGAGGGTCACAGCCAAATCGGCACAGAAACCGATCGTGAGCTGTATAAAGACAGCCAGTGCTTCGGCCAGAGCCTCGCGATGGTGCGTACGGATGACGGACCAGGTGGTGTGGTTGTTGTGCACTTCATCCTCGACCAGATCTTGGATCAGCGGATGCAGATCCTCGGGTAAGCTTCCCTTCTCCAGCTCGGCAGAATTCAAGATGTTGTCTAGTCTTTCACCGTCAGGCTCGTGCTCTTCTGGCACGGGCTGCAACGGTTCATCACTGTGGTTTGCCTGCTGCCCCTGCTCATCGTCCTCCTGGGAGCCTCCTTCCTCTACCGCCGACAAGTGCTCCGGGGGCATATCCCAGCCCGAAGGGCGCCTGCCATAGCCCGACGAAGTACGCGAGATGCGTGAAGTCTGTCTCGCGGAGGTCGCATCGCCGCTCAGGACTTTGTTCATGAAGTTTTGCTCGCGCTGCAACCTAGCATCTTCAACCTGCGCCGCCATTTTCCGCGGGTCGGCTGTCTTGTCAATTCGGCCGCGTTCCAGATCATTGGGATCGACCTCGAGACCAACCTTCTGCGAGTTTTCGGCCGGCTGCAGGGCATTCGCCCGGCTTTGCAGCAGTTCATCCTTGGTCGGCACCATGCCTGGTCGCACTACACGGGGCAGCGGTTTGGCCAAAGACCACACCGGCCTCGCGTTGGAAGGTTGCTCATAGGAAGGATTGAGATCAGCATAGCCAGGTTGAACGAATGGCTCCTGGGCCAGCCGGAGCTGGGGGGTTTCATCGGGCCCAGCGAGTGTGAATTTGCCCTCGGTTCTTTGAGCGAGAGTGGTACGGGGAACAAGGCTAGGGATTCCACTGGTACCGCTTCGCCTCGACGCCGAGCTACGGCGCCGAAAGTCAGTGCCACTCGGGGGTTCATCAGCAGCAGATCTTCTAGGTGAGATGTAAGCCGCGTCGCTGGCAGCCCGGTTCCGGCTAGGCGATTGTGGTTCCGCCGGCGGAGCATCAGACTACATGCGTGATTGAGCCGTTAGAAGACATTTCCTCTTTTGATCGTGAGCTTGTTTCGACTCACTCTCTCCTGCGATCGTCCGGTATCCCCTTCCTCCATGATGGCTACTGGTTAGGGTGACGCTTTATTCCTTCGATAGCCTCTGCCACCAGGTGATTGACAAGAATATAGGAAGGCCAAGGGATCTTCAGAGCCAAGAAAGACAAACGAACAGGTGGTGAGGACACAGGAGAAAGAAAGAGAAGAAAAAAAATCAAGTCAACAAAGGTGGGGGCATAGGAGAACCGGTCCCAATAATATCGGAAAAGAGCCCGGGGAAACCCCTTCCTTAGTACGACGAGTATAGATGGAATAACAGAGTAGTGAAATTAGAAAGTAGAAAGAAGAATTGAGTTCCCCAGTTTCTCCCACCACCCGCCATGGCCTTGGAAAATGATAGTGCCAGGTTACGCAGTGACGACAGGATCTTCACTGATGTCCTCAGTGGCGTCGCGGGCGATAAAGGCGAGTGGAGCTCCGTTCACCGTATCGGACAGTGGCGGAAGGATGAGTTGGTTGTCGCAGCGCTCTGACAGTACGCGGCAGTGCCTGTCCTGACCCACTCCTGGAAAAGCTTACCTGCTCATTGAGCCATTGAGACCCACAGTCAATTTCGGCACCGTCTAGTCGGGTGGTCCATGCCGTGCTAACCGCCTTGTCTCCCAGGCCGTCGGCTACAAAGACCTCGAGACGTGTGTATAAATCCACGGACACAGGAAATCCCGAGGGTGAACGTGCAGTGGCCCTGACTAATCCTTGCCACCTGAATTCTCATTGGAACCATCTTGGTGATCACCACCATTGCCGTGCGCAGAAGGGCCAATGCGCCCCTGTGGAAGTCGTCTGTTTTGGCACCCATCTAACAAAAACTAAATGCGAAAAACATGCAAAGTAGAAAGGACGGGTTTTGCCATTTTCGAGGCAAGAAGTCCCTGTCTGTGCGCTATGATGGTAATGATATGCAAGACATATCGGTGGTAGCCACCAATGATGCCGATGACAATGTCGATCGAAATCCAAGGTTATGAAACAAGAAAAAGGTTGATTCAATTGCCAATGTTCTATATCTATCGCTTTTTGCAATCTCACATAATCACTTTGATGGGCTGCCGCCGTTCCTCATCGCGGAAGCCACCAACCATACAGGCGTTCACAAGCAGACATTTCGCCTCGGCGGCAGGACGAAAGAGTCCTCTTATAAACTCACGGAATGTCTGTAACAGATTGCACAGTCCGCCACCAGCAACAACCGTCCGCTCGTACGCCTCCTGTAGGGCGTCGAATTGCAGCCACTCCGTTCCTGCGCCTTCATGAACATGCCCAAACACATGCAATCGTGGCCGAGCAGACCAGAGTTTCCGTATAAGATGGACGCAGCCGAGACTGAGTCTGTCGAGGTGTGCACGTGGCGGCCCGTGGGTGATGAGCACGTCAATGCCATCCGGGACAGTGTCAGCCCAGACATCCTGCTCACGAGGAAATTGGAATGCCGGTGTGCCATATCGGGCCGATTGGGGACTGCCATATATTCGCAGGCGTCGGCCATTGGCACAGACGATAGTAGTCTCTGCGTTCTTCAAGTAGATGATGTCTCCCCAGTCAAGCATCTTCCGTTCGGCGGCTCCTTGCGGGTTGGTTCGAGCGTCACACTCTGGATCTAGAAGTAGATCATGGTTGCCTGCCACAACGATCTTGGTCGGATGCGGTTGTGCTCGCAACCAATTTATTGTAGTCTGCAGCTCCTTGAATGACCCCGACTCTGTCAGGTCGCCCGCATGGATGAGAATGTCGGCATGTGGGAGCTCGAGTTGATAGTTGTGCGTGTCGGAGATGCAGACTATTGACACCGGATCGGCTAGCGGTTGTGCTGGGATCGTCTGCTGCCAAGTATAGAGCTTACGCGCCAGGAACAAACATGGGTGGTCCTGGAATTGCTGCCAGACCCCTCGGCGAGGGAGGCTGAAGAGCGCATCCAGGCCGCGACAGGAGAAGAGGGACATAGCTCAGAAAAGGACGTCAAGGATCAACGCCCTCCTGTGCATTGATTGGGCCCGCCCTCTCCGTGCAAGTTTTGACGCTCGGAGTTTGGTGGCTGATGGGGTGATCAAGAATGTTTTTCCGCCCGGCGTTGATTGCCTAATGAGGCCCACATTCGGGATTGTGCTTCATAATGACGACCACTGTTGTTTCTCCGATTGGTACTTTGTCGCTATAGGACAGTTGCCTTGTCTAACCCCTCTCTTTGAAGACTTTGAAGACCTTCGTCTGTGAATATCTCCTCCAATGACGGCAAATCTGCATACGTCACTACTGGTGGTGGGCCAGTTGTCGAAGTACAGCTTTCACATTTCGAGAAAGCACCAGGAAATGAGCAATAATGTGATTGAGTCGTCAACTCAAGCCATTCAATGAAGTGTTGAACCCTCTGCATTTCTTCTAGAAAGAGGTATAGTGACAGAGTAAGCTGACGATTTTCGGATTTCAACGACACTGGCTGTCGTCAATTCACGTTCTTATATCACTACGGAATATGGAAGTAGACGTTCTAGGCTTGCTAGATTTAGCAAATCGGGGGATTCTGTCTCGGCATCTTTGATACTTGGCGTGATTAATTGCGAGATGGATGTATGGGATTTTCCTTAAACTGGAGACCTGATGTTGGTTTGTTACACTTTAAATTTAGTAGTCCAATCAGGCCTGAACCGACTATAACATACCAGGATAGTAAGATCGTTTGATTTCTTAAGATACTGCTCTCCAGATTCTCCGCATCGTTCTGCATTCCAAACAGTGGGCCGAACCGCTAGCGCGAACTTGCTTCGCATTGCGGGGATATCAAGGGCGGGATAAGGAGTCCAGCCTTCGTGAATGCAGCACACTGCCAATCAGCCGAGTTTTATTCTGCAAGAATCCGACATTCCGCCGATGTCCTACCCCTTGTTGAACCAAGCTTGCTGCAGCTGTTCTGCCGACGGGAACTTGCATGAGAGAAACACATTCGACTCTGGGCCAGTTAGCCTGAACATGGACGCAAGTCCATGCGGTAGATGGCATACATTTTTCTGTCTCCGCTGAGAGTTCTCTAGCCAACGCAATCTCTTTTTCTTTTCATGTTTGCAGTGTGATGGTCTGAAAGGCATCATCTAGGGCTAGGCCATGTCACCGCATCCCTGCTTCTTACAAGGGGCAAGCAAAAGGGAATGTGATGAGTGAACCTTTCACCTTGATTAAATAGAGCAGTCGAACTCTCTTGAATGCGAAGGTTAATGTGTCTTCCAATTAAAAGCTCACCACAATGCCGGCCCGTCCCGAAGTCCCGACAACAAGCTTAAAATGACGGGAACCTGACGCCGCTCTGTGTTCATACAGACCGCTAGGGCTAGAAGGTCAATTCAAGAGTTTGATCTTGCTAGATGTCGTCAGTCTTGTTTTTTAGCGACGGGAACCTTGCATCAGAGTGTTTTGTTTACCCATGGTCTTCTGCAGGCCGCCTCTAGTTCCTGTTGGAGGTATCAAGCCGGTGGCCTAAATCGTGTATTTGCTATGCTTAAGGACAGTGCTGCCGTTTGCCTCTTTGTTTTCTTTTCCTTCTACCTCGCGTTCTTCACACACCACACGCGCCCTCCGTACCCCTTCTGTCTTCAAGCACTCCCACCGACCTGTCTCCGCCTTTAGCGTTTATCAGACAATATCAAGGTGAGATACTCGGCCTTCCCTGCCGGAGCATCGTTCCTGACTGCATACTAGATACTTGATTCTTCTTTGCGACAGATCTTTCCATCCGCCCTGATACCTGAGACTCGATCCGATCATGATCATGTAACTGGCATCCTCTTCTCAATGCCATTCCTTGCATCTTTATTCCCATTTCTTTCTTGTACTTGTTGAAGATTGATCGGATCTTCTGCCCAGCGGACCGAGGCCCTGATCTGTCTTACAAGTTAACGCAAGATGGAGCAAAGGCTCTCGCATAGCCTGATCACCATGTCCATGGCCCCGGATGGGGCTCCGAATGGAGAAATAGTGGACCTCTTAGTGATCAAGAACTTGTGGAAGGGTATGCAAGATCGTTGCCAATAAAACAGTCGGTGACGCTGACCCACTTCTGCGAAGCCTATAATGTCTCGCGTCAGACGAGCAACAATGAAAGAGAGCTCCGACTGGAGTATCTCTTCTGGAGAATATGGGGCAGCCAGCGTCTCTCTAGCTCAATCACCACCCAGACCTTGGATAGACTGATCCTGCGAATCATGACGCCGTCTTCTTCGCAAGAGCTGGTCGCGATGCGTCGTAATAGCGAGGTATATATGTACACCACTGTCGTCGTGTTTGTTCTGTCTTTTCTGATTCTTTGATATAGGCTGTACATGTTGATAATGGCCCGCCGACCCCTACTATCCCAAACCTCCAGTACACCAGCGTGCACACTCAATCCCAGCCTGCCGGTAGCACAAACAAGGCTGAGCTCCATTCAATCCTAAAGAAACCGCGCACTGCGCAGAGTGAGCAGGAGAAGACTACGCGTCTCCTCCTTGAGCAACCCGATGGAAATAGCATCACTCGTAACCCGTCTAACCCTCCCACCCCAAATATATCTGAGCTGAATACCCAGGAAATCCAGCCGGCTCGAATGGGACAGAAGAAGACATCCTTCGCCGCTGGCCGACCCAAGCGAGGCCTACGGCGTCGACCAGCTTTCAACCGCCGGCCATCCTCGCAGTTATCCGTCTCTAAGGTTTCGTCTTCGTCTCCAACCAGACCAGACTCCAACACCTACGATGATTCTGGTTCTTTCGATCTGCTGTACGATTACGATGATTCTGTGCTGTCTCCTCGTGTCACAGCGGGCTCGGATACGACCACCGCAACAAGCTGGATCGATCTCAAGTCCATTGAAGCATCGTTGCCGCTGCCACACGGGGACACTGGCACCACCGGCACCATGACACCCTCCAGCACTGATCTGGCAATCTCAGACAAAGATCACCCAGCCAGGCGTCCGGAAATCACCCCGGCGGTGCTCGCCATATCAGACAAACAGGATCCCATCCTGCCGCCGGGAATACAGACGGTTAGTGAGGACCCCAAGAGAGCGCCGACCCAGGCCACAAAGCAGAATTCTGAACTTGAGATCCCTAGTTCCTCTGAAGAGTTCTTTTCTTTCCCAGAGATTTCAGATTTACCAGACACCCCTTCCCCCCCAGACACTACCGACCAACAATCAGCCACCCCCTCGTCACCCAACCTTACCCAACTCGAGCTCGCAAAAGCAGACAACTCCGCCGCGATGCTTATCGAGCTCCTCAAAATCATCAACGACCGCGACCCCCTCCCAGCAGGGGAGGAGGCACCTCCCGTCCCGATCCGGCCATGGTTCACGGCCCAGCGCCAGTGGCTCCCTGCACCGCGGGAGCAGAAGTTCTTTGAGTGGATGTTGCAGGACCATACCTCTGTTATTCACCCACAGCCCAAAAAGGATCAGCTCTTGCCGAGAGACTACCGGAATCAGTGGGTGGCTGCTTTGAATTCGTGGAAATTTCATCTGGCGAGGACCAGAAAGCCTGGTTTGTACAGTCACAAGAAGGGACTTGCTATCCTAGGGACTATCTATGAGGAGGAAAAGGAGGATGAGGAGCAATTTGTGATGGATTTGAGTACGCCTGAGAAAGAAGCGGAGTGGTGTGATTTTGGGTCAGAGGATGACACTCTTGTTCCTGAGGAAGCCTGATGTCGATAATGGATGGTGGATTGGATGATGGACGATGGCATTCAAGCCAATGCATACCTGCACAATCACCCTTGGCGGTCGCCGGTATTGATCGACTGATGAAGTACAGAGTCTAGATTTGAATCAAGGCAAATGTGAAATGTTACTAACTCCTTGTATTGTGTACAAGGATAGGTATGAAACAAAACACGGAAGAGGTCAGTCACACCGTCAAAAGAGCCCAAAAAGGAGACATGGCCACAAAAAGAACAAAAAACACCACCAAAACGCCATGAGCTGATTCAAAAATGTCAAGTCAAACTGTAAACAATCGATCAGACTCATCTTCACACCACAGCCACACGTATTTATTGAAGACCACATCTTTTGAAAAATAAAAATGAAAACCAAGAGAGACAAAAGGAAAAGCCACTCAGAAAGCAGTCGCATCACCCTTCTCGGCCTGACCAGACTCATTCCAAGCCGCCCTCGCCGCCCGACGAGCCTTCAGATACCGCAGCAGAATCCACGAGGCAGTGAGACACCAGAAGACCAGATTCAGCAGATCAATCCAGACAGCATGGCGCATGCGATCAATCTTAGAAGCATCACCCAGCCCCGAAGCAGTAGAATCTCTCTTGATAGAAATACTCGAGAGAGTATTATTCGAATTCGAATTCGAACCCACCGAAGAAGTCGAGTTGGAGCTGGAAGTAGAAGGCGAAGTCGAGTTCGAGCCCGACCCCGAATCCGCATTCTCTCCGGCAGGATAAACACCAATGTACATCTTCCCGAAGAGCCCGAAAAGAACCAACCACAGGATACACAGCAGAAACTCCCACGAGAATTGGGGCAGCAGCAACGCCGGCTTCGTGTTGCTCTTGATGCGGCGCAGGCAGCACGGCAGCACGAAGTGCGCGACTGTCGTCACCGTCGATAGGAAGGCTGTCACGACAGCAAATACCCATTCCGGGTTCCAGGTGTGTAGGGTTTGATGGTCATAGGACACGTCTTGGCCGTAGAGTCCGATGACGGTCAGTCCGAAGACGAACTGCAGGAAGCGCGTTGCGGACATGAACATTGAGACTATCTTGGAGCCTTTGCTTGCTGGTGGTGCTGCAGCCGCTGGAGCTGGAGCTGGTGCCATTGGGTACTGATATGTACCGCCGGGGGCGACGCCCGGTGGGTATCCGCCGGGGTAGTAGTCTGGCATTGCGTACTGGTAGTTTGGGTAAGGAGCAGGCGGTTGCTGGGTCTGAGGTTGGGGTTGTTGGTTCTTGGACTTGTGGTTTTTGGCTTGCGAGTAGCCCAGACGGAGGAGTTTGAGGGCAACAAATGCCATGGACTTGATGCGATGATTTTTGGTTCGAGTTAGGGATTAATGCCGCAAAGAATCAAAAAGCACAGATGCGAATGTAGTTCTCGAGTATAATATGCAAAGGAAAAGGTTGCGCGCAGCGCAAAGGATGTCCGTGATAAGTCTAGCTATATGTTTCTCAAAAACATATAGTGGAGAGACTGCGGTAATAAGAAGCAGCTCAGAGGAAGCAGGAGCAAGGGCGAATGAACCAGGAGACCCGCACGGCAGGCCACAAGAGAACAAAGAAATAGATCCGAGGATCGAGTGAAAGTCTTGCAACAATAAAAAGAAAGTAGAAGAAAAACCAGAACGATAATAATGAACAGGCGTGCAAAGAAAAGGAAAGGCGACTGATTTGTGGATGAACTGCTGTTCCTGGTGTGGTGGACAGGGAACGTTTTATATCTCATCCCGCCCAAACGATTCCATAGAAAGGTAGAGACAAAGAGGTGTCTTGTTATTTTTGGGATACGCCCATTCGCGCACAATGAAACCCATCGGCGCTGGCCTTTCTTTCAGAGTCTCCACTGTGTCGGCATGGTGTCGGAGCCTGTGAGCCATCAGAATCCGATCGGGAGGAGGACAATGAAACACTTTCTTTGGGAAATGTTAAAATTAGAACAGAATGCCAATGGAGGTTTGAGATGAAACGATCGATGATTATGATGATGACACGGCTATTATTATTATCGTGAGGGCGTGACGCGGAAGATAATAATACAACAGTGGTTTTGGCGAGTGCTTCAGTTGGCGCGCGGCAAATGGTGCGGATCCGGGACGTTTCAGCGTGGCGGTTGAGTTCGTGCACCAGGTCCAATCAGTCAGATGGCCTAATAATAACATGATTTTAGTGTTATTATTGAGAAGTCCGATTGATCGATCAAGGCTCAATTGATAGGTCGATGAGAACAGTCTAGCCCAAAGCCTTACCAAAGCCCTAACAACTACCACACTGAGGAGATCAAAACAATCAAATTCAACATATGCACATCGCTCAGAACGGTGTTCCATGGTTACAAATACACAACAGAGAAGCTCTGCACAGCTATCTCCGGGGTCATTTCCATCATTGCCAAAAAGAGCACACCTAACATGGGGGGGTTGTTCCAACGCCATCAGGACCCGCGCGAGGCCAACCAACCCGATGACTGCGCTCGAGTCCGATATGCCTGAGAGGGGAGTTCCTGGATGCATGCAATAATAACCAACAAGAAAGAAAAAAACACTCGACAAACAGACCGGGTACGCCAAGACAGCCGAAATGAAGCGACAGTGGGTAGGACCAATAATTGCAAAGGTTTGCGGCAAGAAACCGACAAACCATTCCAAGGACGAGCCATAAGGGTGGTCATCAGCTATTCTTCAACATGCCCAACAAATTGCTGAGATCGCAAGAAGGAAGACGCATCAAACTCATCAATATCGAGACATGTTGATCAAACACCCAGCCCGGCAATCCTAACCACGTTTATTGTCAGGCGGGTCTGCTAGCTGCGGCATCCGCAATTCCCGGGGGATCCGTGCCAGTCGTTCCTGGGTGGTTTCCAGTGGGAAGAGGCGGCTTTATATCAGCTGGGGCGGGTGGCATGGACGCCGGGGCGGGGATCAAATCGCCTTCATCTTCGTAATCCTCCTCCTCATCGGACGGATGCCCAGGGGACTCACCAGCCAACCCAGCCCGATACCCCTCACGGTAGGCCTCTTCTTCAACTTGGTGGACAGCGGCCTGCTTTGACGCGTTCTTAGTGGCCTTCTTGGTTTTACGGCCCTTCATCTTCGCTTTTTCCAAAAGTCTCTTCTTCTCGGCCAGGCGCTTCCGCTCCTTCCGGTCTTTGATCTCGTATTGCCGAATAAGCGCTTCGGGCCGGCGGCCAAAAATGCTCTCATACTCGCAGAACTCGCAAATCCAAATATCTTCCATGGCTGGCGGATGGTGGAGATTGGTGTACTGCTGCTGGATCTTGCGTTGCCGTGCGGCCAAGCTGTAAATCGCACCCGGTGGCCGTTTCTTTTTGCGGCCCACCGGAGCTTGTTCTTCGCCTTGGCCAGACGGGATCTGCGTACCGGGTGAACCGTGTTGGTTCATCTGTGTAGCCATGCTCGGACTGGTTTGCGTGCCTTGGGTGGAGAATCCTCTCGCATTGTGGCTCGCTGCGGCAAGAGGGGAAGTAGGCGAGCGGTGCGGACCAGAGTGCGAGTTCCGCTGCATCGCCATGCCCTTGGAAGAATCCGATTCGCAGGTGAAGGTGAATTGTGTCTTGGTGGGGGTGGTGTTCTCTTGGTCCAGCAGGCTGACGTTGCTGGGGCCTCGAAGGGGGGATGAACGTGTTGCGGCATTTGCAATTGCGGTAGAGATGATGCCCTGATCAGTCGGAGAATCATCTTAACAGCAAATAAGGTCAGCTTGTTCGGGGATTCACCAAAACGTCATCAAAGCATACCAGGTGGTCCAGGCGAGGACATGAGCCCATCCCGCCGGCTCGGAACTCGAGTGTTCATCCACGCGTTCTGAGCGTTAGCTGACAATGGGCCCCTGCCACTGCCACTGCGAACGGTGCTCCGCCCCAGGCGGCCTCTTCCAGACCCGGAGATACCACTACCCAAGGGGCTCGCAGGGTTACCGCTGCCATAGTACGTCCCGGTGGCCACCCCATCATTGACAGCCGCGGCGGAGCTTGAATTCGGAGCTGCCAAGCCCATGCTGGCAAACTCCGGGGACAAGGCGGAGTGATGACCCCCCGAGTTCCCTGGTGTTGGAATCTTTCTCTTCTTTTTGTTGTTGGTATTTTCAAAAGCGTCATAACCATCCGGGCCCGCCGGCGACTTCACCTGAGGACCATCGCCATTAGTGTTCGGGTGGGTGCTGGATGGGGACGGTGAAGACCCTCGAAACCCAGCACTCCGGCGAACAACTACCGGCCCGTCTTCATCTCCGCTGTCCAGCTCTGCTGCTACCTCGCAATCATAGTGCTGGTGGCTTTGGTGGCTTTCTGCACAGCCGTCGACGCTTTGGGTCTGCCGCAGCCGCGCATAGGCTTTGGAATTGTTCACCACTTCTTCGGTGTCCGGAGAGACACCGTAAAATATCTGCGACACGGGCAGAGAGGGAGGGTACAGGATGGTGTCGGCAGTGTCCGTGGACAGGCGAGAGCGCAGGGTTCGTTTGGGGAGCGGACGAATCAGACGTTCGGGATAGAGGGGAGAGGGTGTGTCAGGGGCCGAGTTGAGCGTCCCGTCTACACGAGTGCACACGAAGTCAGTAACCGAGTCACCAACAAACACCACTTGACATGTTCCAGGTCCGAGCCCGGAAGGCCATCTGGCGGACCCGAGACGGAGGACATACTCAACATCGCAGTCATCATGCAAGTTCTCAACTCTCGCCCTCAACCACGACCAACGGGTGTGTTTCGAATGTCTCTTGCCTTGTTTCCCCCTCCACCGGTTTTGACTGTAAGCGGGCCAGTCGTTCGGGGAATGTGTGGTGTCGGGGAGAGATGGCTGATCGGGAGACTGATATCCAATGTGAGCAGTCTGCGGTGACACTCCACGCGACAACTAGGGAGCAAGCACGGTGTCTCTTTCTTCTGCACCGTGTCATTCACCGAGTCGGCATGCCCCCCAATGGGCCGCGGGATTCGAGGAGGAATATGGGTTTACCCACAACGAGCAAGCGTTATTAATCAGCACTATCCAACCGAAGGGAAAAAAGTGTGTGGGAAATCAGTAGTGCCAGTGATGGGCGAACAAGAACAGGAACAGCCCCAGCCAAGGCGAGCTGGAGCAGCAGAGAGAAAAACAAGCAACGGTGGGGAGCCGAGGAAGATACGACGAGGGGTTGAACAACGGAAGTGAAAGAGAAAGCGAGAGTCACGGGGGTGCCGGAACGCTAGCCTGTTTGGGAAAGGGCAGAGCAGAGAACTATACAGTAGTCCACCTTCGACTTCTACATTTCGATCACTAGTCCGATGTTGCGACTATAGACCGATAGGGACTATAGAGGTACCGACTGTGGACAGTACGCTCCCTTAATTATGATTCCTCCCATCCAATGCCTATCGCCATCGAGCAGTCTCTGACCACGGTACACACCAATAACCAACTCGCTCACCCTAGGTAGGCTCTGCGGACCGCCACGAGAGGAAACAAGGCAGGAATTGAACCCGCCAGACAGAAAGTGTAGAGGCAGTCGCTCGAAAGACAACGTAGCACGCCCGCCATTCGCCAATCCCTTCAAGACGGACGAACGACTCGGTCTCGCTCCGGGGTCACGCTAACTGAGGTCGGGGGTCGGGGGTCGAATTTCGAGGAAACAGGAGATATAAATGGAGTGGTGAGAAGCGCACGGGGAAGAAAAGAAAGAAGAAAGAATAACATGACCGAGAGAGAGAGAAAGAGGCAGAGGGAGGAATGGTGAAGGTGGATGAGTAAAGCGCGTCGAGAGCGGGGAAGCAGGGGCCTTCCAGTTTGTTCCCGTTCCGGCGCTTTTCTCTCTCTCTTTCACTCTTCCTCTTTCCTCCTCTAGTGTCCCCCTCACCATACTCCCTCTCGCCCCCAGAAGACTATGTAGTCATCGGGCTCTACTGCGAGCCTGGTGACGCTTTGCTTCTGCTTCATTCAATTGTCTGACTCCTCCTTCCCTCGACCCCGGCGCAGAGCTCGCAGAAAACGCGCGAGAGAGCTCCCTCGCCCTCTCGCACCCACCAGTCAGCCTTGACCCCCATCCAGCCCTCGATCCTATACCATCCTCGATCTCCTACGAGTTACGAGGGCTCCCTCTCGAGTGTCTGCGGCTTTTCACCGCCATGACCCCTCGTCGCTCCTCCCGAGCTCGCCTTACCCAGCCTTCTCCTACCCTCCTCCAGCAGGTCAACTCCTCCAGCTCCTCCCAATCCATGGCGAGGGAACGAAGTACCCGGTCGAACCATAAAGGCCCTTCTCCGCAGGGATCGTCTGGTCAGCGGTCCCAGTCCATCGACGATGGCGAAAGCGGCTCGAAAAATGACCTCCCACACACGCGGCAGCGTCAACGCGCCCGCGACGACGAAGACCCCGATCCACCCCGCGAACAAGACGAAGATGACCCCGAAGAGGATGAGGAGGAAGAAATTACCCGATGTCTCTGCGGCTCGCAGGAATATCCGGGTTTGCCTCCCTCTCGTCGTGAGGCCGTCGGTCGCGGCGGCAAGAACCCCGAATCGGGACTCCCGCCCACCGACTCGTCGGACATCCTGTCGGACGATGTTGGCAGCATGTTCATTCAGTGTGACTTGTGTAAAGTGTGGCAGCACGGTGGCTGTGTGGGTATTATGGACGAAGAGATGAGCCCCGACGAATATTTCTGTGAAGAGTGTCGCAAGGACTTGCATAAGATCCAAGGCGAATCGAACGGGTAAGTGATGATCAATTACCCTTGGGATTTTTATTGCTTTGACTTTCTGGACATCGGCAACTGCATTTTGACTGCGCTCGACTGTGCGTTCTTGCGGTGGCCACCAGCCGAGAGGCTAAGACAATTCAAGCTGGCTTGGGCACAACCACCAGTCTCTATATGCAGCTCGCCGATGCCTTGTGCTTCTTTGCCGCAAAGCTTTCCCCCCCTCCGAAGCAACCATGCTGATGACCTCCAGACAACGCTCTTCAACCTACCTTCCCGTCGCACCGCTCGCCACCCTCTCCCCGGCCCCATCCTCTCCAGCCTCCTCCCGAGATACGTCACGGCGCTCCAAAGACCCCAAGTTGCGGCTCAGTGAGGGCGCTATGTCAAGTACGAAGCGGCGCTCCACCATGAACAGCCGCGACGCCGCCTACGATGAAGAGGAACTCATCCGACGGGCAATTGAGGAGAGCAAGGAAGATAATAAAAGCTCTGACGATGAAACCACGATTCGGCGGGGGAAACGCAGTCGAAGTGATAGCGAAGCGTATGTACCTCGCATTTGTGGCCATGTGAAAACGGCAGCTGACATGCCTCGTGATTTAGAAACAGAGAAGGGACCAAGCGCCAACGGACAGCTTCACCATCCCCCGGTCCCGCCTCGAAACAGAATAACGCTACCTCTCTGCCTCCTTCGGACGACGAGTCCAAAGCCAAATCTACGTCGAATGGGACCCGAAGACAAAGAGCTGCGTCTCGAGGGCAGAAGGAAATGGCGAAAGAGCTAGAGGAAGTAGAGACAGAAGCTCAACGTCGCAAGGAAAGATCAAGTCGACGGAGAGGCGAAGGTAAGTGACCAATACCACCCACTCTGCGCGACTCGAAACTGACATGATGAACTCCCAGAGTCCGAAAATGGGAGCGTATCCCCGGTCAAGCCCGCTCCAGTCGAGCCTGAACCATCACAAGCGAGCCCCATTACCCCCACACCTCAAGAACCAGCCCCAGCTCGCCAATCCACGCGCAAGTCAGGCCGTCCTGGTGCACGTCGTGGCGGCCGCGTCGGTCGCAACCAATACACGAAGGACCGGGATGTCAACGGCACTGGCACGGAGTCAGCCAACTCACCGCGCCGTGGCCAGTCGCACGATGTGGGAGGAGACTCGCCTCGGGTGGGAACCACCGGTCCCAACGGCGTACACATGAATGGCGGGGAATCAGGGCGGCCAAGCAAGCCGCGGCACATGCATCCACAGCGGACAACGATGAATGAAATGAAGCGACGCGTCGCAGCCATCTTAGAATTCATCTCGCGCATGCAGCTTGAGATGGCCGTCGCCAGCGAGAACTCCTCTACCCCTACCGGCAACGGAGACCAGGCGAATGGCTTGCTGCTGAAGAGCATGGTCGACCAGATCGAGAGCGCCATGCCGTTAGCCGCCAGCGAGGGCGGCGATTCCGGGCCTGCGACTACAGACGGCGATGGCGATGCTCTGGCTCGCGAGAAAGACTTCAAAGAGCTAAGCAGCGTGGAGATGATGGACGTGCTGACCCGCCATTTGCTCAAGTGGCAGCAAGAATACGGCAAGTTTGGCGAGCGGTAGTCCCAAACAACCAAGTCTGTGTGTGACTTGACTTGACTTTGGGCAGAGTCTAGCAGCCTTACCTTGATACCTTTGCTTGCTCCTCAACCACTGATCAAACCCGATATGGTCAATAATGAAGAATCTCTCTTTCCCTCTCGACTCATGCCTATCCATCCCACGCTTCACTTTCGATGACTCTCACCTCACCTCAACTCTTTCCTCTCGCCCTTCTTCTCCTGCATCCGCCGCTGTACATTAGGATATCCGCTCTGGTCGGAGTTCTGAGTTTTTTTCCTGGGTTTTTCGCTTTCTGTCGATCGGCGTCGTGATTCATCCATCCATTTAACTGCAGAGAACGCCGGCTCTTGTTCTTGTTCATTTTCATGTCATGTTCATGTTCCTTTGGCTGTTGTTACTCCAGGATTAGATTTGGCGGTTCTTTTTACTCTTTCTTGTCTCTTGTCTCCTGCGCCTACTCTTGCTCCTACTCTTGAGCTCTTCTGTCCTCTCTTGTCCATGACCAAGGTCCGAGTATCTGTCCACCTGGCTTGTGCGTTGAAATTTGTGAATCGGTTACACGTCCTCGGTACGGTATGGTATATATACGGTTCCCCTGCTTCTTCACGGCTATCACTATGGATTGCTGAGTGTTGGTGTTGATTATCCATTTTCTCTATTGCTGGCTGCTTTCTTGGACTTATTTTTTGGTGCTTATGGTCGGAGCTTGGGGATAATCTGCTTGTTGATTGTATTGGCGTTGTGGGCCTGGTTTTGCTTTGGTTTATATATGGCTTTCTTTTCTTTCCTTGGTGTTGTTCCTGTCTAGTGTAGTGTGGTCAATGACATATACTCTTGTTTGTGTCTGTCAATAAAGTTGTTTGAGTGGTAATTGATGTGATGTGTTGTGTTGCTCTCCAAATGCTGCGTGGAGGGAAATGGAAATATATATTTTGGCGCAGCGTCACTTTACTCTCACATCGAGATCAAGCAAAGTCTTGTACGCATTGATTTGGAATATAATAATCAAAAAGAGACCTGACTTGATCAATTGAGAAAATTCAGGAGCGTGAGGAGAACTGCCAGCGACATCGAATACTTCAAGCTGCGGACCAGAGGAAACAAGGCCTCACCTCATCCAGCCAGCCACACAACACGCACCTTCTACTCCCAAACCACCAAACTGCGTGTAAATAATCTTTCTCTACAGAATACACAGTCATGGAAAACATCTCTCAAGCTACAAAATCACGAATAAAAGCAGAATTTATAGAAAACCCCCTAATTTGCATTATAGTCACTTAGATACAGGGTTAAGTCATTCAGCACACACAACACACACACACACACACACACACACAAAAGGACCACAATATTTTCCCCCTTTAAGTTTAAAATCAAGATCCATCCATCCAACATCCAGGGAAAATGGTAGCAGATACGTACAAAAGAAAGAAGAAAAAAAAAATACACAAGCTCCAAAGCCAAAGCAATCAAGTCATGTCATGTCCATCAACGTCTACACAGTTGCCCTGCCCCCAAAAAAAGACAATTTACAGGCGGGAGCCGTGAATGACCTTGAAGTCGACGACGAGCTCGCGGCCACCGTCGTTGATGACAAGGGCGCGGACGGATCCACGGCCATCAGCGAAGGCGTCGCGGATGCGCTTGAAGAGCGAACCCTGCGGGATAACGGGGAGACCCTGCTTGACATCACCGGTCTCGGTCATAGCGACGAGACGGCCGTCCTCACGGAGGTCCAGGATGCGGTAGGTCTTGTAGACGGGGCCGAGCATGGTCTGGACAACGACCGAGGGGGAGGGGTTGGAGACGAAGCTGGACTCCTCCTGCAGCTGGCGGGTGAAGAGGTCCACGCCCAGGTAGCGGTGCTGGCCCGTCTGGGGGGAGACGGAGATGCGAATGACCTGGCAGGGACGGCCCTGGAGGATCAGGATGTCGCCAATGCGAATGAAGTGGCAGGGGATAGGGACGGTCTCGCCGACGGAGCCGCGGTTGCGCGGCTCGACGATGCGGACGTCTTCGCGGGCCGACTCGCTGAAGCGCGCTGGGCCGGCTTGCTCGTTTACTACGACCTCCTCGCGGTCGCTATGGTGGAAAGGGTGCATGATCCGGTCAGCGGCACGCTCGACGCCGCGGCGGAAGGAGTGGTAGTGGCCCTCGTCGTCGTAGTAGCCCATTTTGTTGGATGCTGGGGCGGCGGAGTCGCGGACGGTTTCGGTGACGCGGATGTCTGTTGAGACGGGCTGTTGCTGCTGCTGGTAGCCGTAGGACTCTGCGGGCTGGTAGTGGCGGTCGTAGGAGACGTCGTAGTCGTAGGTAGGAGAGGTCCGGCGGCGGTAGTCTCTCTCAGTGAGGTCGAGTTGGGTCTCGACGGTCTGATCGTAGACGGGGGGGCGGTCCTCGTAGCGGGCGGAGGGCTGCTGGTAGTTGGGGTAGCTGGAAGAAAATAATTAGTATTTTTGTTTTGAGTCTTCCCAAGGTGGATATATAAACAAAAACACCCGTCACCGCTGATTGGGGCCAAAGTGGAGCCTGACTGGCACTAAGTCGGCCCAGGACTAAATCCGTGACGACTCTAGACCCGGATGGGCCGAGCAAGACCAAATAGCGCCAACATGGCGAGAAGACTCCACTGCGCCCAGTGGGGACGGAGGGGGAATCGAAAAACAATAATAAACACAAAAAACAAAACAAAACGAACTTACCGCTCACGGGTGAGTTCAACCTCGGCGGAGTAGTTGCGGGGAGCACGGCGGTCGTCTTGTTGCACACGCAGATCAACCTCTTCTTTTCCGTAGAAACGAGGATTGGGGAGCTGAGCCGAAGACCCTCGAGTATCTTCCCGTTCGACGCGCGAAGTGGCTTCGAGATTGACTTCTCCCTCTACTCTCGTTTGAGTAGTTTCAGAGACAGCGTCACTCCGGTACGACGACGGGAAGACACTGAAGGGAATAGGGACACGGGCGTCAAAGTCCAGATTGACTGACTTGACGGCGTCTTTTCTCGAAAGCCTTTCGAACTGTTAAAGAACAACTCGAAAGACTAGACAAGAAAAGACTTGTTTTCTGGAGGAAGAAGAAAGTCTTTCTCGAAAGAGATAAGTGGGATTGAGAGGTGGAAGAGAGTAGATTTAAGCTTGGGGAAGAATAAAGGAGGAGGGAAGAAGAAGGAGTGGAAGAGAGCGAGGAGCAACGAGCGTGTATTTATGGCTGGTTGTTTGTTTACTACCCTAAGCCGGATCGGGGGGGGGGGGGGGGGGGGGGGGCCAGCAACCAGCAGTACCTCGGCCATCACCAGCACTCTCGAGCTTGGCCAACCGTCTGTTCTGGACTTTGTTGATCGCCAAATCTTTCCACCAGGATATCCGTAGCTATACAGTTCCTCGCTACATTCCTCCCATCTGCATCTCTTACCCGCCCCCGGAGTGGTTGGGGAATGCTCCCTCTCAACACGCTTCACATGGTTGACAGGGAAGGCTGGCCAAGCGTGGGAAACCCACCCGTCACCATGGCAACCATCGGCCCCGGGTTGAATCGGATCTGGTGGGTGTGGTCCACATGTGTTTGTTCAATGGATTCGTGATTTATTTCTGGGGCAGGGCACATCATCAGTGAGTGACACTTCAGAAATGCCCCTGACTGGAATAAATGAAGAATCGGGAGCAATTGAGTGACAAGTCATAGTTAATTAACACCCGAAACACAGCCTGCAAGTTAGGCTGACAACCACGCAGTCCAGCCTCACCGGTCCAGCTCATCTTGCAGCGGCGGGCTTGGGCTAGATCCTCCAGCCTTTTCTCTCTCCGCTAGTTCCGCCCACTCGGCAACCGTGTTCGCTGGAGCGTGGCTGGTTGCCAGGGCACTCCCAGCTCGACTCCACTCCTGGCGCCATGATCGCCGCGCTCGAGAGGGGGGGCTTGACTGGGCTTGTGATCCTAGCACAGCACGGGGGCGGGCTGGCTACCTAAACTACGCCATGATCTCCCTGCAGAATTTGTACTTAATTTCATCATCGTAGGAACAGGGGGTAATTCGTAGAGCAATTGATGGATGGTGGAATTATTGTTACCATGTCTATGATACAAAACACGTCTCTAAAAGGCGAAAACATCAGGTATGTCTAAACGAGGGACAAATAGTACAGAGACGGTGTGTGAATGAAACCGAAACTGAAACGACAACGATAAAAAAACCGAAAGAGGGTATCAAGGGAAGTATAACAATTCCAAGAATCATACACACACACCACCATGTCGGAACGAGTGACCGTATCTCACAACGAAAGCAGGAGGAAGAATGGCTATCAATTCTCCCCCCTCAAAAGAAAATTCAAGAACGAAAGGTGAAGAGGCGTGTACATCGGTCATTAGGATTAGATCCGAGAGGATATCGAAGTAGGTAGTAGTTTTGGAACGACCACATCGGTCAGTCACGGGTCTCGTTTGTCAACCCAAATGGAAATCAAAACATCAACAGAGAAAGGAAGTGTAAAAAAGTTAAAGCCCGTGTACGTGGTCAAGTCAATCTTTGTGCAAGTGAAGAAAAAGTGTAAGAAAAGGCTCCACACAGCAAGCACCTAACATTGATTAAGCCTTGAGGCGGAGAGCCTTTCGAAGTAGCGGGAAGCGTCTCTTTCGTCCAGAGCCGGAGATCACCACGTCTCGCGCAACGGGTCCATGATCTTCTTCCGCAGCAGCGACGGAACTGCCATCGTTCGTATCTGCGCCGGGGCTGGACACCAGCGGCGATGCAGGCTCTTTGGTTGAGCTAGCGGGTACGTCGTTGAGTATCACAGTTCTGTTATGCCCGCCATTTTGTGTAGACGGCGCAGGCGGCGAGAATTGTTGCGGGGATGAGGGAGCGCTGTTGCTCGTCTGCTCGGAGGCGTTAGACCGCAGTGGCCAAGGAATACCAGGCCGCTTCGTCCCTTTCTTCAGCAGCCTAGGCGACGAGGCTGGTGACGAGGCTGGTTGGTCATGATTGGAGCTGACCGTGGTTGTCGTGTGTCCATGAGATTCATTCACAACGGGCTCCTGGCGCAGCTGCTCGCGTTCCAGACGCGACCGCTCCAGCGGCGTATCTCGACGAGAGGGGCTCTCGACGTCTGCTTTGCGGATTCGATGATCTGGATTCTTAGATTTCTTAAGACCGAGCCGCTTCCAAAGACCCGGTTTGCGCCCCCCGGGCGGCATCATGAGGAACTCTTCCAGCTCCCTCTGCGTCATACCCCGCTGGCGAGCCACGGCTGCCAGTCCAGACATACTTCCTGGTGCGTTCTGACCGCGAGACCCTGGCGGAGTGGGTTCTGATTGCGTTGCAGCCATGGATCGTCGTTGGGCTTGGCGGCGATCCTCTTCCGAGCTGTCCTCCAGCTCGGTCGAATCTCCATCACGCTCATTCGTCCGGCGAGGAATACCACGAACGGGCCGTAGAGTATTATTGGGCTCGTCTTCATCGCTCGAATTCGCAAAGCGACTGCGGAAAAGCTGGGGGCGAGCGTCGCTGTCCTCATCATCCGACGCGACGAATCGCGATGTCTTCGATTTGGGAGGCTTCTTGGTGACCGTCGCTCTCGGGCTCTTATTATTGGTCGAGAAGAACGAGAATTTCTGCTCGCCTCCAGAGCTGGGGCTTCGCAGCGTCTTCCGCATTGTGGCTGTTGCCGAGCCAGAGGAGGTTGGTCGGTATTCCATGGGCGAGTCCGGCGGTCCTGATGACGACCGTCGCTGAGCACGTCCCCCGCCAGACCTCAACGATGTTCGCATGGTATGCGAGCCGTCTCGCCGGGGAGTAGGGCTGGCGCGAACAAAACTGCTAGAAGAATCGCTGCCATTCGACATGGTTCTGCCAAGAGAAGGAGGAAAACCGGGCTGAAAAGCTGGACCAAGAGAGATTGGTCGTGGTTTATTGGTAACAGACCCTGGAGAACCGGCATTGCTTAACCCTCGAGGGTTTTGAACGGAGGTGTCCGCAGACATGGGTCTCTTCTGTATTTTCGATTCCGATTGAACGGAACCATTCTGCGGCGCTGGGGCTTGAGCTTGCGGCTTGGATGGAAGCGGTGGAGATTCAGATGGACAGGGCAGTTCCCATATTTGTCTGCTGAACGAGGCCTGGGTAGGCGTCGAGGCACGAGCGTCCTCAGCTGCCTCATCCGGAATGTCATCGGATTCGCCGTCCACGGGTGTTGTTTGGCTGATAGGCTTTGGAGTATTGTCGTGACTATCCAATGGTGCTGAAGACCTCGGGGTCGACCGGCTATCAACAATAGCATTAATAGACCCATATCCATCTCCATCGAAGTCCTCGGCTGCGTCGCTGTAGATGCTATCAGACTCTCCCTCAGTGTCCTCCACATCATTTAGCTTTGGAACAGCGCTGACCACCGCCGGCGTCGTTGAAACTGCTGTGTTTTTCAGGTTGTTGTCTGAACGCGAGGGCGGGAATCCACCCGGAATCCTGTATCCTTCCATGCTCGACCGGTCCATGCTGGGCCTTGGTTCCTCCAACTGGGGGGTGGCAGGCTGGACAGCGATAGATGGTACCGACGTTTCCGATTCTACACCGGAAAATGGCGGTTGCTCAGATATTCCCGCGATGGCTACTCCAGCCGGTTTCACGTCTGGGCTGACCGTTGCTTGAGGAGCGGTAGGAGCTCCATCGACAGACATTTGCTCAAGGATGTTAGTCCCATGTAGTTGGCGAGCTTCTTGATGCTGAGGCTTGTGAAGTATACCCCCAAGAGCGTGATCGTTCGAGAGAGAGACGGCCGGTCCCTCCATACCCTCCGACGAGTCACTTGAATCATTGTCGCTGAATTCCGGGACTGACGATTCCTGGAGCCCGGCCTCCCGATTGCCTCGTACGCTGCCGAACGAGGGCAATGCTGGCCGGGGTTTCATCACCTCGTCGAAGTCATTTCTAGAACCATGCTCCAACGGTGACGAAGGCTTCTTTTTGCCAATCCCAAACCAACTCATGCGAGACTTGGATTTACCGGTAGGCGAGTCAGGAGGAGGCTCCTCGGGTGAGGTGGGAGGGCTGGCTGCGATGCCGACGACCTCCGCCTCGTCATCAAAGCTTACTTTGATGGACCGCTTCTTCGCACCAACGCGGGGCCCTTCGTCAGAAGCCACTGAGGTGCCATCGGATATCTCATTGGCAAGGATCCCAGTCTTCCGATCTGGGGATAAAGAGTTGCCCCGATGTTTCAGGGCCGACTTGCCTGGAGATATGGATCTCGGCGGCGGCTCGTGGACCTGTTCCCCAGCCGCAGTAACGGAAAGCAACTTGGCAAAGCGAGCTGATCGGCCTGGACTGCTCGACTCGCGCAAATGCTGTTGCGACCTAGCTTCTTGTTCAGACAAGAGAGAAGCTTGATTCGGGCTAACTGCCTCAACGTGATCGATGGTCGGGGAGGCACTGGTCAATCGATTGTCACGCCCTTGGGTATTATGAATACCGGTATCGGCAATCTCGGCTGGCCCAGTCTCCTCAGGAACCGTGGTCGGCCTTTGAGCACGGACGGCCCGTGAGGAAGGATGGACAGTTTCTGGGTTGCTGATACTGACTGGTAACTCATCTTCACCGTGGTCCCCTGTCAAGCCGGAGGTCACTGCCTCATCTTCCACCCGCTCCTGGGGGGTGTGTCCCGTGTCCGCGGGTGAACTGCTTTTTGGCGCAATGACTGCCTGAGCCGCCGCAACCGCAGTGCCAACAGGGGGACCGCCTGCGGATTTGCGTGCCAGATGGGTCCCCTCCGGTGCGTGCATTCTCGGCTTCGTCTTGACAGGCTTTTCAGAAGCCCGAATGACTGAGTGTTGGATTCTCGAGACCTCCGTCGACGGCAGCTCATGAATCGCGTCTTCCAAAGTCATAGGTTGGTTCTGTGACGTCCCGGTCGGGGAGTTTGGGCGCGCACCAGTGGGATAGGAAAAATTCACCGAATTCCGACTCGCAGAACGCCCCAGCTCCGGTACCGAACCCAAACTGCTAAATCGTTTGTGGTTGTATGAGTGAGCGGCAGCTGCAACTGCCCGCATATCCCGATCTCCATCCGCGCTCACTCCTCGCGTTTTCTTCGTGCGGGGGGATCCCGGAGATCCAGCCGGGGCCGATCGTGTCGCCGGTTCCATACTCGAGCAACGACGATTGGCGGGCTGTCGCGATGAATACTGGTGTGGTAGGGGCGGTAACGGAGGCACGTCAATGGGCTCGGGATGATTCGCAGATCTGGCGACGGCCACTGCGCCACGGGGTGAGGACTCGCGAAAACTTCGCGTGCTCATGGAAGTCTGGCTGCTTGATCGGCGCAGAGGTCCACTCAGACTTGCTGAACGACGTGCAGTGGCCTGGCCACCTAGCGGCAGCGGCGGCGACTGCGTCGAGGACCGCCGCTGCACCATTCGCTTTGTCTGGACATTTTCGACGGGCGTCGGGGTCGGCGTGAGACTACGTAGAGCGGCTGCAGCAGCCGCGGAGGACAGGCTGGTAGACGATGGTTTGGACTTTAAAAAGGCTTGGCTGGCAGCGCTCTGCGCTGATTGCGACGCGGACGTGGAGAGAGGCTAGATCAGGGGAGCGCAGGTTAGTTTTCATGCACCAGCATCGTCATTGATCCGGGGCCGGACCGGAGTGGAAAGGGGCAGGAAAAATGACCCGGAGTCGGTTCGAGGAATGCGACATACCTGGTGGTGATGAGAGGAGCTTCTTTTTCGGCGCCCGAACATGATTACTGCGGGCAGGCAATGAGTGAGGGTGGAGAGCCAGCCGGATACTGCAGGGTCCTGCGCCGGGGTCGAAGCGGGTCGGTCGGGACGACCTGCTGGTCACGATTGTCTCCGCGGGTGTGCGGAAGCGGAGGAAAAGAGAAGAGAGAGAGGGAGGAAGAAGGTGATTGAGAATAATGCGACTCGAGCCCGGTGAAACAAACGAGAGAAGATGTGGGGGAATGGGAGGGAGAGGGAATGGGCAGACGGGGAGAGAAAAGATGAAGTTGGTTGTGAACTTGGAGGGAGTAAGCGGGTTTGCGTCATGACTGAACTGCCCACCTACCAGAGGTATCCCTGCTTGCTGACTCTCAGGCCAGGAACTAACTACAACGGGCCCACGGTTTTATTACTATGAGACACTCCCTCACTTAATACTATAGACTTTCCCCCTCGTCATCACCAGTCGCTCCATACCAACAACAGCCTTGAACTTCCACATCCGGGAAGCAAACTCGCCCTCTGGACCCGCGACCGACCACTCATCCTGCCACGTCGCGAACCAAAACACGAATTCAAGCACGCAGTTCGAGTTACTTGATGGATACAACTACGACTCACTACAAAGCAAATTGGAAATCAATGTAGAAAGGACGGCCAAGGCCTCGAATGTATTTGTCCAGATATGGCACCGGAGAAATGAGAATCCCAACACCCACAAACGCCAGAAAGATCTCAAACATGTTTCACGCCGGGTCAGGACGGCCTTGCATTTTGAGGGAAGAAACGCAGCGCATATTAGGAAAACAAAGGGTATGAAGCAAGGAAATCAAAAAGCAGAAAAAAATTAGAAAGCAGAGCGCACACAAATGCAATAATGACACACAACAATAAGCAATGGCTATCTACATCAACGCGCCAAAGCCGATGGCCAGCAGTAACGGCAGCAGCGCCATGGTCGAGCGCGTCGGGAGTTGCAGCATGTTGGCCCCAGACCCGATCCCGCTCGTTGTGTACATGTACTGGAAGCTGAGGTCGGTCGAGTTGAAGCAGTTGTGACGGGTCACTTCTTGGATTTCAGGGTCGTTGACGGCTGCAAATTCGATGTCGACGCACTAGAATCATCAATTAGCATATTATTCGTGGACAAGACAAGACAAAAAAAAAAGACCTACGTTGTACAGAGCAGCGCCATGCTTCGCCGTCTCCACTACTTGGATTGTAGCCAGATCGCCCGGGACCACGGTGATGTTGGCAGGCAGCGGAACCTGCGGGAGACAGAAGGTGCCCGGGTACGGGTTATTCGAGGGGCCGGTGATCTGGAAGGGCGAGACAACCGGGTGGCTCATGTTCAACGGGGTGGCGCCGAGGCCGATATTCACGTAGAAGAGCGCGGTCTGATGGCCCTGGAACCAGCCCGGCTGGACCGCAATAGCGCCGCCCCGAACGGGCCATTTGGTGCGATTTGTCGATGTCGGCATGCCGCCGCCTTTTTTCGGGAGTGGTTAGTGGATGATTGATGACTTTCGCTCAAATGCAAGCAACAAGAGAAAGAAGATCCCCTTACAAGGATAGATCCATTCCATGCCGTAGGGATACATGAGTGTGCCATTCTTGGGGTCGTAGGCCACGCCCAGTCCGTTGGCTGCTTGGATAGTGCCGTTCGTGTGGAGGTTATTCCCTCTGTAGCCCGGGTAGGTGATGATGGTGTGGGCATCCGCCAGACCGAGACACAGTAGCAGCAGTACGAGGGACCACTGCGCTATCGAGTGTTGTAAGCCCATGGCGAGAGAGAGTGTGTGAGAGAGACAGAGAGTCTGTGTGAATGTATACAAAACGAAGGAATTAAAGAAGCTTGGAAAACCCAGCACGCCCGAGTCATCGGGGGAGCGTCTTTTTTGAGGGGCACCGCTGCTCCATGTCTTCTTGCCTGTGCTGGTGTGACCGACTGTGCAGCTGGACGAGTGGTCGATCACGGCCGGCTGCAAGTGCCATCACTCGTCGCACAGGACTGAGCGTGCTGATTTGCGGACGCCCAAGCGCCCGGGCTGGCGCTAGACCGGGTCTTGCCTGGTGCCGGTGGAGTGTGTTCTGCATCGGGCGCTTAGCTGTGACGGGATCGCAGTAGTCGAAGCAGTTGCTGTAGGTGTCCGTTAGCTAAATGGGAGTCAGTGAGTGCATATGAATACATTATTCAGTCAGCTATTGTGAAGGTATAGCAGAAGTAAATGTACTGAGCAGTTCTGGTGAGGAATTAGGGCTCGGAACAGGAATAGGACGAGAGTGATGTAAGCATCGCCAAGAATCTCGAATTATTCCCCGCGAAAAAAAAACCACATTCTCATTCATCCCATCGTCTATATCGTGGTCTACACCTTGACTATATCAATACTCACTCATAATGCCGATATACCACCTTATATAATAACCCCTGCGCCATGCCCCACACTTCGCGCACCCGGCGCACAACTCCCCAGAAACGGATCCAAGTGACCGACGACGACGGCTGGACCCATGTCACCAGCAGCAGCAACGTGCGGCGCGTAATGCGCACAACTACGCACCGCACTAATACACCCTTGGACAACAACGACAAGGAAGTGGTGAAGGAGGAGGAAGAAGAGCCCGTACTGGCACCAGCCGAAGCACCTAGCCGGCTAACCCTCGCGCAGCTGCAGACGCAGCTCGAGAGCCACGGCGAGAAGTGGGCGGACTCGCGCTCGTGGGCGTGGGTGCGAGAGGTACTGCTCCAAAGCTTAGCACTGCCAGAGTCTGCCAGTAGTGCGGCTGCTACTCCTCCCGTCGAGGCCATCGTGTGCATTGGGCTCGGCAGCCCGAGCGGCTTCCTGCGCGGCGGCTGGGTTGATCGCCGCACGGTGTGTCTCTATCAGCTCGCTGCGCTGGTAGCGATCAAGGCCTTGGTGAGGCGACAACAGGACCGTCCGGTCCCAGTATATGCACAAGATCCCGTGTTCAACACGCTGGACCGCGAGCTTCTCGAGTCCCTCGGTATCACAGTCGTCGAGCACCCGGCCGCATTCGATCTCGTTACCCAACACTCGGTGGTCTTCTGTCCCGGCGCAGAGTCCAAGCATCTCCTGCAGATCTTCCTGTCTCGGCCGCGGATTCTCTTCTGTAATCAGATCGATACAATCGACTCCCAGTTCAGGTCTTTCTTGGAACACACACGGCCGCGGTTAATGCCGGATTTTCCGCCGTGTGAGGAAGCATTTTGGCGGTTGGCGTTATATGCGAGGCATGGTGATTCATCCGATTGAGCATTTCTCGGCTGACCCACCTTGGGTTTTGGATTGATATATATATGGCGGTGTTATGGTGCATTGGAGCTCCTTTGGCATAGATGGATAGATATTGGCTTACAAGTGGCTTACAGAATCTGCATATAATGAAGATAGACTCGTGAGATTCAAAGCAATCCAACGTAACAGAACATATTCACATAAAACATGACCCAACGAAACCCATGCATTCACACGCATAGAAAAAACACCAAATATCGATATCAATACCACCAACTCGTGCCAGACAAAAACACCATCCCGAAAAATAAACTGTCCAGAAAGACAAAGCATAAAGTGCGCTGATGAAGAGGTACAAAGATGCTGATTGATAGTATAAACGCCGGTGGAAGGGAGATAGAAGCGGACCCGGGAGAGACACGGGTCATGAAGAGTAGTAGGCGGCGGAGGGATGCAGAAAGGTAGGTATAAGTTGTCGGAGGTGGAGAGGGTCGGGCGGAGGGGAGGATGGTGTGTAGAGGAGGCGAGGCGAGGTGAGTGAGACAATGCACATATGCACAGATGTTTTTTTAATGATCATGATCCCATTAAGATGGTCAGACAGCCAGTAATCATGACGAGACAGTCTTGCCGTTGCAATCTGGAATCTTGAGGCCCGGTTTGACATTGCGCCCGGCGTCCATCAGGCCCCATTTATCTTCCCAGTCTTCGCCGGGGGTATTGTAGATGACTTTCCAGGGCTCGTCAAAGGCCTCGAACCTATGGTAGACAGTTAGATAGAATTCACAAAGTCCTCAACAAAAGAGATACATACCAGAAATACTCGGTGCCGTTCTCCAGAGCCTGGCAGACCCAGTCCGACATGTAAGTGTTCATGTTATCGATACTGGCAACCGACCCTGGCGTTGAAGGATCACACTCAGGGCTCGCACCGCAGTCTTTACCACCAGCGCTGGGCCAACCGGTTTCGGATATGATCTGCTTCTTGTTGGGTTCACCCGCGGACAGGTCCACGTCGTGCGTTTGCCAGAAGTCCCATGTCCAGGAGGCGGCTACCTCAGCGCTGACACCGGCGAAGAAAGGGTGGATGTTGGACATGACCATATCACAGGCAGCCACCAACTCGGCATTCCAGTTATTGCCTAGGTCGGAGGTGCCAATGATTAGGTCAATGTTGTGCTTGCCGGCCCAGGTGCGGACCTGTTTGATGTAGCCGAGCAGGTTGGTCTCGGCGGTTTGGATGTCAGGTCCTGCGCGGTACAGAGCCTCGTTCCCGACAATGATCCCTTTGAAAATCGAGGTGTCCTTGGTTTCACTGAGGATCTTGTAGAGCTGATCCAGCTGGCGATTGATCGTCGTGTGATTAGAGTCGATCCACACGCCCAACCAGACCTTCATGTCGGTCAATTCGAGCCGGTCGATCGCATGCAGCACCATCTCCGTCTGGTTGCAGTCCGTGCCGTACAACCGGACGTTGTTCGTCAGCTGCGTCAGCACCGCCATGTCGCGGGTGACGTTGTTCTGCGAGGGCGGATACTTGAGACACAGCGGATATTGCACTCCCCACGGGGTGTAGTCGATGCCGGGGAACACCTTGTGCAGCTCTGGGTTGTTCATCAGCGCCTTGATCTCCGCGGAGTCCTTGCCGAGATCTCCATTATCCGCTGCGTCCTGCGCCGCGCTCTGATCGTTCGATGATCCGTCCCCGGATTTATCTCGGCTTCCCAGCGTGCCTCCCACAGCACCACCGATGATCGCGCCGAGAATAATGACAGCAAGCAGGATGCCGACGAGCCATCCTCGCTTTTTACGACCTTCCATGTGCTTCCTGCGTGCCGATTTCTCTCCATCTCCCGATTCCAAACCGCCACCACCAGGGACTGGTCCGTATTCCGGGCCACTGTCAGTGGCACCCTTGCCCTTTCCGAAGAAGCCGCCCAACATTGCCCCACCGGCCGCACCGCCTGCTGCAGCAGCCGCTCCGTGTGATCCACGATTCCGTGCCGGAGTGAAGAATCCATCGTCGTCACCGTCGTCAGCAATCTCATCCGGGTTGATGTCGAGCGGTATGTTCGCGCCACTGTAGCCGCTGTAGTGGGATTGGCGCTGATAGGGCCCGTCGCTAATAATGCCGCCACCACCACTGTTGTAGCGTGAATGGTTTATGAAACTACTGCGGTGGGATTGGCCCTCATCGCCGAGGTGTGTCGATGACTGGCCGGGTGTCTGCATGCCTGGGGGAGACGTCGCCGCACCCAGAGCCATGTTGGAGCCATATGACCGGTCGTGTCGTAATGACTCGGCGCTACTATATGCCGCGGGAGGAACGTAGGGGTTGTCGGAGGGGGTTGAGTGGTAGCCTCGTTCGGCGGGCCCTGTGAAGCCATCGTTGTTCTGCATGCCGCGCACGGCATCGACGCCGCTCAGTCGATCGTGGGTATTGGCCACACCCAGCGCGATCCCACTGATGCCGCCGCCCACCGAGGCCGGACCGAGATTGTCCACGTCCGGCGTCACGGTCGAGTTGTCTCGCATCGACTGCGAGTAGCGGTGGGATGGCGGCGGGGGCACATCACGGCCATCGTAGTTGGAGTTGTCGTATCGCCGATGTGGACCGGACATGATTGCGTTGCGAGCAATTCAAACGACAGGTTTGTTTGTCGGAAAGAAAAATGGAGGAGGGAGAAGGTGGTGGGATTAATCAGTCGAGGGAGGAGGCAAAAGCGGAAGGAGGTGTTAGACTGGCATAGCACGCTAGGACTGGAATCCAGGGTTGGGATCCACGGTTTCCCACGACGGACGATAGGGTGGGTAAAGTAGACACGGAAATAAAATAGATTAAAAAAGAGAAAGGAAAAAAAATCAGCAGGATGAGGCTGTGTTTGAGGGTGGTGTCAGGTTGAAAGGGACGACAGCAAGGGAGAGAGATAATGGGGTTTAGCTTGCAACCAGTCAACAAATGGTGGCCGGGACAACCGGGTCAGTGCTGGAGACTAAGTATAGCAGTAGTTACCACACCAACCAGAATACTCATGCTGGTTGGGCACGACTAATTAATGTTGTACCTATTTCCTATTATTCTACTGCTTTTATCATTTCCAAATGTACAACCTCTTCTTTGCGATCTGTCTGATCACAAATCCATATCAAGGGCAGCCCATCTGGATCGGACCCTGGGGTGGACCCTTGTGGACCCTGGCCCTGGCAGCCTAGAGTGTCTATTTTTGGGCATCGCCAAAATTCCTTGCAGCAGAGACATCCGAGAACGTTCTGACGTTAGAGAAAATTCATTCATTCGTGGTATCGCGTACTATAGCCCTAAACACAAAAGAACACTAAGAAAATCCCATCCTCCATCCTGTAGAATCCTAACCCTAATATTGATCAGCGCCAAATCCTGTCCTTTCCAAGCCAACCCAATCCCATCATCGCCATCTCCCTTTTTTGGATCCCAAAGCATTTATAGAAAGAAGAAAAAGAAGGAAGAAAAAAAAAAGAAAAAGCCAACGCCATAAACCCACCATCTGACGACTAGCCCTCAACTTCCTCCGCACTCCGCTGCGCCGCGGACCCATGGGTCTCACCAGACTCAGTCGCCAGATTTCGGCCAGCGCGCTCGAGAAACCGGCGCTTGCCACGTCGCGTGTCAAAGTGGTCGGGGATGGTAGCCGGGTCCTGTCCGGCGGCCAACATACTGCTTCGCATTTTGTTGCGGTAAGCGTCTACTGTAACCGGAAACTAGTCAGCCATGTTCTTTGGTGAGACAATGTTTCAGCCGCGCCCGGGATCTCCGTCCCACGTGCTCCCGGCCGGGGGATGGAACTTGGGTAGGGCTATTTATGAAGAAAGTGAAACAAACAAACATACACGATCGCTGCAAAAATAGCGTGCGCCCGGCAAACGCTCGGCTCTGGCTCCAGCTCATGCGGTAGGCAAGGTCATTGAGGAGAACTTCCTTGCGGTGCTTGCGCCGCGAGAGCTGTGGCACCGCGATTTCGCGCTCGCCACCGTCCAGCGACGGCGCAGGTACGAGCGTCCGGCTGACTGTCGCTGCCTCGGCGTCGTCGGCCTGCTCGGCGTCGTCTCGGAAGAAGCGCTTCCCCGGAACGACCTGGCCCGGCGCGTCTTTCATCTGCACGGGGAAGTAGGTGCGCGGGTAGACGGCGTTTGAGCGGCGGTACGAGTCCGGGATCTCGTGCATCTTAACATCGTCTAGCAGGATCTTGACTCGCACGCGCGCTCCGCGCTGCGGGTCGTCTACCTGCAGGAACTTGCGGCGTTTGCCGCCAGGCAGCGAGCCGAAGAGCTCGGCATGCGTGGGATTTTGCTCGTCCGTGTCGTCGTCGGCGCCGCGGCTGGGCGTCGCGATAGGGTGGTGTCGACCCACAGGGTTGAAGTTGCTGTTTCCCTGATGGAGCGGCGGCATCGACGGCCCAGCACTGGAGCTGGGCGCTGCTGGTAGATTAAGAGAGCCGTGGAAAACCTGCGCGGGGCGGAGATCGGTTGCAGATGGGAGACGACCTGTGTCAATGGATGTACGCGGTACACCAGTAGGATATTCTGCGGTGCCTATAGTAGGGGACGCAAGCAGGACAGGGAGAAATTAGCCTACGCTGTACTTCATGTCGGGTGACAAATTCAGGTTGCAAGGGGGAAAAAAGAAGAAAAGAAAGATGACAAGAAAGAAATGACAAGAAACGCGGCGGTATCAAATGGTAAGACGATAGATAGAGCGCACAGGGTATGAGGAATAACACACGAACAAAAGAAAGCCAACACAAGAATGAAAGAAGCATGTCCAGTCCAGATAAGGAATACACGAGTGGACCGACGACCGTCTTATACAGCCATCGAGAGACACATGCACACTGCAACAACATCCCACATATACACATACAGCACATACAAGGTAAAAACGCCGTTCCCAGAGAATTCCCCCTTTAGGTAGGGTAGAGGATACATGATCATAGGGCATATCCCGCCGCGCACGGTGCAAAAGAGACATCGAACGACAACGGAACAGAATATGAACATCATATATGGTGAAACATACCGCTGACTTCCTCATGGTTTGGGCTTCCATCTGGTTGAGCATGAGCATGATGATGATGCATATGTTGATGAGCCATGGACATGGACCCAAGATTCGGGCGAGGCGCCGGCGGCGCCATATGACCACCACCACCGATTCCAGGAGCGACCGGACTGGCGGCAGCCATATGCGGAGGAGGAGCAGGGGCTGGAGCCGATGCCCGTCGATTGATCTTGGCCTGCCTGCGAACCCGCCGACTGCGCAGCCGAGGATCCTGGTTGCTGTTTCGCCAACTATCCACGGCTCGCTGGATGAGTCCGCGCTTTCCTTGCAAGGCCTGGTTCAATTGAGCCAGCGCCCACCCGACTGCGTTGCACTCGGTCTCATAAACCAGCCGGTTACCCCGGTATTGGTCCTTGCTGCAGCACGCTCGCGGATACACGCAGTTCTCTGTCTTGAACTCCTGGCTGAGGTTATCCACGTTCACTGACTCGACGTCACAGCGAATGGTGTATTCCATCTTGATCCTGTCGCGCGAGTACTCAAAAGCAATCCACTGCACCCCATTGCTGTCCTGCCGCACGACCAGCGGTGTTGTGGCGGGAATGGGTCCAGGGGCTGCGCTGGAGCTGGTTCCTAGCGGCGGGCTTTGATGGGCGTTGTTGGCCTGCATGCTGGGGTTGCCTGGTCCAGGGAGCGGCGGGTTGAGCATCGCTCGTTGCGGTGGAGTGGGTTGCTGCGACGAGTCCATCTTGAGGATGGGGCTGTTCGATAGAGCGGAAGAGTGTGGCGGCATCTGCGCTGAGGTGGTTTGAGGAGGCATCATCATGGATTGCGTTGTAAGTGGGTTTTGCTGAGGAGACGGGTGTGTGGCGTATGGTGAGGGCTGGACGGGGTTCATCGGTGAGTACGGCGGATATCCATACATCTGCGGCGCCATCTGGGGCGACTGTGTGTAGATGTGGCGGCCATGCTGGTCGTGCGGTGGTTGCGATGCCACCGACGCCGGTGAGCCGGACTGAGGAGTATGATAGATTGGGGGATATGGTCTCTGCATTTGAGCGGTGGTTGCCATGAGGTCGGGCGGTCCTACAGACTGCGTGTCAGTGCTATGGTCACCGACTAGAGAGAGCAACCGAGCTAAATTTACCGCTAGAGTGATACTGCCCCGGGGTAGACGAGGTGGTGTATGGAGTCGGGTGGGTAGTGTAGTAGGGTGATTCTTGCGACGGTGGTCCGTATGGGCTCTGGGGCTGTAGGACGCTGTTTCCTAGGCGGTGGGAGTATGTGCCCGAGGGGATCGAGGTCGCGGGTTGAATAGGCGACGCAGGGCCGGGCTTCTGTGGTTGTACAAGTCCGGCTGATCGAGGTTGTTGTAAGGAGTGCTGAGACTGTTGTGAGCCCGGATGCCCCGAACTGCTGTGACGAAGCTGTGGCAGAAGCGCATTATCAGTATCAAAGGAAGAATCGGATGTTCAGCGCACAACTGCTCGAGCCCGACTGCATGGTGATATGACAACCTTACAAGGTGGCCGCGGGAGAGCAAAAGGAGAAGAGAAAAACACGAAGAGTCTATGGACACAACAGATGAAGAACGGACGGAGTGACGCCATAAATCAAGACAGTATGTGGAAACCGTAAGCATGGCATCCGGTCATGGAGGGGTTGGATTGGGCCACGGAGCAGCAATGCCTTGCAACAGGGGTGAGGGCATTTGGTGCGTAACCAAGAGCCAGGGTGCTGCCAGGATTGCCGGTCCAGGGTCGAAGCAATGCGGCAGATCTGTGTCACCTTTGGTGTCTCAAGACTGCGAACCCGGGAGAATCAAACACTCGAGGCTGAAAATCTGCCCCATAGCGTCGGAGCCGCTGATAGCTGGTACAGCTGGGGTAGCCTCGGAAGCATTGCGCTGAGTGATGCCTTGCACCGCTGATTGCTTTGCGAAGATGGACCTTTGGCCGTGCAGCATTCTGACGAGACCTTATCCTTCGTGTCTCAGAGAGGGCAAAACACTCCTTTGTCCGAGTCCCAGGCCATTGAACGAATTGAACTGGAGAGTACCAGCATAGCTCCTTGCAAAGAAGAATCGCGCTGCAATGACCAAAATCGCAGCGACATGCACTCCGAGAGACCAACATGGAAAAAAGAGACAGCAAAAGGCAAAGAAAAGGAAAAGAAAGAAAAAAAGACTACCAATGGCCTGATGATATTCAAGTAGGGAAAAAGACTCTCACAACACAAGACATAAATTGCAGTCGGGCAGAAGAGACAAAACAAGGAACTTACCGGATCTTCCACAGGATCTTCCTTGTAGTTGGCAGGAACGGGCGAAGGAACAAGGTCAGCCTGTACCATGCCGGTCAAAAAATGACAACTTTTCGCAGTCAATGCTTGAATCTGGCGAGGTACTCGCTTTCTGGGCGGGATCCGATCACGATCTGGCGGCAGTGGGAAAGCAATGACCAGGGGAGGAAGAAGCGCGCGTGGAGCGACTGTCACAATGGATCCGGGCACGAGGGCGATCCGTGAGGCTGCGTGACGGCTAGTCACTGACTACTGACTGGGGTTCAGGACTCGACGTGGGCAACGGTTGCGATGCGAGTTACAGGCCGGTGGAGGGTCCAGGGTTGTTATTTAGCTGCACCGGGGAGCCCCATTTCTCGCCTGTTGTCGATGAGCGATAAAAAGAGGTGGGAAAAATAATAAAAAAAAAGAAAAAAAAAAGACAAGGGAAAAAAAGGAAGAGAATAAAAGCCTAATGGGGAATGGTGGCAGACACGAAAAAGAATCGTGGAGAGAAAGAGAGAGGGAGGAAGAGGAATCTTCTGACAGGACCGCGGGAATAATAATAATAATATGGACCCGAATAGGTGCAGCAGAGCGATTACAGCCGGGCTCACATCCGATATACTGGGAGAGGAATAGTCAAGGGGGCGATGAGGTGCACCATGCAGAACGGTGCGTGGTGAGAACAAAGGTAACAGACCTCGGAGGAGTGGAGGGACGCTGATACGCTCGAGGACGAAAGACAAAGAGGTGGACCCGTGACGTTATCAAGGAGGGTTTACATCCAGATGTGTTAGGGCTTGAAAGGCACCCTAATGTTTGCCCTTTATGACGTTCCAGCAGCATCAAACGCTCGACCCCACCAGAAGCAATTGCGGAGTTGAACGGCCTGATGGGCTGGCTGACGGTATGTAACTAAAGGACGGTTTCAGGTACCCTTTTTGTGCGATTTCCACATCTCGGAGTATATCGAACGAAGGATCGGCGGGGCTTTCTTTGTTGCTGCTGCGGAACTCCACTTGAAGTGATCGGACTCAGCCTTGTTTCTTTTCCTTCACTCTCCCCAAATAAACTCGAAACAGCCTAACGGCCGCCCACTGTGACCCGAGTGCGTTCGTGAGTGGCAGAAAGTCGCTGTGCAACCCGGTCGAAAAAGGCGCAGCGGCTGATCCTCAACCCCCCCTGTCCGCCACTGGATGAACTAGTTCCACGGCCGTACGATGATCGATGCTGCTGCTTCCCGCTGACGACGAAGCTGCGCCGCATTTCTCTCGAACCTGCGGCACGGTCGAGTCCTGATCTGGCTGCTTCTAACTCACTAACTAAAAGTCTAGACAAGGTCGCCCAAGACCGGCCTTGACTCGTCGATTACACGGATGGACCAATGGACGGGCAGATCGCTCAATGCTCCGATGCGGGCCTCCACCCGAGTTCGCCCCTAGTCTGGAATGGCGTTAGGCTAGTTGGACTTGGCGCTGTTCTGGTCAAAACGCTGTTGGTTCGAGAAGCAACTGTGACGTCGACTAGCACCCGAAGTTCTTTGTACTCTGTACACACCTTCCGAGGAGAGCGAGTTCTCCGGGTAACTGGTCTGCAATCGGCATCTCGGCACCCGACCCCTTCCGCTTCACTAGATCCGCGTGTGCAGTTCTCTCGCCCATGCCCAAGAGAAAGATCGGTAGTCCGGGGGCCGCGGGGCCTTCCGCGAAGGTCTGTGAATTGGGTTTCTCATGATTATGATTGGAGAGAGGCCGCAGTATCCCAGACGATCCTCCATCTGTGGTTTCCTGATTAGGCCTACGCTCCAGCAGTCGAAGGGGCCCTCCCACTCAGAGAGCATTCAGGAACGGGTAATCGGCTCCGGAGGCTCAGTAATGGCCGTAAGGGGCAATCAACGTGCCGATTGGCGACGACCAGACAATTCGCTGAAAATAATACGGCGTTGCATTGATTTATTCACGGCGAAGATTGTGGATGCCGGTTCCTTCCAGAAGCAGGCTAGTCCTCGTCTTCAGGCGGCCATTCAGGAGAGATCGTCCACTATTGTTGGCTGCACGGGCGGAGACTCGGGAGGCACTGGGGAGCCTATCTCAGGAACTCAGGCCAAGGTTGGGGCTAATCCAGTCAATCGCGGTGCACGACCCTCTTTTCCACTCTGGGGCCGAGCGAAACGGTGGCCTGTGGACGGGCCATGATTGGCATCGCTCCGTGATCGATGCAGGGTGCCGGCCTCGCCAGTGTCCTTTGACCCACCTCTCTTTTTTTTTTCTTTTTTTTTCCCAGCTGAGACTTCACAGCAAATGTAATTTCTTTTCGCAGAAACGATTCTCGGGTGGAAAGAGACATAGATAGACCCACTGGTCGCTGCCGTGCTACCAAATTTGGTGTGTGGTCTGGCCTGGTGCGTGGTCTGGCCACTGCCAAAGCTAGCTCTGTATGTAGCTCCGGTCTGGTATGAACTTCGCTCCTCGGTGAGCACATGCCATCCAGCGCGCAATGTCACACAGTTCCAGAGAGGTTGCACCGTCGGTATCGGGATTATAGTAAGCAGACTAAAACGAGAGAGAAAAAAAAAATACAACCGTGCCAGCGGTTGATCAGCCCAGGGGTTAACAAAGAAGTGCCACTGCCGCCCCGGATCGACTGGGGCGTGGCAAATAGCCAGACGTTGGACAAGGTCGGGCCAGGGTTCACTCCGCTCATTACTACACGACATCCAGGGCAAAGAAAGAATCACTACGCCGCCGTCGATCGGGGAGGGTTGTTGCGTCATGCTCCGGCGACAAAGAACAGACGAAAAACCAGCGACAGGCCTGAGCGGCCTATTACTGAATTCGTTTGCAGCTCTGGCTGGCTTCCGACATGAGGGCCCCGTCTGCACGTTGGGACGCAAATTTCGTGGGTCTTCTCGCTCCCCCTTGCAGCGCGCATATTACTCCGACTATCTATAACCTCATGGAGGAAATCTCCGTGGTGAGAGGGCCGATGGACATTCGCTTAGCCGCTTAGCAAGCAATAGACGGGCATCTTAGCGTGTGTCTGTCAACGAATTGATTAAAGTTGTCACACCCCGGTTGACTCTATTGATGCAATGGCCATTGGCAACAATCCATGGGCATCCCCCAACTCCGCACGTCGCCCATTCCATGGTACCGGCGAGTTAGCGCCTGGCTAGCCAGCTAATCAGAACCGGGATCACTACCACATCCTGAGCTTCACATAGGGCGGCTCTCGCCGATTCTCCCCCCCCTCTTCGTGCTTTGCATGCCAAACTAACTCGTGCTGGTCATTGGTTTCGCCCCCGCATCGAGCCAACAAGAAAGCGACTGCTAACTATTTCCGGCCCCACCATCCGGAGCCGACGGGGGTCAATCAATTATCAGACCGCACAGTGACAGACAACCAACTACTTTACAACCAAAACTACTGAGACACATATATACACTCTAAATTAGACGGGTTTGTTTTCCCATGGATCTCGCTTCGTAATAATGGACCACCCTATCGATCATGCGGTCAAGGATTGCCACCGATTTTCTTTCGGGTGTGCTGTGCTCCTGCAGCTGCGCCGATGGCGTGTCGCGTGGCGGACATGCTGTTTCAGGATGTTTCTCCAGACCGCAGCTGCAGATGGATTCTCGCCCACAATGATCCAAGAGGATCGCATGTAATCTAGTGAAGAGGAGGGGGTGTCTGTTCCTATACTTAGGGCCTGGCCACCAGTGACTAGCTCCCAACTAACTGTACACGGTCCGTCCGTCAGGCCCCTCAGGTCTCCACCGGAGCAATACCTACTCGTAGCTTTCGTTGTCGTCTTCTTTTGCTTTCTATCGAGGAAATTGATTGCGAAGCACACAACTCAAAAATGATCCACCTTGTTGAGCCCTTGCCCCAGTCGCTGAACCATAATAGATTGGACCCGAGTGCTAATAAAAAAAAAAAATAAAAACCAAAAAAAAATCTGCGACTGGTCTAGTTCTTCAGACACCATGCCCACCACAAGCAAACCTAGGGTTCGAGTTCGCCCCCATAGCCGGCGCGTCGATCCCCGACGGGGAGGGAAGGAGACATGATGGGGGCCGTTATCGCCACGAGCAGCTCTTCCCGTCAGGCCAAGAGACAAGTAATACACCTATACTACATACTACGGGTACTTACTGTACATCAGCAGTTTCAAGATCCGGCACAGGATTCGATTCGGGCATTAATCGGGCGTGAAAACAAACCCAGCGCCCCTGTTCCCTCGCACCCCCCTCAAATCAAATCAAAGCACAGCACAGACAACAAAATACTAACTAAAGGGCGAGTGATTGTTGATGATTTGCTATGTGGCGCAAATATTTCCACCACCCCAGACGGCGGATCGACGCGACGGAAGATTTGGCCCGCGAATCGAGGCCCTCGCTGCGGTCGGAGGATGACTCCGTATGGGGACGCGTGGACTTCATTTGGGTGGATTTGCGACACAGTCAGATCGAGGGGCGGCAGATGTGCATATGCCATCGTAACAAAGGAGGTAGTTTACACGCTTACGCCAAATGAAAAAATTTGAAAAAATTTTGATCACCGCTGAATATTACTGCTATCATTCATTCTTCCCACCCATTTATCACATCTGGCGAGGAGTTCGGTTTCCGAGCTTTCCCTCCGTCTGGTACCCTAACCTCACTAAAGTACATTCAGGCTGAAAATGGGGAACATGGACCGCGCCATGGCCAATCATTGCCCGCTACAATCTAGGCGATGTGCAAAGCAAGCAGAAAATGCCGCACCTGGCTACTATACAGCCCCAGCTATGGATAAGTAGATTTCAGCCTGAAAGAGCCCGAAAGACAATAATAAATAATAAAAAGAAGGGAAAAAAGTCAAATAAGCGAATGAAGACCAGGCAAAATACAATCTTTCCCACTCTTCTCCTTTGTCGCTCGCGTGCCTAGAAATCGTGTAGGGAAAAGCACTTATCCACTGGTGCTGACTGGCCCTAGGCCTTTGTCGTTAGTGGTAGCAAGCAACGCCCGTCGTACGGTAGCAGGTAAGATACATACAGAGGGAGTGGCATCATCGCCGTCATAACTATCGTCATCCCGGGCTGTTGAACGAGATGGATAGGTGTAGGGATTCATGCCCCGCGCAATGACGACACAAGACCTCGAGGCCTGAGTAATGCAGCACAAACCATGATACGCGGCGCCTATTACAGGGCACCGGTGTGCCAGAATGTTTGCTTCGAACGTTGTTGTGGCGCAATGGCTAGAACAAGGTATGTGCGGTGGTATCACTGCGTCGTGTCTATCATTTCCGAATCATCCAAGGCATTGCGATTGCTACAGTGTACATCACTTGCTAGGGGTCGGCTATCATCATACACTAATGGACCATGTACGTTCGAGGTGCATAAGCGCCGGTCGGGTGGAGATTCTGTGCTGTCTGTGGTCTTGCGTATTGGTTAACAATCCAGACGGTGGGTGGCGCAAGCCATGTGTGCGGCGCAGGGAATGCAGGTTGGTCTCTGAGGATAACGAGGTCTATTCTGTTCAGTCGTGGTAAAGAAATGCGCTGGGTATGAAGAGGTTTTATATACACAATTCAAACAGAATGCTAGGCTATATGTTATGCATGTAGTGACGAGGAAGCTCAACAGAAAGGTGGTTAGCGATGGTTAGAATGGACATCATGTAAAACAAGCCCCTTTCAATGCCCAGGCCGCGTCTCGACTAGTAAGATTGTGGTCTAATGAGATCTTTCCTCGGCGGGCACAGCAGTAGGGTTCATCCGAGGCCGCTCAGATTCTGTCGCCGTGTGAGTCGATTCGCGCGGCCGCGAGGGCAAAGAAAGCTTGTCCTGCTCTGAGGTCGGCTTCGGCGGGGCTTCAATCGCCTTCGGGGTCTCATCTTCTTCATCCTCGTCGTCAGTAGCACTCGAGGACTCGTTAGAGCGATGGCCGCGACGATGAGACTCGTCTCTGTGATGACGCCTGTCTCGTACAGACTCTTGGTGCCGAGCATCTGAACAAACACTAGTTAGTGACCTCCTTTTCTATGCTAGAAAGATAATGTTCAAAAGCAAAGCTCACCTCGGATCTCCTTCGTCTTGATAGCATACGCTTGAATCTCCTCCTTGCTCAACACTCGCAGGGCAATGACATAGTCCGACCGCTCCTCGAACCGCTCGTTGCCCATCTCCAGCGCCGCCGGATTGACGAGCCTCCGATCAATCTTCGTCCATCGCGCACCCGGCGGAACCCCCTGTTCATGGGCATCTTTGAGCGGCGCAACACCTTCGCGCACGGGGTTGCGCTCCTCGGGGAAGCTGGGCCGGGGGGCTTTCAGGATACCTTTCCGGGAAGCCTCGGGCTCTTTGAAACTGGGTGGCTCCACTGCAATGGGTCTTCTCGGCTTGTCATCACCGGACCGCGAGTGTCGAGAGTCATCCGACGTTCTTTCAGACCCCGAGGGCCGGGGCCGGTGCGACGAGCGATCCCGGGTCCGTCTGCTTGATCGATCAGCGTCGCTGGAACTGTCTGTGCTGCTGTGTCTGCGACGCTCTGATGAAGATGGTTCGCGCCGGTAGTTGCGGAGATCTTCATCGGATGAGTGTATGTCCGATTCACTCTCGGCGGGCTTTTGAGAGCGCCTGCTTGGTCGACTGCGACCATGACTGGAGTCGGGCTCTAGGGATAATTGCTTGCTTCGTTCAGGGCTGTCTGGCTCGCGGGATGGGGGTTGGACCCGATCGTACCCGCGGTCATAGTCGCGAGGATTTCCGCGGCTGCGTCTGGAGGAATGGTGGTTGTAGTCCTCCATGTCTGAATAGGCACCACCGGCCAGGGCCACTGTGCCTAGTCCTGGGGCCATCCGCTCCATATCTGTATGTCTCCTAGAAGGTCTATCATCCGCATATCGGTCATGATCTCCCTTGTGATGGGACCTGGGAGGATCGCGCCGGGAACGGTGACGCCCGTGCTTTTCTGGATGTGAAGAGTAGCCATCATCGGAGTCATGGTGGGCCGAAACGAGAGCAGGTTCGTACGGCCCTCGTTTCGATCTGGAAGTAGCAGGACCATCGTCCGCGCCATGGGCCGAGTTTCGTGGGCGTCCTTCGTGTTCGGTGTCGAGCTTGTCAAAGCCACGATAGCTTGGCGGCGGCCCGTGAGACCGGGGCTCCTTGCTACGCACCAGCCACGGTGGAGGATCATCCATCTCCGTCATGCTGAGCGGTCGTTCCTTGTGCCGTGGTGCTCGGTGGCTCGTCCGGACCGGGTAGTCCACATCAAATTGCTCTCTAGGAGTGGTATAGGAGTATGCATCGTAGTCATCAAGATCTTCGCCCTTCCTCATACCATCATATGCTGGATGCGGGGGGTGACTCCGTGGATGAACGCGGGAGCTACGGTGCCCTGTTCGTCGATCTGCATCATGGGGATGTCGCCGGCCCGTATCACTCGCGTAGTCGGTGTTATAAACTCGACGATGACGCCCTCCATCTCGAGCGGACGCAGGAGCCAGATATTGACCGGAATCCCGGGGCGATGGGTTGGGCGAGTGGTGACGACCAGAAGTGATCACCGGCGACGGCCGGTGATGGGACGAAGAAGACGGCACCGCAAGTCTCATGGGCGTGTCATACTGGTCCAGTGTATTGCTCCGGGGCTTCGGTCGAACATTGTACTCGGTTCGTCTTTTGGTCGACTGACCCGGGTCTCGGTAGGTTTGCGAGGCGACGGGCTGGGCTTCGAGTCTGTGGCTGGGGAGACGAGTGGATGAGCTCCGATGCGGCACATCCGATCGGTAACCGTCATAACCATCGCGGCTGCTCCGCGGGGTCTCGTGCGGATCGTAGGACGAGCCCAGATGCATCATCCCCGTGGAAGCCCGCATCGGATCGTCCATGTACTGGTGCCGCCCGGGGGACAGATTCCGGTAGTATGTCGAGCTCATCGCTGCCTCTGGCGGTGGTGGGCAGGGAATTCGAGGAATCGATGACAGCAATGCTGAGAGGGCGGGGAAAGGAGGGCCCGGAGAAGCGGGATGTCGGGGATTTATATCCTGTAGAAGACTCCGGAAGCGTCGAGAGGGCAGAGAAAGAGCAAATAGGGGCAACAGTCAAGGCTGGCGATTTTTTCAGTCCTTGTCGTCGCGGTGGCGTTGATGCCCAATCTCAGGGGAAATAGATTAATAGATAGATGGCGAAGTGCCTGACTGAGGGAAAACGGTTCTTAATAATAAAGCGCGACCGAGTGGGTTATTGCCATGACGCACTGTGGGTGGATGGCGGTCCACTTGAAAACTCCCGAGTCCCTCAGACTTGAAAAGGGCAAAGAGTAAACAAAGAGGACCATGGAACCACCATCTTGCCCACCCAAAGATCGTCACCGACTCCATGCCTCCCATTGCGCGCAGCTGCCATACAATGCCCGCGGCTCGTGGCGGTCAACGCCAGTCATTCACTGTCATTCTCTTGGCTCCGCTCCACTTGGTTCCTTTGATTAATAGCGCCCGACGCACCCGGGCGAAGTCAAGTGAGGCGTGCCGAGTGGAATAATGATAGTGGGCGATGATCTCATTCCCCGGCGGGAGAGAGAAAGCTGGTTTGGGGGTCCCCTCACGATGTGAAGGGACTAGCTCACGAACTACTATTCCGGCCAGCGAAGACAACCGATTTATAGTCTTTTTTTTCTGCTGGTCGGCGAACTAGCCCACGCAACGTGGACGTATCCACCACATCGACGAAATATGTGTGATTGGCGGCCTGCAGCATCGCCTCCAGTATGCCCTGACCAGTGCAGTAGTTGGCAGTAACTTAGTTACAACGCTAGCTCAGCTATGTGGGAGATCCATTTTCCAGATGCCGGTATTGACCTTTAGTGGCTCTTTGCTTCTTCCGAGAGGAGGATATTACTTGATAGATCCTGGGCGGGTTCCATGTCCGCCAGCCGGACCAGCGGTATGATCTGGGAGTATATTTTCCACATTTACTAACTCTCTAGCCGGAAGAGTGTTAACAACGTTCACCTTGGTGTTATTATCTGCCGGGGTACCCCGAAGTATACACCCGCCCTGCCATATTCTTCCTGCATCCTCTTCGACTGCGCCATAACACCCCAGAGGCAGGGCGAGTCCCGGCCTCTTCCGTACAATCGTGAGGCGTAGTCAATACCCGAACCCCGAATTGCAATCGTAGAGGTTCAAGTCTCCCGGTCCAAATACCTCAACGAGTGGTTCGGAGCATTCCTCGACCACGCGCCTCCCCACATAGCCTCCACATGCCGCTTCCTTCGCCCCTGGCGGGTATATATTATGCACCTAGATACACAGGATAGTGTCTCGCAGTGGGGCCTTTCCTATCCGGGCTGCGGTCGATAGGTGCCTCACGCGGTGAGCCTGGGATATACCGAATCGCCTAGCGATCCAGAAATGTGAACTAATGATAGGTCCTATCACTGCTTCCACTTCATGCGCTCTCTGCCATGTCCCGCTATTTCGGCCGCGTCCGAGTCCCGTTTATGGCGGTTGGATGGGAAGTCGCAGTATTTCGTAAAATATCAATCACGTAGCTGGCGGATGAAGTGCATTATGCTACCAGGTGAACTTGGAGGCAATCTACAACTGTGCAGTGGGGTTCTCGGAGTGTTAGATTGGAGTGTTGCATCGGAGTATCTGAACCGATCACACTCCTATCGGAGGGGCCTCGGAGTAAGGGCAAGCTTGATAAGACCAGAAAGCTTTCGGTCTCGGAGAACGAGGTCTCCACTTGCCCTCACTTACCCCTATTGGTGATCCTGAGGGTGGCTCTCGTTATCAACACAGTAGAATTAACTCGGCAAGATTTATCCGATAATTAGGAGGGCAGAGAATACCTCAGCACGCGCGTGATAATGATATGCTACGGGAGAGGGTCGCTGTTCGAAAGAGTTCGATTATCTATTGGCTACCCATGTAATCATGAACGACAAATAGGACTTTCAATGGGCAGACAGTGAGACACCACGAGACACAGAGCAAATGGATCATTGGGCGTTCAGGTTCAGCGGCGACACGCAAGAGAACGAGTTCAATTGCGGAATTGTGAATGCAGTGATCATACCTGGGAGGAGATTAGTACATTACTGAAATCATGGAGCAGAAAATGTCGAACTCACCTTCGGTAGCAGCCCAAATACCCAAGCCACACATAGATAGAGACGCCAGGAAATAAACGATATGCCAGGTATTGATAGCGACCTGAATCTTTCCCCCGCTGAAGAAGCCACGCATCCATCGCTGAACGGTAGATCCCTCCCTGCGCACTTGTCCGGTTACAGGGTCGAAGCCTTCTCCGCGCTCGGACCGGATGGCATTCTTTTGAATATCGAAACCGAGCGCGAAAATGGGGGGAAGGGTATAAGTCAGGTTGAGAAGCATGGAGGCAGAGATGATGCTGTTCAGGCCAAAAAAGTCCGGGATGGCTGCGGCGATTATGAAGGCGACAGTCCAGTACATCGGAACGATGCATGCGTAGAAGATCTTGCCGCGCTTCGTGGTCAGTGGTGGTGCGCCCAAGATATCCAAGAAGATATTGTTGTAGATGACCTTGATGCCGATGTTCCCGTACAACCCACCGCTGATGAGGGAGGCGCAAAGTGAAACCATGTTTCCCACTGTTTGCCAGCCGTATATGCTGACGCCCTGGTAGCTGGGATTGAAGGAGTATTGACCTTGAAGGTGGTAGACGACACATCCGTAGGTCAAGTACAAGCTGTAGATGAAGAACTGCGCTCCCCACATCGCCTTGATAAAGTCCATAGGACGGCGCATCTCAGCCATAAATTCGACGAACAGCTGCGCCCCAGCGTAGGCCAGTACGCCAGATAGCATGCCATTTACCGTGCCGACTAAGCCATTGGGAGGGATATTGTTGTAATGTATAATCGGTGGATAATTCCCATCCTTGTCGGGCATGATAGTAGATGAGTCTACCGCACTCCCTGCTGATCCCAATCTCGAGATCGCGTAGTTAGGGGGTGTGTTGGCCATGACCCCCATCGTCATGATAATCACAAACACGTTCATCCATACCCCAGCGTTGGCTACCCATCCATAGGCTTTGAGGCTGCGAATTTGCGAAAAGAAGAGGCCAACGAAAGCGAAGATCAACGGACAGACGGCATAGCACAGTTGGAACCTGGACACTTGAGAGATGTTCTCTCCGAATACCAAAGTGACCGAAGAAACCAGGAACAACAGGGACACTCCCTGGAGAACATTCGTCACATGGCGGCCATATTTGCCCCAAGTCCGGTATCCAAGATCGCCGTAGTTCTTGACCGGGAACTGGTAGCTGTCAACACCCAAGAAGACGCGCCAGATCAGGTAGCCGGAGTATCCAGCCATCAAGCCAAATACAGTGTAGAATACGACACCTGTGTCGAGTCAGTGATATCCTGGGGCAAGAGTGACCGTTTCCGCGAACCTGGGCCCCATCCCAATGTTCCCATAGTGAATCCACTGCCATATGGACCCATGATATCTGTTGCACGGTGAGTCTCCCATTTTGTGGATATCTTGGTCTGTTTGAATTTCCATACCTTCGGCAATGAGATACCAGCCTTTACAGCGTATATCAGCTATCACGGTCAAAGCGGCAGTATTATCGAGTACTTACAAGCCCCCCATGACGCCGACCTGAACGAACGACTGGCATTAGCCCATTCTTCGTCAGAGATATGAAGCCGATTCTCGTCTGCGAAATCCGTTGCTGACAGGTGGGATTCCTCCACCCCATCTGGCGTCTTCGAAACGAGGTCGCGCCAGCTGAATTTCGGAGGTGCGTAAGTTGACTCCTCCTCCCTTGTTTTGTTCGCATAGTAGTGGTACTCCTCGAACGTCACGTTCGGATCATACGGTTTGCGAGCCTGGGGCTTACTAAAGGTGCTCTGCACCACCTCCTGGGAGACGCCTGTGCTGTGCTTCTCGTCCATGTTGTCACGTGAAACTATGCCTGCAGAAGAATCGCAAGCGCAATTGAAAGACGGAAGGATTGAAACAGAAAATATCGACAATCGTGTTTTGACTACTACCTATATGTAACCAATATACAGCTCGAGGCGGACTCCAGGCGACCTTTTATTATTGCGATGTCACGCGGGGTGAAAAGCGATGGTTGGTGCGTTCGGAGTGTGTTCGGACAAAGACCACAGCGTCGGGTTGCTGTAGGTGGTGCGTGCTAACCGCCGCTTGTCCGGTTCCAACTTACGTTCGACTCGGCCTGGCCTATAGGAGTATTCTTGAGTGACGGATTTGAACTATCCGGAGTAAAGAGGCAAAGTAAGTATTCCTTAAGTATGCTTGGACAAAACTCACGGCGGGAGGGTTTGATTTGATTTGATCCTCAGGCTGCACACGACCTACGGTCGTGTGCAGCTCCCTAGTCGTAGTATCCTAGACAGTAGTAATTCAGAACGTACAAGATCCCACACAGGCTAATCCCAAAGACGACAGTGTTCTTAGACGACAGTATCCCCGGGTTTTAGGCGGTGGTGTTCCAAACGACAGTAGTATCCACAGCGCAGAATACGAGTATGATGCGGACAATCCGTAAGAACCGAGAGCCACTTTGGCAAACGTTGCGTCAGACCCGGGCCCGAAAGCGACTTTGCAATTCATCGACTAGGCATCTTCCTACTCATAACCGGTTGCTTGTATTGTGATATAGCGCAATAAGGTGGAAGCAGTCCTTAGCTACTTCTTGATGTCGCCAACCGCTGCGAGTGTTGGGAACCGTTGGAAAAGAGGGTGTGGGTTGAGGGGACGAGGTTCAAGCACGATACAACCATTTCACCCCAGGTCCTCTTCTTGGACAGAACTTGGCTTCCCCTGCCAGAAGAACATCATAAAAACTGTCAGAGTACTGGTCCTCAGCACCACATAGATTACTACCAATCTTCCATTCGATTCATCTGTAGCACTGCTGCGAGGATATCCAATGCCCGACTTCTGGGGTATGTATTAACTTGAAGCTAATTATAGGGTTATTTTCATGATTTACCCCTCAAATTTTTCGAGGTAGAACTCTATCCCCACAAGGCTGGGAAATGCGGGGGCGTCTCAACCCCAAAATCTCGCTTGCTAGGTTAGAGCAGCACCCTAGATCGGCACGGCCTTGCTGAATAAAAACTCCGTCTGAAATATAAATGCCGCCGCAATTTCCAAGTGAAGCCCTGGAGAATTTGCTTTCCACTAATCCAACTGCCATACCCATCAAGCCATCACCATGCGTTTGCCGGTGCGATGGCTCGTCCTTTCGTCTGCTTTCCTAGCAAATGGGCAGACATTTAATCCTAACGAGGGAGCAACGCCAAACCAGTTTGACCCAGCCAAAGTAGGCACTAACAAAACAACAAACGCGACATACTCGAATCCCATTATGACAATCAACGCTGGCGATCCGTAAGTAATGCCGACGCAGAAAGCCAGTCTTTCCAGGCACAATGTGGCCTAATTTTTCTTTTCAGATTCATGACGCACTACGATGGTTCGTATTTGTTCACATATTCGACCAACGATAATATCACCTTGAAACGTTCTCGTGCTATGACGGATAATTGGGACAATGCGGAAGAAAAACTTCTCTTCAATCCTAATCCCTCTAGTGGTGCACCGTGGGCCACAGATGTAAGCTGGATGCAGTGCCAATTGACTCCATTGGTTCAAATGTTTTTTTTTTTCAACTTTCTGTGGCTGATGCATTTTACAGCTATGGGCCCCAGAGATCCATCACATTGGAGATCGCTGGTACATCATTTTCAGCGCAACACCCGACGCAGATGCACCTCACCCACTCCAGGATGCCATGTGCCCTTTCGAGTGTCCCGCTATCAACCACCGGATGTTCGTACTAGAAAGTGACGGTCCCGACCCCTGGACTTCGAATTATAACATGAAGGGAATGCTCAATACATTCGACCAGTTCGCTATCGATGGAACCTACTTCCAATACAAAGATCAGCTTTATCATATCTACAGTTGCTGGGAGAATACATACAGTGCCTGGCCTGCAAATCTCTGCATCACTCACCTGAACAGCCCTTGGAACGTTTCCTCCAGCCTCCTTGACAGACGGATGATTTCTGTCCCCACTGAGCCCTGGGAACAAGTTCCGTACGGGCGACCTGTCCGGCTTGCGACGAATGAAGGCCCGCAACAACTCACCAATCCCAAAACGGGTCAGAACTTCGTCATATACTCGGCAGCTCGGGTGAATACGCCTTTCTATTGCCTGGGTATGTTGGAGCTTGTGGGTGATGATCCGATGAATTATCAAAGTTGGCGAAAGCACCGAGACGGCTGCGTCTTCCACCAGAATCCTGATGCTGGTATCTACGGAACGGGTCATGCGAGCTACACGACTAGTCCCGATGGGACGGAGAGTTATGTTGTCTATCATGCGCAGACGACGGATAATCCTTCAGGTAAGTGTTGTGGATTTCATCCCCAAAGTGGCTTTCATGTTCAATTGGTCGATGGTGATGGTGCTGACTTGTTCCGAATAGCGAATATCTATCGTACGGTTCGTACGCAGAAGTTTGCCTGGAATGAAGATGGAACGCCGAACTTCCCAAAGGCCCTGAATGGCCCATTTCCAGTGCCCAAAGGTCAAAGCTAGTGCCGAAGAGATGTTGACTCGGGTTTAATAGCTGACTTTTGAATTATGTCTTCTGTGGCTTATTTTTGAGTAATGGAGATGAATACGAGATGAGTGACTATCCACAACCCAGAGACGGCATCCTATAAATAATCCGAAGAAAGAGGAAGTAATGCCGACGCGTAATAAAGTAAAAGTACTCGATGAGGTGAACAAGATGCGGCCTCAATAAGGGTCTTCCGCGGGTCTGAGGTCGGTGGAAGTCTGGTCACTGTGTGACTTTTGACGCGAGAGAAGGTCGTACGCAATCGAAGTTTTGGAGCGTTGAGTGAATCCTGCTCCTCTCTCGTCTTCTGCGCAGGGTGAAGATACTTCTCGAAGGAAACATGTGGGTCACACAGCTTGCGTGCCTGCGGGCTTATATACGTTCCGTGTTCCAACGTCTATCACATGGATGACGCCAGCCCCATTGTTGCAGGAAGAACGAGATGCAGGTTGTACAAGGACGAAACTAGCGGGGTGCACTTTATTGGGGGGTAGGCATACTCAGGGCGCTCATCCCCATGCTCAGGGTGTGCTCAGAGAGCGAATCAGGCGGTTGTCTGTTTCAATGCGGCACACCGCTTTCTGCCCTGGTTTCCCTTCTTTTCCCGACCCTTCCCTCGTCCCTACCAGGGTGTGGGCTGTGGGCAATGCAGATGCATATACAGGGCCGGCGTCGCTTCACTGATGCGGTTTCCCTGGTTTCTTGCTTTTGCCCCGGGTGTGGTTTCGCTTGGGTCTAATGGGGGAACATGTAGGATGCAGAGGAGGGAAAATGGATATAAAAGATGTATAACCTCTTGTGCAATACTTCTATATTCTATACTTGAGTTCTTTTCTGATTGAATTGGATTCAATTACTGTTCATTATAACTGTCGAGAGTCTGTTGGACTTTACTTACTTCAACAACGAATATATATTCCTCACATAATCGATACACACTACACTATATCTCTACAACATGCCTTACAACAATCTCGCTATTGGTGCTGAATCAGGCATAAAACAATACAATAGCCCTACGTTCTCATATAACCATACCCAACCATCCTCGAGCTCTCTCGCTCTACATACACATACTCATAGTCATTCCCGATCTACCTTGCCGACCCACCCCAATACTACTATGACGCCAATCCACCAAAGAGCGGACTGGTGGAAATGCTGCGGTTGTGGCCAACTGGTCAATCCAGCTCTCGCACCAGGCCGATGTCCCATCTGCGCGCATTATAAATGTGCGCAGTGCTCGACGGTAAATGTTAGGTGAAAGAACTCTGAGAGAGAGGGTACTATGTATGGGACGACATTTTTAATCCGAAGATCTCTTGTCTGATATACACATTTATTCTGTTTTCTTTCGTTCGTTTGGGATGTACGGGATCCGATCTCGGGCTTTATTTTGCTTTCTCGGAGTATATCAATAGGGACTCTTGCCTGGTATATCGCACCGCACCACAGAGACAGGTTGAACATGAATCATGAATCAATATCCAATGCATGGAATTAGTATTACATCTGATGCTAGTTAATAACAATGCTTTCTGTACCCATCCCATAATAAGACCAACCCAACTCAACCCAGAATGCAACCAGGGATATCGTCACGCCATGCATCATCGTCTATGATTCCTCGCTTCACACCTCTCAGCGGGCGGTGGCGGTGGCGGTGCCGCTTCTAGCCCTGCCTCCTGCTTCAAGCGCGTCACCACAGGCCCCAAGGCATAGGCGCTTTCCAAGCTGGTGTGGTCGGCGCAGGGGCTTTGTTTCAGCGGAAGCAGCCACTCTGCCACGCTGTCGCCCATGACTTGGCGCAGGTTCTTCCACGCGCTGCCCAGGTCGAATGGGTTTTCACCGGGTAGGGTTTGGAGGATGGCGAAGACGTGGCGGTCTGGTGTCGATTCTTCTGCGGGTTGCGCGTCGATTTGTGTTTGGGATGATGGGGGCGAAGATGGAGGTGAAAGGGGCTTTGCGGGGTAGGAGACCATGCGGAATGGGGGAGCCCAAGGGGACTCGGAGACCCATAGTCGTTCGAGAAGGTGTTCTGGGACGCGGACGGCGAGCGTCCAAATGGCAGATCCGCGGTTGAGATTCTCAATCGTGGAGAGATTCAAAGATGCAAGTTGTAGAGAACTGAGCGTCATGCCGCAGGTGAATAGTCCAAAGAATCCACCCCTAGACACAGGTGAGATACAGGACCGGTGAGTGGAGACGACACATTACTTACAGTCCAATGCAGACACACCAATATGGATTGACGCTTCCAGTCTGCGAGGGGTGGCGTTAGCACCAGGTATGGACAAGGAACGATTCTGCACTTACATTGTGTCGCAGCTCGGCTGTAAAGTAGACAGACGCGATAAAAACAAGAATGCAGTAGAAGGAGGTATACACGACAAACTGAATGAAGAATTTCAGCGATGTCTCTGACACCACGCCGCCGACCCTAGAGAACGGTTAATCAACCAGGTTCGCATGCAATACGATACCAAACATACCAGGGACAAAAATGATCCATCTTGCGAACGCAGCGATCAACTTCTCGACAGTGGTGCGCACGGTCTGTCTTGAATTGACAGCACGAGGAGCAATACGGTGGCCGACCGTCTTCCTGACAGACGAAGACATCTTTGGTATAAAAGCGTTCCAGTCCTTCCGAGTCCAACTGAAAAGCCTTCCCTCCCGCATTCTGATCTAATCCATGCTCCGGGTCTGATTGTCGTCTCGCCTCCTTCTCTGCATCACCGGCTTTCTTCATGGTGCGCTTTCTTCGATGCCGTTTTGATGAGGGCTTGGAGGCCTCCTCCTGCACGCGTTCCGCGCCGAGCGGGAGATACCCCGGTTTCCAGGTCACATAATACAGAAGCCGTGCATAGGTAGTGATGACGGGGATTAAGAGGACATAGTGGAGCACGAGGATCGCGGCGCCGGCGCCGACTCGGGGGGATCGGTTATAGGAGGGCTGGGGATGGATAAGGTAGTCGACTGGAGTGTCGCGTTAGTGGTGCGATGCGCATTGACGTTGGGGATAGGGTGCGCAACTCACTGCAAAGGGGTTTTGTAACCGCATAGCTTGCGTACACGACCGCGCCCAGCAGCACCGGTGGAATGACTCTCGAAACGGCGAGATTGACGCGCTTCTGCGCGGCAGTCGCCATGGGAGGAGGGGGGGAGGTAGACTCTCCCGACCAGCGCTGTTCACTGCATAAATGAGAGGAATAGCAAATACGGCCGAGGAAGAATAATAGGGAGTCCAACAGAAGATTCGTGATGGTCAGGCAATCATTAAGGCTGAGTAGCCGAGGTGACGATGTGAATCGTGACTGGCGCAAACAGGGCAAACACCTGACGTAATCATCCAGGCCGGATTCCAAGGAACCAGGAGCAGGAACCATCTACCGCGGGTATCTCGAGGGATTTGGATTATTTCTGTATCAACTTCGAACTATCAGGAAATATTATAGATGGTGAGTGATCGGAGATGATCTCCGACCATAAGAACCCTATCGATGGATCTGCTCGGGGAGACGATCAATCCGATCACCTCGAATATTATGAATTTTTGCGCGAGAGTCGTTCGCTCTTCGAATGTAAAGACGGAGGACAAGGTGAGACATGGGGGTGGTGGGAGTCCAACGACGACCATTGGCCGCATGGTCGATAACATGAAGCATCCAGAATGTCCTGACTTAGGCAGCAGTTGGCCCAGAATGTAGTATGACTCGTCGATGACTCTTAATCCTCAGGCCGCGGAGATCATCGGAAGCCATCAAGGCTCCCGCAAGGCTCCAACGGCGCCAAAATATACTTCGTGACCGTCACTTGATGCGCCGACACCCGCCCTCACCTAGAAGCCAAGGCCCCGACAGACGGTGAACGGGGGTTTTGCCTGGGCGCAGTTAGTTGCTCGTTAGCTCCACCCGTGACCACTGCGCCGACTGAGTCAACTTCGACATCATCGACAATGATCCACCCGTTTCCGCAGGCGCGGCCCGCTAGGCCAATGTCCGGCTCGCGATAGTAAATAATGGATGGCCCTGAGCGTTCCCCCAGCCAGGTCGCCAAGGCTCCAAACCCGCGCCGCTGGATGTTCGGCTGCTGCCCCAGAATGATGTGCAATTAGAGCTCGCCCCATTCCATGACTGGGAGAGACCCGGGTGACAGCCCAGCCCATCCCCGATGTGGGTGCGCAGAACAGCCCCGGGGCTGCTACCTGTTTTCCTAGCCATGCTCGCCTGCCTTGCGCTAGGTTCACTGCCAATGAATCCATTCCTTGAGACTTATATAACTCTGTTCTACTTTCCGGTCCTCGATTCTTATTTTTTATCATCATCATCCTCACCATCTTCCATCTGACTGGATTGGGACCACGACGTTCCCTTCCTCTCCAATAACAATACTGTCGGTTCAGCCTGAATCTCGCTGCTATATCTATTCCGTTCCCACCATGTCGTCCGTGTGGTACTGCTGTGAGTGCAGCTTTGGTCCTCACAACGGAGACCTTCACGACGCCTGCATCTCGTGCGGCAGATCCCGCTGCTCGCTCTGTGACGAAGAGAAAACCTCTCGACGCATGACGGCCTCCTCTCATAGTCTCCACCATCTCCCCTCTCCGTACGCCGTCACTGCCTCCTCCCTCGACGGGCCCCAGACTTTCTGCTACAAGTCAAAACCGACGCTCTCGTACACAGACCTATTAGATGATGAGCCCCGGTTACCGCCGCTCAAACGGGATTCTCGCATCACGCATCCCTCCTCTTCCACTGCTATGCCCGTCCACGGCATGCAGTCCTGCTCCGGCGCGTACATGTACATCTGCTGCCGATGTGACGACGGGCCCAAAGTTTACAACCACCAGCCCCGGTGTGTGGTCTGCGACCATGATGCGTGCAGCTTGTGCACCTATGTCAAGTGAGGGTACTCGACAGGGGTATCTCTGCGGGTTTTCTTCAGAATATGGTGAGAGAAACCAACACCGAGATCGGCATCCAACAGTTCATCTAACAATGGCGCAGCGCTTCCGACACCTCTGATTATGTTACAACGATTGGTTTATTTTTGAGTTTCTGCGCCATTTGCAACTAGCGGGTATTGGGATTGGGTAATGCAGCATCTTCGGGCGTCCTGTGGTTGATTTATTGGTTTTGCGTCATTTTGTGCTCGAGTTGGTAGACCTAGAGTGACGTTTGTTCGTTCTATACTTCGGCTTCTCGTTTGGGTTTAGCATCGGTGAGTAAGCAGGCAGGGCAGGGCTGGATCCCTGTCTGCCTTGGCTTGGGGTTAACTGTTTCCGATGACTATGACTCTTTTTTTTTTTTGCAAAGAAGATAAAAATCGTGTGACTCTTTCTTTCCTGAATATTGGCATATACCTCCTACATCATAGGTCAAGCCAAACAACGGCGTAGTTGGTCGCAAGAGAACTGCGCCATGCCGGCCTGACCAGGCACCTTGTCACTGGCGACCACTGGCCACAAGCAGCACCCATGAAACACCCTGGTAAAACCTGAGGCTACGACCGCCTCCCCCGGTCCAATAATCGGTGCAGAATCCCCGTTCGGGTGCGAGGCATTCGGCACTATCTCTTGCGCCCCGGTGGAGACCCCAAGCCTGTTGCTCCCTCGACCCGACTCCACCGACCGCCCTTTGGCGCTCCCTGCACACCATCCAGCCCTACCGCCCGCCTAAATGTAGCGGTCTTGTCTAGTTACCCGGGCCTCCGCCACATCCACTATGCCCTCTTCTCTCCGCCCCTTGACCTTCCCTTTAACGCTTGACACTAACCTCGCCTAATGCATGTGGCTGTGTATGAGTGTCTGTTGGTGCTAGGTTCTCCAACGGACCGTGCTCCCCGTAGAACTAGTTCACGACAGACTACGTCACTCAGCGTGCCGCCATGTCCAGTGCCAGGCCGTTACTGCGCCAATTTCAGTCTAGTCCGCGGAGAAACAACAGTTACGGGTTGCCTCTCCACCCGGGTCGCGTCGCGCCGTTGGTACGATCATCATCTACTCCTTGCAACGCAAACCTTGGTGGTTAGGTGAGGTGTCGGGCGCAGGCACGAGACTGACTGTCCCTGCGCCACATGCAACGCTGGGCATGTGCGCGAGCTGACCGCGGCGGAGTGAGGCTGGCGAATATCCGCGCCGCGAACCAATGAGCCCCTTTGTGCCTCGGTGCAATAGAGGGCGAAAGTTGCGATTCGGCGGCGCGCTTGTGTCAGATCCTCTCGGTGCCAAATGGCTAGACTTGCGCACAGTGTAGATCAGTTGGGCCTACTGTTCGAATTAAATCATAGTATGTAGTTATTCCACCAACTAACTACGTACTTGGACCTCCAATTGTAGATATGACTAAATAACGGCAAAACACTTCACTAACTAAGTTATTGAATCCCACAATTCACCAACAGCAAGAACGGTTAGTGGAACTATTATTCGGCCAAGACCATCAAAGTACAACGATCTCCGTGGTCCACAACAACCCCAGTCCTCCGCCCCCGACCGACCGAAGGAACACCTCTCCTGCCTATACTTAGAAATTTCTCCATATTCTTTGTCCTGGCTTCGATCTCTTTTCTCTCATGATACTCACTTTCTATTTCTGTCTCTTTGTTGTGCCATTAAAATAGAACAACCAAAGAAGGTTCCGCCCCTTCTTCTCGGGGGGCCAGCGGTGGGAATTTCCGATCTGTTTATTGGATAATTGCAGACCCCGGGTCGTCTATTGGCCATGTTTCTACATTTTCGAAATACGTCAAAGATATTTTTGTGTCATCCAAGACTGCATACAATCCTGACGGAAAAGGTGTGGGCCGATATATAAATATCCAGCATGCGATGGTCAGGCAGACTGGCTTGCTCATCACAAGGACCCAAAAAAAGAAAAAGCGCGAAGGATGTACAGTAGGACGTAGTGCCGGAGGATAAAAAAAAAGATTTGTGATAAAAATAAACTTGATATTCACACTATGGAAAAGTGTTGCGTTGCCGACCAACGCGACATAGTCATACAATATCCCTCCCCCACGTAAAGTGCAGATTAGCTGGCTGGAATCATGGGCCCGAGTTGAACCCTTCTTTTGAGCCAAATTCTGTTACGACCGGAGGAAATGGTGCAGCAGCGCCAACGCCAATTCTCCATGATAGAAAAAGTGACACACGCCTCGCTAAGGCAGATCGCTCGACAAAACCTTGTCTAGAATAGAAATGTCCGAGTGTTGTGTCGAAAGAAAGAAAAACGCCATGCGGGCTAATGATGCTGGAAAGACAATGGGCAAAACGTGTTTTCACGAACATCTAGCCAAGAGGAATGTCGTGGGAGGAGATGGTGAAAAAAAAATCACGAGGGACGAGGAGGCGGAGGGATAACTGAAACCAAAACAGAAATGGTCTTGATCACGCTTGATCATTCGGTGCCAGGATTGCCATTGGGAGAAGTCCCCGCATGACAAATTTCCAAAGGCAACTTGGAGTGGCAGCTCACCTGGATGACTTGCAGCAAATTCAAAGGTTGGGTGGCGAGGGATGTTACATGGACAAGACGCGCGACGGGTCTTGGAGAAAGCGTCTACGGTATGCGGCTATTTCGGCGGCCACAGTGGTGAAGTCTTTCACCTTGTCACGTCGCATCTCGTTGATGATCTCCTTCAGACCGGCAAGGTAGGTCTCTTTTTCTTCCTCGGTGTTGCCCTCTCGAGCGGCTCCCATTTGGATCAGGATCTTGTCATCTATTGGGGTTAATGGCACTGTGGTCAGCATACAAACGATGAAAGTGGCCAAAAAGTGCAAGGGAAGAGAAGAAAGCTCAAAAAGGGCATCGAGACAGTAGTCCATAAAACAAGAGAGGCAAAATAGTAAAAAATGTGGCACGGCTTTTCAACTTGTCGACGCACCGCTGAGAGTCATATCCCGGAAATGTTGGAATTCACAGGACCGGTCATTGCAGACGCCACCGGAAGCCTCGTATGGGCAGAGATACTTCATAGGATCAATGTCATGGCTGTAAGTTAGCGAACGGTAGCCGTTCGAAACGTCCTCTGAATAATTGGGGTGATAGCGATACGCCTTGAAATTTCGCAGCGGGCTGATGTAGGGAGAAAACTTCTGCTCGGGATCGGCAGCAGATGTTTGGTTCTGCAGGATGGCTGTTAGTGTATCCTCGATGGACTAACGATATTTTCATACTTCAAGAGTGCCAACCTGTGAACCCGACGCTTGATTCGCAACTGACACCGGAGGGGCATCCGTCACTGCTTCATCAGCTGGGGGCATATCAATCGAAGAACTTGACTCTGCCGTGCTTTTGACAGAATCGGGAGGGGCGGGGCTGAAAGGAGGACTGTAGGTTTGGTCGACAGCTTCCTCGACATCGGCTTCTGGTGGCTCATAGCCCTCTGAAGCCTCTGAAGATTCAAGGGAATCGTATCGCACACTCGCGTGGGTATCGGATGCCACAGAAGGTTCTGCGGCAAGGTCGACAGCCGGGGCGGACGGCTGCTCAGGGAGAGGATGGTGCAGAGTATCCGCGTCCACGATCTCCACATCTTCTGGAGTTGCGCCTTCAGTGATTGGCGCATCAGCATCAGAGGAAGATTCTTCGTCGGCAGACTCGTCCATGGAAGACCCAGTAGAGTCGGATACAGAAGGAGACGATTCTGCGATGGATTCCATAGCATCGTCCGCTGCAGGCCGCTCCACAGGGATATCTTCTGGAGAACCTGGAGTGTCGGCAGTGTCCTCTTGTTCAAGGGCATGAGCATCCGGAAGATTGGTATCTTGCACGTGCAAGGAGGATTGGATGACTGAATGAGGCCAGCAAATTGTAAGTAATGGGGAAACCTCAGGTTAATGTAAGCGGCGACTGACCTTCTTTTGCCACAATTTCTTGTTCCTTGATTTCTGCTTGTCGGCGAAGCTGATCCAGATCATCTAATGACAAGCCATTGATCTCATCACCAAGCTGTTTCAATTCTTCAACCAATAGAAACCGCCCTTCTTTTCCCTTGGTAATTTCAGAAAGAAGTCGGTCGGCCTCCTGCCTGCAATGAGACAAGTGTGATTCAGATGACACTATCTCAGCATCCAAATCAGGGAGACCAGATTCGATTGCTTTCATTCGCAGAATTTTGGATCGCAAGCTGTCCAACTGTTCGGTTTTCATAGACGCTAGAACCCTGACAGACGAATCACTGAAGGAATCGATTAGGTTCGGACGACCCGTACTTATAGTGGCGACATCTGCAGCTGGTGTTGTCTTAGGAACGGGAGCGGTAGACATATCAGTGGCTTCGGCTTCGGCGCCGCTCGATTGTCCAGCTGATGATGATGCACCGGAGTCAAAAGACTGAGGCGAGTGAGCTGGGCCAGGACCCAGTCTTGCCTTTTTCCGTTGCTCAAGCTCAGCTATCCGCTTGTGCATAGCCTGAATCTCCAGATCTTTCTTTCGAATGCTCTCCTGGTCAGAGGGCCGAGAGGAAGCTTGCGGGGTTGACGTGGAGGTTCTCGTGGGTAAAGAGGCGATGTTCTGTAACGAGAACAGTAAAGCCTCTGCAGTCGGCACAGGATCCGAATCTTGCTCTTGGCTCGAGTCGACATCCATGAGACCACCCTCATCATCCCCATAGAGAGATTCATCGTCACTGATGTCGATGACCAGCCTCTCTGCCGCACCATGCTGGCCCTTGCTTTGACTCAGATGTTTCTTCGGAGCCGCGACGGGCTCATCAAAATCGGACGCCCGAGGTCGTTTTCGCTGCGCTGCTCGGGCGAGGGGCGTTGGATCAACGGCAACAGTTTGGCTCTGAACTTCGCGATCTGTATCTTGCATTGACTCGGCCATGGATAACCCAGGAATTCCAGCAGGGTTGGCTTTGGTCGGCAGTGGAGGTCGAACAGGAAGCGGGTGTTGAATGGTGGACGGAGAAGAACTAGAGGGTACAGAGACTTGACTAGCCTCAATACATTTCCCGGCAATGGTTTCTGGCCCGCCATTTTGCTGCACCTTTTGTTGACTCTTGAGCAACATCTGTCGTTTCAGCTCCTCTATTCGTTGCCGTGCCAGTTCCGTCTGAGCTTTGTTCTTCACCCTGAAGGGCTCCACTTTGTTTTTGGGCTGAGTTTCGCTGGAAGGTCCAGTTGCTTCCTTCGGCACATCTGTCTTTGGAACACTCGAGTTGGCAGCTTTGGCGGCCTTTTCTGCAAGCATTCGAGCGATGACATATTTTCTCTCCATGGACGTGCTCCCGTTCGGTCCGGCCGTGGAAGAGCTGGAGGGAGTTGGTACCGCAAGGATGGTCTTTTGTGCAGGGTCTTTCTCCTTTGCCGTTCCTGGTCTTGTTGGCAGGGTGCTGGGCTGTGAGCCCAGCTGCGAGGTCTCCAGTTTGGTTTGATCAGACCGGGGTGGCACAACTTTAATTCCAACTTCTTCATAGAGCTGTCTGAGGATCTTGGGATTAATGCCTTCAGCAACCAACTCATTGTAGCGAATTTTGTGAGGCGCTAAGCTCAGCAATGCGCCCTGCGCCTGCACCCGAAGTTGTGCCACAGATTTGGTGAGTGAAGCGGCAGAATGTGGTATGGTATTCTGTGTGTCCAGGTTTGGCGTATCTATCGCATGAACTAGATTTGGATCTGCGGAAACGGACATGGGTGGGTTGTATGCTGCCTGATGTTAGCATGAAAACAAGTACAAAGGTATTCTGGTGGACAGTACGTGATCCGCTGCTCCTGCTGGAGTCAGATGAGGATGCCTCCCCTTCCTCGCGGTCTGAAACCTGACACTCCGCTGAAATTCGTTTCCCCGAGGCCACGGGGCGGTTCGATCTGGATGATTTTTCGTAATCCCTCTCACTGACCTCACCTTCCTCCCGGTTCGAGTCAAACTGAGTTGATATCGCTCTCGCGCCACTAGGTAACCCGGTTGATTGGGAGGGAACATTCCCTGTTGGTTGACCTGGAAGCGCGTATTGAGGAACCGAAGATCCTATTGGCATCGGAAACGGAGAGAAACTAGCTGGTGGTTGTGGAATAGGGGGGAACGGGGGGAGTTGAGACGCGTCGAAGGGAGGCATAAATGGGAAAGGCGGGAAGAATTGCCCCGAAGCTCCATGAGAGGCGATCTGCGCGTTCGCGTTCACGCTGTGGAGATTGTAGTCGAGTGGGTATCCATGATGGGGAACAGGTGGCTGAGATGATGGAGTATATTCTGAGTTGACGGTGAATTCTGGTGGGATCATGGCAGGATATGAAGAAGCCCACTCCGGCGCATAGTTGGCAGAGCCATTATACGAAGTGGGTGGTTGGTTGGACATAATGGTTGCGCTGGTCTAGACGAGAAAGATAACGATCTCACACGTATAGATCACAGCACATAGGAAACGAGAGGAAGGCGTAGTCATCTCAAGCGTTCCCGCATCATGAGGGCCGCGTGTAGAATAAAGACTCGGGAGCCGGTAAGGGTTGAGTTTGCCAACGCTCCCAACGGTCTCACTTCATGCTTGATGAGGGTGTCTCTGTGGAAAATCGTGGAAGACAGTAGGGAGAGAAGGAGACAAAGAAAAGCGCGGGGGAGAGACTGTGGTGGGAGTGGGTGATTGATCGGTGAGTGACAAGAAGAATCTCAGCGGGTAAAAAAGAGACAAGCGCCGAGGGCACGTGACATGACGAGATACGCACGGGCCACCAGCGATCGGCGGGAGCCCGAGGAACGCAGAGTAAACAAACACGCACTCGCCCTCCCCCACCGCAACACGAGACTGATTATTACTTCGGTCGCGGAGACTGCTTGGGATTTTTGATTCACCCCCATTTAACATTGTTTGAAGTCACTCTCGACTTCTCTTTCCAACCTTCTCACTCCTCTCTATCCGGATCTCGAAACAAATTAGGCGATGCGACTGACTGGCATGGCCTAAGGATGTCCCATTGATCTGTCCTCGCCATGCTTCCCTCTCAACTAAATGGCAGCCCCAAGCGTGCCAATCCATTTGCTCGGTCTTCCCCCTCGCCAGCGACTCAGCCAAAACCTACGCGACCCCAGTCTGCCATCGTCACGCCGTCGAGCGGACTCGAGTCGCCCAAAGGACATTTGCGCAATGCGTCGGTCTCACACACATCTCCGACGTGGTCGAAAGGTTTAGGAAACCGGGAACGGTCCAATTCAGCAAAGCTCAATGCCGCGTCGGGGACTTTCGCCCCAACCTTTATCAAATCCGAAGAGCTACGACGAGGAGCCGACCAAATTCGAGGACTCGAGGGCGACAATGACTTTTCCGGCAGCAAATACGTATGGCTTCGGGATTCCGAAAAGGCGTTCGTACGGGGGTTGGTCCTAGAAGAGATGGAAGACGGACGACTGTTGGTGCAGAGCGATGACGGCCAGGTATGTGACCGAGCTGTCCCCCAGCGTGTTTCCCCACCGCGTAGCTGACACCCCTAGCAGCAACGAGAAGTGGAGGCGGACCAAGTCGACAAGGTCAACCCCGCCAAATTCGACAAGGCAGATGATATGGCCGAACTCACGCATCTGAACGAGGCCTCCGTGGTCCATAACCTGCATACCAGATACCAGTCGGATTTGATCTACGTGCGTGAATTCTCCATACGGCCATTAGACTAATGTGCTGACTTTGTTGGCTGACAGACATATTCGGGGCTGTTCTTGGTGACGATAAATCCATACTGCCCCCTGCCGATCTACACCAATGAATACGTGAAGATGTACAAAGGCCGTGGCAGAGAGGAGACCAGACCACACATTTTTGCCATGGCAGATGAAGCGTTTCGGAATTTGGTCGAAGAAGGCGAGAACCAAAGCATTCTCGTGACGTGAGTACTGCCACCGACCAACGGATGGCCAATTGGAACTGATCTTATCTGGGGATGTAGTGGAGAATCCGGAGCCGGTAAAACAGAGAACACGAAGAAGGTCATTCAGTATCTGGCAGCGGTTGCGACTTCAGATACCCCATATGGCCGGTCAGGGACGAAGCAGTTCTCTTCCCTCTCACAACAGATCCTGCGCGCCAACCCCATCCTCGAGGCCTTCGGAAACGCTCAGACCGTCAGGAACCACAACTCGTCCCGCTTCGGTAAATTTATTCGAATTGAGTTCTCCCGATCAGGTCAGATTTCTGGTGCATGGATTGATTGGTATCTTCTCGAGAAATCTCGCGTGGTGAAGCCGAACCCGAACGAGAGAAACTACCACATTTTCTATCAGCTTCTGCAAGGTGCGGACCGCAAAACGCGCGAAGGCCTTCTCCTGTCGGATCTTCAAATCGAGGACTTTGCCTACACGAGAGAAGGCAACGACTCGATTGTTGGCGTTTCTGACCGGGATGAATGGAACTCCTTGATCGAGGCCTTCCATGTTATGAACTTTTCCGACAATGACCAGCTATGCATTCTCCGCACAATCGCTGCTGTTCTCCATTTGGGGAACGTATCTATTGTGAAGGAGAGCGTACGCGCAGACCAAGCTGCACTTGGATCTGATGGATACTCCAGCGTGGAAAAGGCCTGCCAGCTGCTGGGCATATCTTCGGAAGATTTTGTGAAGGGGTTACTTCATCCTAAAGTCAAGGCGGGTCGAGAATGGGTCGAGAAGGTTCAAACACCTGAGCAATGCCGCCTGGCCCTTGATGCGTTGTCCAAGGGAATCTACGAGCGTGGCTTTGGGAACTTGGTCTCTCGAATCAACAGTCAACTTGGCCGTGCCATGGCAGCCGACGAGAACTTTTTCATTGGCGTTCTGGATATTGCCGGCTTTGAGATATTCGACAACAATAGTTTTGAACAGCTGTGCATCAACTACACGAACGAGAAGCTACAGCAATTCTTCAACCACCACATGTTTGTTTTGGAGCAGGAAGAGTATGCTCGTGAGCAAATCGAGTGGCAGTTTATCGACTTTGGAAAAGACCTCCAACCTACAATCGACTTGATCGAATTGACCAATCCGATTGGTATATTTTCCTGCCTCGACGAGGACAGCGTGATGCCCAAGGCCACAGACAAGTCATTCACCGAAAAGCTTCACTCTCTGTGGGACCGGAAGTCTCGCAAATATCGCGCCTCTCGTCTCAACCAGGGATTCGTCTTGACTCATTATGCCGCAGAAGTGGAATACAACACACAGGATTGGCTGGAAAAGAACAAAGATCCCTTGAACGACAACATTACCCGTCTTCTGGCAGCTTCGAAGGAGCGACATGTCGCCAATCTCTTCTCTGATTGTGCCGAGCCCGATGAAGACGGTGGCGACTATCCTCGTAACCGGGTCAAGAAGGGACTTTTCCGCACGGTGGCTCAACGACACAAAGAGCAACTGTCCAGTCTCATGTCACAGCTGCATTCAACACATCCCCATTTCGTGCGTTGTATACTGCCAAACCACAAGAAGCGCCCGAAAATGCTACATGCTCCGTTGGTGCTAGATCAACTCCGGTGCAATGGCGTCCTTGAGGGGATTCGGATTGCTCGCACAGGTTTTCCCAACCGTCTTCCGTTCACCGAATTCCGACAGCGGTACGAAGTTCTTTGTCAAAACATGCCAAAGGGCTATTTGGAGGGTCAAAGCGCAGCTAAGATTATGCTCGAAAAGCTTGGAATGGACCGAGCCTGGTACCGGGTTGGCCGAACTAAGGTGTTCTTCAGAGCTGGAGTTCTAGCGGACCTGGAGGAGAAACGCGATCAGCTCATTCGGAGTATCATGACCCGGTTCCAGTGCCTCGCCAGAGGCTTCGTGCAGCGCCGGATTTCGAACAAGCGGCTGTATCGTGCCGAGGCAACGAGGATTATCCAGCAAAATTTCCATTCCTACCTTGCGCTCAAGGGAAGCCCTTGGTGGCAGCTTTTCTCGCGCATGAAGCCACTCCTGGGAGATACGCGGACAGCAAAGGAAGTCAAGAGACGGGACGACAAAATCCAAGAGCTGGAGGTTAAGATGAAACAAGATCTCGCAGATCGCCAGAAGCTTGACGAGGAGCGACGCCGGACCGAGATGGAAATCCACAAGATCCAGAAAACACTAGAAAGCGAGCGGGCTCTCGCTTTGGATAAGGAGGAAATCTTCAAGCGATTGCAGGTTCGGGAAGGCGAACTCACAGAGAAGCTGGCAGGTGCCATTGCAGACCAGGAAAATCTGGAAGAGCAACTAGACGAACTGGTCGAGGCAAAGAAGAAAACCGAAGAGCAACTTCAGCTCCGGATCACACAGCTTGAGCAAGCCGGGCAGATCATTCAGCAATTGGAGTCCGGCAAAACCCATTTGCAATCTCAACTGGACGAGCTGGACCAAAAGCTTACAGACACCGAAGGCCAATTCACTGGCAAGAATGGTCAGATCCAGGAACTTGACCGGGAAATCAAAATGCTTCAGAGCCATTTGAATTTGAAGGATCGCAAGCTTCAGGACTTGGAGGCCAAACTGCTGAAAACGGATCAAGATCTCGATGTCAAACTTGCCAATACAACCAAGGATCTTGATAAATCCAAGAAGCAGACCAAAGAGCTTCTGGATGACAATCGGTCTGTCCGTCAGCAACTTTCCGAACTTTCCTCCACTTCCACCGGCTATGAGGATCTTCTGCGGCGCAAAGAGAGTGACTTGGCCGTTCTTCGTAACGATGTGAAGAAGCATGAGGATGAGCGCAAGAGCCTCCACTCTGAGAAGACATCTCTCTCGACACGTCATGATAATATGCAGAAACGCCTTCGCGAAGTGCAAGCCGAGTCTGATGCCATGCGATCGGAAAAGGCACAGCTTCAGCGCGAGGCAGCAGATGTCAAACGACTATTGGAAGAAAAGCGCACCGAAGATGCCGAGGCCGGCGAGAGCAGGAAACTGCTGGAACAGCAAGTGAAAGATCTCAAGGACCAGCTCTTCAAAGCACAAGCAGACCTCAGCCGTGAACGCCAGTCGAGGGATGATGTACAGATGCTGGCCGAGCACAATCTGGCTCAACTGACCGACAAGTACAACGATCTTAACGATTCCAAGATTGAAATCGAGAAGGAGATGTACATTCAACAAGATTCCCTCCGCCGCGCGACAGAGGCTCGCGTTCATGCCGAGCAAGCCCGCAAAGATGTGCAAGGAGAGTTGATCAAACTTCGTGACCGATTCAGCGATGTTGAGAGCTCCCGATTGAATGCAGAGGCCGAGATCGAGCGTAAGACCATGAAGCAGGCTGACGAGCGCATTGCTAGCCTGCGACGAGACCTTGACAGCAAGTCAAGTCAACTTGACGAGATTGAAGAGGAGCGGTCTCAGCTGTCAGTCCAAGTTCAGGAATTGACGCAGCTCATTTCGGAATCAGACAACTTCCGCCTCCGCAATGATCAACACAAGGAACGTCTTGAAAGAGAGCTCGTGACTCTGAAGGGCAGACTGACAGCGTCTGAAAATGATAACCGATCTCTTCTCACCAAGATTCAGCAAAAGAATCTCGACCTTGCCCGGTCCAACTCCAAGGCCAGCGACAACAACAAAATGCGACTGACAAACCTTCAAAAAGAGAAAGCCAAGCTGGACGAAGAGAACAAGAAGCTCAGGCAGCAGCTCGGGGACTCGCAGCTCTCTATTACGACTCTTGAGAAACAAAAGGAGAAATTATCCTTGACATTGGAAGATCTCAACCACGAGGTCAATCGCGAGCACAAGACGAGCCGCAACGCTGAAAAGGCCGCTTCCACTTCCAACATTCAGCTCGCAGAGGCAAACCGCAACCTTGAAAATGAACGGCAGCTGCGGGGCCAGGCTCAGGCCAACACACGACAACTTCAGGGCAATCTCGATAGGGCAAACAAGGAGATTGAGGGCCTGCACCGCAAGCTCATCCTTCTGCATAAGGTTTTCGAACCTGAAGCCACCGAAGAATCCACCAAGTCGTGGGAAGCCGTTAAGCCACACCTTTCCAAACAAGTCGACATGGCACAGGTTCTCGAAACCGTGCAGAGCAAACTTCAAGTGGCGGAAGAGAAGTACTCGAGAGCCGAGAGCCAACTCTCAGAAATGCGCCGGCGTCACTCCGACGAAATGAAGGAGCTTGATGCACGCTATTCATCGTCTAAGCGTGCTCTCCTTGAAGAGATTGACCAGAATGAAGTGGCCAACAACCGCACCCCAAGCCACTTCCGCAAGAATTCTGAAAATGCCATGAAGAAGTACTCGAACCCCAGCACGCCCAACCGACGGTACAATGTCTACGAAGGAGTTAATGACTCTGGCCGCTCGGACCGAACGGTTGATACCGTGGGATACCAGAAGCGGATGGATACGGCGGCCGAGATCGAAGAGCTCCAGAATAAGCTCCAGATGACCGAGATGCAGAACAGACACCTCCAAAGCCAGCTGGAAAGCTCGACACCGATGCGGGATATCTGGCAGGATGAAAGCCCCTCCATTCGCCGTGTACATCTCCTGGAGCGAGAGAATGGCCGTCTCCACGACCAACTTGACGACTCTGCCAAGAAGGTGTCGACCCTGGAGCGCAGCATTCGGTCTGGAGAACTCTCACTCCGTGATGTTCAGGCGAAGTCCCACGAGGAACTGTATGACTTGATCAACTCTCAGGAGAACTCTCGGCGGTCTCTGCTCAAGGTCCACAACGATAGCATGTCCGAGTTTGGCGAGGTGAAGACACACTACGAGAAGCTCAAGCGCGCCAAGGCGACACAGGAGGTTGAATTGCGTGACGCCCGGTCCGAGGCCCAAGAACTTCAATCGGTGCGAGAACAGGACTCTATCAGCCGCAACCAGCTTCTTCAGGAATTTTCGGACCTGCAGATTCGTCTGGACGCCGAGACATCCAGGTCGGCCGATCTGGAGTCCAGCATGACATTGTACAAGAGTCGTGCCGACCAGTACTTCAGCAAACTAGAGCAGGCCGAAGTCGCAGTGCTCAAGGCCTCTCGCGCCGAGCAATTCGCCAAGTCACAAAGCAAAGAAGCCGAAGAGACTTATGCACAGGTCATGGCAGAGCGCAAGGACATGGATGCCCAGATTGAGTACTTACAACAACAAACACAGTCCCTAGAGGCTCGGATGGAAGACCAAGCTGCCGAGCTTCAGGGTGCTCTGCAGGCCAAGCAACGCCTCCAAAATGAGCTAGAAGATTACCGGAACCAGCGAGCCATTGATATCGAGGATAAGGAGACATCGATGGAACAGACCAGAAAGAAATACCAGCGGGAGTTCTCGACAATCAACCACGAACTCGAAGTGGAGCGCGAGCGTCTGCTCAACGTCCGCGGCGAAAACAGTCGTCTGCGCGAGGAACTCGAGGACCTTCGAAGCAAGTGGGACAACGAAGTGCTCAACAGCTCGACCTGGGCCAAGGAGAAGTCCCGTATGGACATTGCCTTGCAGGACGTCACCACTTCACACGAAGAGGCCGTCAAGGCCCACAGCGAGGCCCAGGGCAAGATTGTGTCGTTGTTGTCACAAGTGCGAACACTTCGCACCTCTGTTGATGATACTACCGCGGAGCGCGACTTGCTTCTCAAAGACAAGAAGATGCTGGAAGGCCGACTGGCCGAGGCTGGTGAACGTCTTCAGGATCTCGCCAAGGGCGAAAGCCCGTCCATGCGCAATGCTGCCAGCATGGACCGTGAGTTACTTGAGCTCAAGTCTCGCCTAGCGCAGCAGGAGGATGTCTCTGCAGCTGCTGTTGGCAAGATGCGTCGTGCCGATGCTCTCGCTACGGAGATGCAGAAAGAAGTCACTGCCGAACGAGAGACCAACGCACAACTCTTCAAGGAGAAGGCTGCTCTGGAGAAGAACCTGAAGGAGGCGCAGCTCCGTTGCGTTGACCTCGAAACCAAGAGTTACTCATCTGGTAGCCAGGATGTCCGCTTCTTACACAAACGGATCAAGGAGGTAAGATTTCATTCATTTCTATATTGGGTGATGAATGCTAACACGGCTTCTACTGCAGCTGGAGACCCACCTCGAGGAGCAGGAGAACAAGCACAGCTCAGAGCAGCGTTCTCTTCGCAATGTCGATCGCACAGTCAAGGACCTACAGTCGCAGATTGACAGACGCGAGAAGATCAACACCCAGCTCAACGACGATATCAACAAGGCTCGAGACAAGATTGAACGACTCCTTGGGAACATCGAAGAGCTGCAGCACAGCGATTCAGAGACACAATTGCAGGCCCGCCGTGCTGAGCGAGAGCTGCGGGAAGAGCGTGAAAAAGCGCTCCGCTTGGAACGCGAATTGGAGGGATGGAAAGCACTGCGTGTTGAGAGGGGCAGCACCGTTAGCCGAGCACCTCTGGCTGCTCTCAGTGATGTGGGCAGTCGTCGTGGAAGCGGCGTCTATAATGAGCTGCCCCAGCGGAAACCGAGTAATACTAAGGGGTTCCTCTAAGTTTACATGGATTTGGAGGATCATCGTTGGACACGAATGGCAGTCATGGATTCGTTGATGGCAAGGCGTATATGTTGCACTGGATGGTTGTTTTTGTCTGGTGGCCACTGTTCATAGTGCTTGATTGGCCAAATTTTGTATTGCTAAATTCGTTTTTTATTCGGCGAAGCGATTTTATGTCTCAATTGGAATTTGTTTGATGGTTGATGTTCATTCTTGATCGATCTATAGCCGCTTGTAGTCAGCAGCCCACGTGACCATCTTGGCGGGTACGACCAGTCCCCAAGCCGAGTTCTCGTTCTTCACTACTCACTCCCTCAACCTCATTCGAGCGCCGACACGGCCAATCTTTCACAATGGTAAGCTCCGCCGATTATACTCCGGCATAATCTCATTCCATGAGCTCCCCTGGCTAATGAAAACCCAACCCGGGTCAAAAATAGGCTCGCAACAGTGAAAAAGCGCAGTCCATGCTGTTCCGCTTCCGGGCGCAACAAGCAGCGGACATGGGCATCATCGACATCAGTCGCACCCGGCGCCCGAAAGCCATCCAGTCGGTCGACAACGTCAGCATGTGCGAGCGATGGCGCGGGCAGGTCCTCCGCGAAGTGTCCCGCAAGGTATCGCGCATCCAAGAGCAGAGCCTGAGCGACTACCAGATCCGCGACCTCAACGACGAGATCAACAAGCTCATGCGCGAGAAATGGGCGTGGGAGATGCAGATCCGGAATCTGGGCGGGCCGAACTACATGCGCGGAACGGGTCGGGTGTACGATGACGAGGGGCGTGAGATCCCGGGTGGCGGCAAGGGTTATCGATACTTTGGTCGGGCGAGGGAGCTGCCTGGTGTTAAGGAAATGTTTGAGGCTGCTGTTCGGGGCAAACGGCCGCCGGAGGAAGAGGATACGGCGCCCGGAAGGGGTGGTGATATTGCGACGAAGAAGGTCGATGCGAATTACTTTGGATATGGACTGGATGAGGAGGATGGGACCCTGTTGCTGTACGAGAGGCAGAAGGAGAAGGAGGCTGTGGAGCACCTGCGTGGTCAGGGTGATGATGATGTCGAGGATGGATGGGAGTCATTACCCGGTGACGCTGGTGATGGGGTGGAATGGCGGCTTCCCACGCTCGAGGAAGTGCAAGAAGAGCTTGTGGATCGGAGGCGACGACGACTGCTGGACAAGATCACTTGAAACTGGCGTTTGGTTTCTATTCTGGCGTTCCGGTGCTTGTGCAAAACAATTCCATCTCCAGCATTGTCGTGGCTGATTTCTCGGTGTTTTACAAGTTCTCGCAAAAAATCATTTTCATATGTACACAATATCAAGGGGTATCATTTGCATCCGTATTGGAGCCATTCTTGCGGGATCCTCGTCCAGCCTTCAGTGCCTGGGTCATGCTGAGACGGACTGGCTGTGAGGGGTCCTCCAGACGCCGCTTCTCTGCCTCTAGATCATCAAAGATGAATCGGCCCAGCTCGCCCGCGCGCCACTTTTGAATAAAATGCATGCCCGCCGAATCCAGGATGGGAGCGCCGCCCTTCCCCAGAAGTCCCGTCTGGCGCGCAAACGTATCAAGCAGCGGCACCACCTCGTTCGTCGGTTCAGACCACCGTTTGTAGGCCTGCGCATCATGCAGGTTGATCTGATATAACAAGTAGTCCACAAGTGTGATTGGCGATATCACAGAATCCTTGACACAGTTACAGAGCGCGAGTTTGAGCATGTTCTCCGCGTCCGGCACATAAGGCATGAACACACCTGGCGTGTCGACGACATAAACATGCGACCCATGCTCTCGCTCGATGATCTTGACCGGAGTAGCGATCTTGCGAGTGATACCCGGTTGCCCGCCAGTTCTCACAGCCTTGGCCTTGCCCACACCTTGGTTTCGCAGGTTGTTGATAAGCGTCGACTTGCCAACATTTGGCATTCCAACCACCAGGACACGACACCCGACGAGTTTATCGGGGCCTTCAGCATCGTCCCGGAGATGTTTGAGGATGTTGCTGACGTCCGGACGGGAAGACGAGCTGACAAAGAAGGTGGCGGAGGTCGTATCGAACCTCTGGAGTTTTTGCTCAATCTAGAAACAGAATAATCAGACTCACAAGGATATGTCAGGCACTGAGCGGCTGTCACCCACCTGATTCCGTGCAGACGACTTAGGCAAGCTGCCAAGATCTCGCTTGGTATAGACAACCAGGCGTCGCTTGTTGCCCAAGGCTTCTTCAAACATGGGATTGATTGAAGTGATGGGCGCACGGTAATCGCGACATTCGATAACATAATCTATTGACGAGAGCATGCTTTTCATTTTGGTCAAGCCCGCGCGATGGTGCCCCAGAAAGTAGGACCTGGGGATCGACCCATAATGAGGGAAGATCTGGCGCGGGATGAACTTGGCCGCCATCGCCGGCATGCAGTAGTTAAAAGGGTATCCAGCCAGATAACAGGCGGGTCATTGCTGATTTATGTATTGGCCAGCCGTCTGCCTCAGTCGGCTGCAATGCGACACGCGAAGTGAAGAAGACAAAAAAGAGCAGGAAATTGCCGCCGCGAATCAGGCGGAATCCAGGGCGGTGAAACCAAGTATCTACGGTGAGTGAGCATATAGTGGCACCGCAAAAGTCTGAGATCCCCCCTTATTATTAGATTATTACCACAATAGTTAAGTGTGTCTTGGCACTAGGAATAGAATAGACAGTGTGTAGGTGGTGACACCGATTTCCGAAAGTACTGTAGCCTGACGGACTAACCTTCCCCAGAAACCATTAGTTGGATCGTCTACTCGCACCTGGGCCGTTGAAACACCTGGTGACTCACTACTGGCGTTCGTCAAACCCATCACCCACCCTAAAAAAGGGCGAAGGAGCCAGTACAGAGTCAATCTTGGCAGCGAAATTGACCAAACCGATCTCAATTCATTGGCAACCATCAACATGCTGCCACCCGAAGTGCAGAACTTCGCCGCCTTGGACCTTTGGTATGCGGCTTTCACCGGGTCTGTAGCCAGGGTAGAATCACTTTTGGCCGCCGGGGTCGACCCAAACGCCCGTTTTGAAGACCTACCATCCCGTTTCTCCGGTGTAGCAGAGGACTGGTGCAGTCCGGAAAAGAACACACATCCTCCAATATTTCACTTGGATCTCAGCCAAGCACCTCCACTACTATGTGCCGCTGCGGATGTCTATACCCGTGGCGCTAGAGTTAAGTCAAGGCAAACGCTGACGCGTATGACAACTGCTTTGCTTTACCGCGGTGCAGACCCGTATGCATTATTCCGTCAGCCTATCCATACCTTCCAAGGCCGAGGTCTATTTCCAGAAGAGCCCGGCGTTGAAGAATTCGACTTTGAACAAGCAGACTTCTCGATGGCAGAAATGTTTACTACTGAACTAATACGCAAAGAACTTGAGTTCAACGATCTCCGACAGCAAGGAAAGCGTATTCCTGCAATGGAGGATTCAGACTACGGGACCGATGAAGAATATGAAACAGCCACTGAGTATACGCCCCCGTATCCACGGAACTACGGTGTGCGTAGTGTTATCCACGCATTATTCGAAGAAGCACTCCTCATCTCGCCTGTCTTGAGCTTTCTCGGGGATAGGGACGCGCTAGATATACAACGACGGGACCCTGAGAGTCGTACACTTTTCCTTGCCGCCTGCCGAAGTCCTCTAGGCTTGGATGCCTCAATTGAAGCCACTTTCAGAAGCCTACGGGCAGATACAGCCGCTTTCGATAGCCCACCAGAGCGCAACACACTTCTCGAGTGGTTTGTGTCACGAGGCGCGGATCTCCTTGCTGTGGATAAATATGCCCGGAATGCCCTTCATCAGCTTTTCAACTGCTACCATCATGAAGCGGCCAGTCCCCCAGTTATTGATGCTGCACTGAAATATTTGATCAAAAATTGTCCAAGCTTAGTGAATCAGCCTGATATTGCTGGTTTTTACCCGATTCAGCTTGCGATAAGACGAATGGGTCTTTACTGGCCAAGAGATAATGGGACACCCACCTGCAGACTCGACTCTGCTGTTGATGAACTTCTTTCCGGAGGCGCAGACCCCTTTGTGCTCGACGCTAAAAGCAACACCGTTCTACACTATCTCGCTGCGTCGCTGCCAGTGGAGACCGAAGTATTAGGAGATGAACAAATACGTCTAATACGGGTCTTTCTAGACAAAGGGGTCGACGCTAAAACTCGAAATATGGACGGCTCTTCCGCGCTTGAGATTTTCTTAAGAACATGTCAGGGATCTGGTAACCGCAGTGCTGGTCCTGAAAATGATACGATTTGTAAGGAGGTTCTTGAAATGTTCGAAGGGGCTGGTTACAACCTTACGGATACAGATACCTCTGGGCAGACCCTGTTACATCAAGTCGCGAGGCTCGACTCTTATCGTGCCTACTCATGGTTCAAAGCGCTCCAGGATAAGAGGCTAGATCCGATGGCGAAGGACAAGAACGGGAGGACGGCTCTCGACATCGCCCGCGAGAATCCTCAATGGATGCGGCGATTCGAGCGTGAGCAGAGCACAAAAGATCAAGAAGCCTGAGATAGAAGATGCGTAATGGAACCTATACTGAACTTAAGTTACCAAACGTTACCTCCAAACCAACCTGTTCTGGGATGCGCTAATCCTATTCTGGCTCAGGTAGTTACACAACGCCGACGTTATTAAGGTACCAGAGCTTGTAATTGCTCTGCGTACTTCGCGAGAATCGCTACCTCTTCTTCGCCTCTCCTTCACCTCGCCTTCATCTCTTCTTAGATAACCCCTAATACTTCTGCAATAACATTTCTCGACGCCTCGTCTGCAGCGCCTTTCAGTCATCATCACAGCCTCCTTGTTTGGCTTATTCTCTGCGAGAATGGATGTCGACGCAAAAGCCACACGTGACGATAGCCTGAATCGCCTACAGCAACAGGTTCGCAGTGGCGAACCCGGTTTCTTTTCTCCCGATGATCTTCGGATTTTTGGGATTCAAGCATCTCAAATTGACATGACTGAGGATGGTAGACTGCAGTTTGATCCATGCTTCTTCCATCCCCATCCAGAAAAAGTTTTGGAGAAGTATCCGCTTGACCCTCTCCTTATGGACGGAGGTATAACGCCGTTGAACTGTCGACCTGACTATGACGCTATTTTGGAGGAGTTCAGCGAGGTATTTTCAGATTCAGAAAAGGCCATCAAATGTGCCACCGAAAGATACAACCTAGAAAGACAGATGTATGACGAGGATTGGCTCGCTCAAGCTAGTCAAACGTCCGAACACATCTCTTGGCAGATAAAAGAGGAGGACAGGATGGGACTATCCACGTCCCTTTTTAACTCAGACCTTGTACCTTCCAGGAAGATACGGAGGTAAGTGATCCGCGGAGAGCGCGAAGATTTCGATAAGAATAGATGTTAAACTTTTATAGGGACGCGTGCGACCATCCACTTGTGCGGCCTGGACGTGACAAGGGGCCGCATTGGGACGTGTTGGAGATTTGGACAGGCTATGTAGAGGATGTCCAGAGCTCTTTAATGCCCCATGCAATTATCTCAGTCGCCTCAGATGTCAGCGCAGATGACGCAGATACAAGCCTTACTTCATGTGAACTGTCAGCTATTGTGAATTTTATAATGTGTCGAAAATCTTGCGGGCCCTCTCGGAAGCACCCTGTCCACCCAGTAAGTGTCCATACCACGCGATCCTCCAGTCAATTGTGTCGACTAATTGACAGCAGGTCTTGTTTCTCTCTTACACTGGTCGAAACCACGGAAGAATCATTCAAGCCTCTCATGATTGGCAAGGCCTGACTTTGCAGTACTCGCCACTATGGAGCTTCGAGGACGATGAGATGGCACCGGTGGAGCTTTTTGTTCGCTACATGATGAGCGAGTTCGTCGGGCTAGAAACGTCGCCTATCGTTGGTCCTATGGCTAGGTTGGATATTAACTAACTGCCTGTCGTGATTGACACAATATGGCTCCTGGGATGATATCGTGGCAGCTTGCGTGTTTGAAAGCTGGTCTATGTTTATCTCTCTATTTTGCTCATCTGTATTCCACGTGGAAGTGGAACCGTCTTTGCTTCACCACACTCGCGATTAATCATCCTTGCTCAGCCACATTTGGAAATTACTAGCGTAATATGACTAGAGATAGCTACTACTCTATGATCTCATGGACAGATACACTCTCAGGCGTTTGCGCCTTCGCCTTCTCCATAGACTTGTTCTTTTCTTCAAGGTCTACAATTTTTCAAGTGGCTAAGATCTGCGCTAACTTCTTGCACAAGCCAGGCCCAATCACCCGAGTTAGGTTACCGTCGAATAAGGTATTAATATCCTCTTTTCACCGCTTGGAACCCATGATGTATGAACGCGGCATCATAGTCAATATAGGCGCGCATCTATTTGATTACAACTTGGAGAATATAGTGTCCAAATTTGTTTTTCCTCCCCCAAGTTACCACCACAGCTCTCGTCAAATCGGTACACTTCTTTCTCACGCTAGTACTCTTAACGAGCTGACATGATGATCCAACCGGAATCCAGAGTGATGAATACCTATGCAGATGATATTGAGGCTGCTTGGTCATCTATGCATATTCCTCTTTAGTATCCGTCTTGTCCTCGTAGACCTCCACGGGAGGTGAGTCGATTGTCCGTGCCGAGATGGTGTTTCGGTGAGCGAACTTGTATTGCTCAATGACCTCTCTGACATGCTCCTTGCCACGATGAGCCCCCTTGGTGAATCCGCCCTTTTCAAAGAGGTGATCGGCGCATTCTAACGGCATGCTGGTAGTTTCGGGGAAGAATAGGTACACGACCGGTGTAATCACAGCGTTGGTGCAGAAGAAGAGGATGTATGTCCTCCAGCCGATATTGGCGACGGCAATGGGTGTGATTTCGACAACGATGAAGTTGCAGATCCAAAAGGCGGCAGACGCACAGGCTGCACCCCTTTGGCGAATACGCAGAGTGCAGACCTCTGGAGCGTACAGCCATGGAGTGGTCAACCAGCCCCAGGCGAAAAACGTGTTGAACCTGTCAATGCATCAGCATGCAATGGAACCGTTGCTGAACCAGCAGACTCACGTGAATAGGCAAGCGCAGGCAACATAGCCGGCAGCTTTGCTACCATCGCTGACACAAATAGCGAGCACCAACATGGAAAGCGCTTGGCCGACCGACCCAGTTATCATCAATTGTCTTCTGCCGACCCTATCAATGATCCATATGGGAATCAGCGACGCCAAAAGATATTCTGTTGCGTTGAACCCAGCAATGAGAAGGGAAAGATTACGGCTGAGACCGATCGACTGGAAAATTACTGGTGCGTAGTAGGTGATCAGGTTGATACCGGAAAGCTGAGAGAAGCCGTCGACACCAATACAGAGCAGGATACGACGGAAGTTCTGGAGCTTGCCACCAGTTAAAAGCTCCTTGTACTTGAAAGGTCCACCTTCAGACTCAAGACGTATAGCTTCCTGGATCTCCTCGTAGATCAGCGTCACCTGCGTGTCATCTAAGAGGACCCCACGCCCAGCCAAGCGTGCAATGACAGCGCGTGACTGTTGGTGATCACCATGCTGAGCAAGCCACCGGGGTGATTCAGGTAAGAATAAAACCAGCACGATAGTGATGATGGAGAAAACCAGCTGGAAGCCAACAGGAAATCGCCATTGGACCGGGCTGTCAATGAAGGAGAAGCCATAATCCATCCTTTCCCCTGTCGTCAGCGGATTTCAACACTGTGGACTCTGTAGAAGACTGCACTTACCAGTACGCCCAGACGACCCCGATTAGGGTAACCATGCAATCGACCGCGACCATCTTTCCACGGTTCTTAGATGGGCAAGTTTCACTCTGGTACGTCGGGATGGTTGAAGTCAGGGCACCAACACCAAGACCCGTGACAACTCGCCCAACGATGAATTGAGGCACAGTGAAGGCGCAGACCTGGATAATGCACCCAAAGATTTGCACGATAGTCCCAAGGAGTATGGTGCGGCGACGTCCAAGTATATCGCCAAATGCTATAGTTGCGAGAGACCCAGCGCAGGCACCAATCTGTCATCATATGAGTCCCAAATAATCTCAAGGGCCCTTCCAAAAAGATTTACTTCGTAGACAGCAGCAATTGTGCCCTGTTGCCCAGCATTTGGATGACCGAAGTCCTTTCCGAACTGATTATTGGCCCCGATAATACCGGACATGACACCTTGATCATATCCAAAAAGGATGAACCCTGCCGAACAACAGGTGGTGATCATGACGACCAACGTCTGGCCATACCAGGCCGGATAGTAGGGTAAAGCGAAGCCCATGATGAATTGGTGCTTACTGTCAATGGCCGAGGTGTGTGTCAGTTCTGTTGGCGAGTTGAAATCTGGGGATAATCTGGGGAAGTGATCTGGGGTACGATGGCCACATCTTTATATGTCCAAATGCAGGCGTGATTGTGGGTCGCTTTCTTCCTCCCTCGTCTACAACTTCCTTTGGTCGCCTGCATGTACCGACTTTGTATGCGTGAATGGATTTCGGTGTGAAAACCATTATTAGTGTCTCCTAGCAAAGTTCGTCGGAGCTAACCCCGGACGGTAACGAGTAACATCCTCGCCCGAATTCTTCATGGGCTCCTCGGCCAGTTGCTCCGTCCCAGATGGGACTAAGTTGCTCTCGTTGGGAAAACTACGGCCCCGCCTACGTATGAGGAGCCTCGCCTCTTTCCAAGTTCCGCTAACAGGGTGAAAGTCGCCTGCCCGCTTTCCCCGCACGAGCGCCCTGGGTCATACCGTCTATTTAGAACTGGAATCCGCACGCGATACACTTTGACTTCTAGGGCGTGAAAGACAAATACCGAGAACTAAAAACGAGCTCTTGCAGGTAGATATCCCGGCCATGGAAGTGAAGACGCGGCGCACTAGAACTGGCTGGTAGGGAAACCCAGATGCCTGATGCGATCGGCTGTCTTGAGCACTAACGCACGCTTTCAGCTTGACCTGTCGGGATAGGCGTGTTAAATGTTATTGGCCGGTTCTGAGCCTTTGGCTTTGTAGATATTCTGGCTGACTGGGCGAACAGGCGACGAAGAGCTGCCAAAGTGTAAAAGATGCCACACGGGAGGCAGAGAATGCGTACGAGGGTGGAACGTCAAGTTTGTCCATGGGGTGCGATCCACGAGGGAGGCCGCCAATGACGACTGGGATGGAGCTGCTGATTATCTGTTCGATGGGGAGCAGCTATGGATGCCCTTACAGGACGTGAATAGTATGTGCTACTATGCTGCCAGTCCCCCCCCCCCCCCCCCCCCCCCGGCCTCTGCTAAGCGCATTTTAGTGAGTTTCATTGATGAGACGAACAAGACCCGTTCATTGTATTCATACGCCCCGGTTTCAAACTCTCTCGTCCTTTCAGAATCCCCAGACCCTACGCCACCGAGGTTCACCCCGCCGCCAGCACCAGTGGTATGCCCTTTGGCACATCGTTCACACAGCTTCTCATCTATTCATTCCCACAGCTTACCATCTTATCAGCATCTCCGTCTTACGTCGCCGCAGAACCGAATCGAGAATGACTTCCTGTCTCCCAGCAGCGATCATTTCAACGGCATACTCCATGGTCCGCTCTGTGGTGTTGATATCGCGCAAGCGGTCCAAGGTCCCGTTTCGGACGGTATTCACCAACCTCAAGCTTCAAATCTCCGTCTACCATTGTCGCCTGATAGCCGCTTCACGGAGCTAGGAAAGCTTTCTGACTGTGAAGAGGCATATCTCCTCCACCATTATATCGTCTCAAGGGCTCGTCTGTTAGATGTATGTGACTCTCAGAATCATTTTGGCCGACTGGTCCCCGAGCTCGCCACGAGATCTCGACTGCTTTTGAGTGCTATTCTAGCGGTGTCAGCGCACCATTTGTCGCGAACAGCGGGGTACGATCCCCTGGTGGCAGAAATGTATCACGAGCGCTGTGTCGAGCTCCTTATTCCTATGCTGGACGATCTCGACAACATAACCGACGAAGTTATAGCTGCCACTGTGCTTCTCCGCAACTTTGAACAAATGTCCTCCGCGATAACGGGCTTTGATTCCGAACGTCATCTCAGCGGTACTAGTGCTTTCATGAACTCCGAAAGGACGTGTATAACCACCGGCGGTCTTGGACAAGCGTCCTTTTGGATTTTCATACGACAGGACCTTGATATTGCTCTAAGTCAGCAACGACCATTAAAACTTAACATGAAGACGTACGCGATCGAAATGGATCTCGACACTCCCAATGACGAATGGGGCTGGGCGAACAAGATTGTCTGGATCACGGCCGAAGTGGTTGCGTTTACTTTCGGTTGGGAAAAATCTCGGAGAACATATGAAGACCTGAAGCTGAAGACCGAGGCATGGTGGCAGCGCAAACCGGCCTCCTTTCGCCCCTTGTATGTGGGCAGAGGACAGGCATTCCCAGCGATATATTATTCACAACCGTGGCATGCGCTGGGGATGCAGTATTATCACATTACGATGATCCTCCTCGCGGTTGGCGATCCCGGCCGTCTCAAAATTGGCTTTGGACACAACGAATCAAAGCGATTGCTCCAAGAACATATAGCTTATCACGCTGGACTCCTATTCGGTATCTGTGTGACCGAAGACGATATCGAGGCTAAAATCGCCGCTTGCAATGCCATCTCGGTCTGCGCGGCTTGGCTAACCGATCGAGCTCAGCAAGAGACGCTCATTGCTATGCTGGGACGCGTCGAACGTGAGGTCGCGTGGCCCACCAGGAGTATTGCGGCGGGCGCGATGCAGGAATGGTCCTTTTCGGATGAAGATACGCGGCTTTTTGACTGTCAATTCTCACCATCTCGAGGGGGAACCCAGGAGCATTGATCACTGCTTTCGGGAATTGCAAGCGAAGAAAGGATTCCCTCTAGCCCAAACGACCAGCGACGATCATCAGTCCATCTCGCTTGCAATTTCCAAATATTCACCGTGCAGAGGAAGGAAAGGTGAAACATGCAGTCGACACCGAAGCGCGGGCTTGGTCAACCACTACTTGCACACTCCCCATGGAAGGAAGTCCTTCGCGATCGGGCGTCCCCGCGGGGCAACCTTACGATGATAAAAGCCGTCGGTGTACTCGTCGACTAGCAGACGGCGATTTTATCTTGGACTAGGTTTCCATATTGCCTTGACTCTGCATAAAAGAACTAGAAAATGATGTTCTTCGCTGGCCTTGCCGGCTTTGCCATTCTCGTGGGCCTTCTGCGTCCCATCTTCATCTACTTCAAAGATGAAAAAGATCTTCGAAAGTTCCCAGCACCGAGCATTGCTGGTCTCAGCAACTGGTGGATGGCAGTCATCCAATACCAGGCTGCTAGGACAAAGTACGTTCATAAGGCCCACGAGAAACTCGGCCCTGTTGTCCGTATACAACCGAATCATGTGTCTTTCGCGGACCCACGAGCGATTCCCGACATTTATTCTTTCCAATCGGGTATGATGAAGGATGAATTCTACGAAACGTTCTCAGGGACAGATCAATTTGGAGTGAACGAGCACAGCATCACCAACACCCGCGACCGCTTGGTGCACGCCCGGAAGCGCAAGTTCCTCTCGTCGGCGTTCGCTCTCAAGAGCGTCGTCAATGTGGACCCGATCGTGCACACCGTTATTCTCAAACTTTCTAGCACCTTTGATGGCTTCTGCAAACACGGCCCACCACAATATCCCGATGCGCCCAAACGTGGATTTATCAACCTATACAAATGGATCAACCTTTTCACGTACGATGCCATCGGAGAAATGGCGTTTGGGCACAGCTTCGGCTTTTTGGACATGGGCGACGACCTTGCTACTGCGGAGACGGGTGATGGGAAGCAATACAAAACTCACATAATTCCGACCTTTCAGAATAGCTCCTACTTCGATGTACTGGTAGCCACCTGGGTTCCTCTTATCAACCAACTCAAGAGGTGAAAACGCTGAGCCCCTTTATCTTGGAGCATTTTTCACTGACGTGACCACAGGTTCACTTGGTTCCTTGATGGTAACCGCGCCGGCGCTATCTTTATGGACGTGTGCAACTACAAAGTCCGCCAGCGCATGCGCAACGGCAAGCCCAATGGTTTCCGCGACTTTTTTGAGAATTTCATGACGGACAAAGACCAAGGGGAGCACAACCTCGATTATAGCGAGATCCTGCGTGAATCAAACATCATGATCGCCGCTGGCAACGTTCGTTCCACTCCCCGACTCGTTCTTAAACGCACCAGAATTGCATCTGATTTGCAGCTAACCACCGGGCAAAGCAGGACACGTCCGCGACGGCAATGGCGAACGTAATGTTCCTCCTCATCAAACACCCCCGGGTCATGGCCAAACTCCGCGAGGAGCTTGACCCCGTCATGCCTGCCAATAGAGATGACGCCTTCACCTACGAACAGGTGAAGGACTTGAAGTATCTCAAGGCCTGTCTCGATGAGGCCATGCGACGGCGTCCTCCTGTCTCCATGGGCCTATCGCGCGAAGTGCCCGCGGGAGGTGCAAGGATCGCGGGCCACTACGTCGCCGGAGGCGTTTCTGTGTCGGTGCCGGCGTACTCGATCCATCACGATGCAAGCTTGTTTCCGGAGCCATACGAATTCCGACCCGAGAGGTGGTTGGAGGCCGAGGGGGAGCGGAAGAATGTGATGCAGCGAAACTTCATTGCATTCTCGTGAGTATCTATCCATGCTGATCGTGGGAGCTTTCGCTGACGGTGGACCAATTTCCAGTGTCGGGCCTCGCGCCTGTATCGGGCGAAACCTGGCCTATTTTGAACAGCAGATCTTGGTTGCCACGCTGGTACATCGGTATAACTTTGAGATGGTGACACCGGACTACGAATTACCCGTCATTGAGCGGCTGAATGCCAACCCTGACCAGTTCTGGGTCAAGGTGACACGAAGATCCCCAATCCAAACGTAGGTCGATCTCATGTTGTCTATTTCTTGTTGAAGGAAGCAACTAGGACGCCTAGTATATCAGGTTATGGCTGGAGGGGTATCCTATTGTAGATATGGTTGTGGCCAGTACTTGGTTGAGAGAATATTCGACTGGCTTTCTAACGGCAGTGAATAAGACTGTATATATTGCTGAGGCGCGACTGTAGATGCCGGCTTTGAATTGCTGCGATCTCCGACGAACGGAGCCTGCGGTTTGAAGCCAGGTCCCGATATGAGTACAGAAATGTCCGCTCGTATTATCCATATATGAGTATACAGCCATGTCGTGAGCGACGTATGCTTCTTGGATCATCATTGGTACTGTGATCGGAATGTTCCGAGCAGTGATTCTCTTAGTTTCGCTTTCGTAGGCCGGCGGGTACTTCGCCTCTGCAATCACCGCAGAACTCTAAATGTTCGCAAACAGAGGAGTTGTCTCTATCCGGGTACGGGAATTAAGTATATATAAAGAGTGTTCCTGACCAGAGGATGTATAAGAGAACAAGAATGACGGTAATGACTCCTGAAGCTAGCAGGATAATATAAGGATAGATGCGCTCTACAGGTGAACCTCAAGAAATCTAGAACTTTGAGGCTGACAGGACGGCACTTTATATTAGGGCGCTCTGTAGCCTTACGTGGTAATCGTTGGTGGCGGTTCCGCCACTAGTCCGATCTGGGACCAGGGCTCTATCGAGGGCAACTACAGGACGGAGAAGGATCTCAAGGTTGGAAGCCGTATCAGGCTAGGAGGATAATGGATGGCCCAATACAGGAACCGTGAAGGGATTCAGGAACTAGTGGGGATTGATGGATTTCAATTTCAATGAGGATGATGGTAATGCTAAGAGACAGGAGCCCGACTGGTAACTATGATAACGGGGAGGCGGTGAAGGGTTTCTTGCTAGCAGAAAATAAGTGGCAGAAAATAGGCGGTCAGGGGGGGGTCTCTCAGGACTTTGCGGTGCTACTGTAATTCGTTCGCTCTACCAAATTTACAATACAACACTCGCTTCATCTTACACATGAACAACAGGAACTTGCACATGTGCTTTTCAAGATACTTGCCATTGGTTGGAAATAGTCATTTTTTATGTTTCCGGCTGTCCTGATGCTTGTATAAGGGTTGGATTGTACCCGCTGGCTACAACATTGCTCTACTTGAATGACCCTAGACCAATCGACCATCTAGATAATGCCGCTAATGTCGGCTTTTCGGCCACCATCAACACGAATTTCTTCCGTTCGACAGGCATCACAAGCCCGACGGCGGAGACGAACTGAAAGAAATGAAGCCAGAGATCTTGACTCGGAGGGGCATTTGGAAGACCCTGACGCCCACTCCATCATTACACCGTCGAAGCATACGCCAAAGCCATTTCGCGTCTTGCGGGGCTCCGTGGCTGCGGGGGGACCGCTACGTCCATTCCGGCTACTGAAGCAAGATATTCTGAATCTACGCCGACGATATGTCTCAGACTGGACCGTGTTCAATCAATTGATTTTTGCTAGCGCGGTCTATGTCTTCTTTACCAATCTCCTCCCGGGAATCACTTTTGCAAGTGACTTGTATGTCCTGACAGGCAAGAGCTGGGGGACAATTGAAGTTGTCTTCAGCACTGGACTCAACGGGATTATCTTCTCACTGTGAGTGTCTTGTTCCGACGTCATTTCCGCCAGCAAATGATTAACCTCCGTGAGACCAGCTTCTCGATCCAGCCTCTCACCATCTTGGGGGTAACGGGACCGTTCAGTGTCTTGGCAGAGAACATATATTCACTCTGCATCGAATCTTTCAAGGTAATTTCCAAATAAGTTTTAATTCCAGAAATGCTGATGACCATGGCCTGTCAGATCGATTTCCTGTCATTCATGGCATGGGCGTTGATCCATTCTGCATGGCTACACTATCTCCTAGCCATCATTAATGCCCACGACTGGACCATGCGCTACGTGACGACATTCGCAACTGAAGTCTTTTCGTTGCTGAATTCTATCATTTATTTCCACAAGGCTATCCAGGAGCTTCAGAGAGCCCACGCAAGTCTTTCCTTCGCGGCTTTCCTCTATGCCGTGATCGGCGCCGTTGGGACCATGCTTCTTGCCATCTTCCTTTCGACGGCGGAGAGCTGGCGCCCTCTCTTCCATCGCTATGTGAGAACCGGGCTGAAAGAGTATGCCGCCGCGATCTCAATAATCTTATTCATTGGTTTGCCTCACATAGGTGAACTCGCGCACCTGGATAAGATGACACTGCCAGTTTCCAGCTCATTCCGACCAACTTCACCGAACCGGGATACCTTTCTCGTTGAATTCTGGAAACTACCCTTGCAATGGGTCTTTGGTGCTATCATTCCCGGGCTGATCATCACGATGCTGTTCTTTTTCGACCATGAAGTCAGCTCTATCATCTGCACCATCGACCGGTATGGGACTCGCAAACCAGGAGGGTTTGCTTGGGACATTATTTTGCTAGGAACAACCACGGCTCTTTGTGGAGTTCTTGGTATCCCACCAGCCAACGGTCTTCTACCGCAGGCCCCCCTTCATTCGGAGTCTTTGATGCACGCGGAAAAGGAGGAAGTAAGCATCATTGTTGATGGCGAGGAGAAAATTCAGACCCGTGAAGTCCAGCGTGTTTACGAGCAGCGTTGGTCATCTTTTCTCCACGCTGCAGCAATCATGCTGTTTCTCAGTCCTCCGTTCATGAAAGTTCTTGGCTTGACGCCAACTAGTGTCCTGGCAGGTCTTTTTCTCTTCATGGGGGAGCAGAGTCTGTCGGTGAAGTACGTACCAGTGTTGTGCCCTCGGTGTTGGAGACTAACGCTTTCGCCTAGTCCGATCTTGTATCGTACATTTTATCTCCTTACACCACCATCGGAACTTCCACCACTACCGGCGTCTCTTCGCAAGAAAAGCGCCTCCGATGATCTTGCAGAGGGCACACCATCCTACCTTCCAATCCATCTTTACACTCTTCTTCAGATCGCAGTTACAGTTCTAATCTTCATTCTGACATTGACTCGAGGAGCACCAGCATTTCCAGTCCTCATTATCGCCTTAGTTCCTTTCCGGCTCTTGCTTATGAAGCGCTGGTGGCCAAGAGAGGTTCTTCGGTTTGTAGATGCTTGGGCCTGCCGTGAAGGAACTCCGGAAGATGACGAAGACGCAAAATACAGATCCAGTTCTGAGGAACAAGATTCAGATGGCGATGTTCTCGCAGGAGTTGTCAACCAGTATGGGGGAGACTTTCGCAGTGGATCGCCTAGCATTGAACCTAATGCCTCCCCAAAACAGTCTAATCACGGTTACGATGTTGCTGATCAAAGAATATGGGGTATGGATCATGGCGATATGAATAATGAGTGGGTTGAGCTAGGAAGTCGGGTTCAAACCGATGAAGAGCTAGCCGATTGTCGATGAATGATTATTTCGCTGCCACTCGCTTCTCTAGGAAGACTTCATACGCCGACATTAAGTACATAATTAGGCTAGATGAAGAAATCGCAGTCGAAATCAAAAATAACTAGCCAATAGCCTTAGGATACAACTTGATCCCTCGCAAGAAGGACATGCGTATTTTCTTACCTGTTGCGTTCTTAGCATCTTGTACAAGGCCATGGTCCATGTTAGATGATTTCGGGACTTTGTGGCATGAGAACGGAGAGATCAATGAATCGTCACGGCATACCACATGTTCACCAAATTGGTTGTTACGTAGCTCCTGCCGTGTTTATTTAGTTCTACTCAACGGTGAAAATTTTCAGTGTGCCTCATTAACGTGCATTTAGATTACCAAGCAAAGCTCTCGGCATGTAGATAAACTCCCTGAGCACCAGTTCCCTTGTCAGAGCCACGTTGTTCGCTAACAGTAGCGACCGTATTTCTGACACTGCTCACTAACGCTAGAGGTCCACAGACTGCAACACCGGTTTCCCCCCGGGCATGATCCAATATATCCCACAGAAGGGGTTTAATCTGAGGCCGACCTGATGTGAAGGTAAAAGAGGGGAAAGACAATGGCGTGCCCGCTGTTGGCTTTTCCGTTGAGGTAATTGCATCCGAAGTATCCTGGACCCTCGTGCAGCAACATGGTCCTTCAGAAACGCTGCACTTGCACCCTGCCTTTTTCTCAAATGCTTCGGCCGGCTCAATATCGCAGGTAACGAATAATTGAACTTCGATTTCAATTCCGGCGCTGCTTAGGGTTTTCATTGCTCGTTGTAACTCGTCCGCAACCCACTCTGTGCAGGACGTTTTCTTGATCACCCAGGCGAATATAACTCTTCGGACTGGGAGGGCGTGATTTTGTGACCTCTGAGCAATATCGAGGAGTATTGGTAATGTAAATGTAACACCCGTTGATCCCGCAATGAGAAGAACAGTGTCGAACGCCGCGAAATCGGAATGTGAACCACCATACGGACCGCCGATCAAAGAACACATCCGACCTTCTATTTGTACAGTCTGTTCCTCTTCTTGAGTTTTCTGGAGCAGATCTGCGGTGGATGATTGAGCTGAGGTTAGTAACCGTCGAGTAAAGCCCCGGTAGGCCCGCAAGATGAAGACGAGATCATTATCATGAGATGAGGGAATTGAGAGAATGGTGGCCGGATGTGATTGACCAAGTCCCAATCCAGGAATCGATAAGAACACATGTTGTCCTGGAGTCCAATTTTTGATTCGGGGCGACGTAATCCGGATTTTGGTGACATCGCCAGGCAGCTCGTGGATGACTGCTTTTGCTGGTTTCATGTTGTTAAATGCAAATAGAAGAGCCCGCACGAGGCGGTCGAAAATAAAAACGCCGATTCCAATCCAGGCGTAGATCCTGGAGGATAGGGCGGTAGAGGGTAAGTGGTAGAAAATGGCCACAACAAGGCCGATGAAAGTGATGATGTGTTGAATCACGAAGAACTCATACCGCCAATTTCGGATAGGAGCTGTTGCACTGAACACTAACCAAAGGAGGATAATCCAGGTAGCGAATCCTTGATGATTGTTAGCCTGCGAGCATTGAATTTTTTTATTTTTCCTTGTCGCATCTTACCTGTCGGAATACAGCTATCGGTATCAATCTCAAGCTTCAAAACTTTGTTCTTCTGCCAGCCGTACGCTTGGACACCGCCGTGTATGGTAGCGGTCAATAGCATAACCCGCGCTACCCATCGGTGCAAGAGGTGCAGTCGCTCATAGGATATACCCACGGCATATCCAATTAAATTCCGCTTCCCAGCAAGGAGAAGTATGAGAGGGAATTGAGCGATCGTGAGCCATCCTGCGCGGAGACCCTGCGCTTCCCAGTGTTGAGCACCAGGATATTCAACGTTGAAGAACAGTAGTCCCATGACGTATCCAAAATACACCAGGATAAGCAGGATTGATCCGAATGTCGAGACCCGCAACCAAGAGTTTGTGGGGGTGAGTTGATGGTAGACGACCTCCCGAATGGCCGCAGTGCAGCCAGCCAGCAGCGATGTAACTGGGTTAGAAGAAGCAGCAGGTCGTGGATGTTTTGCTGCAGCGGCACGTAATCTAGGTTTAGGTTAGCCATCCATCACTGATTCCGTGTAGACGACACTGACCTTAACTTCAGTAATCCCCATCGACTCCAGTTGACGATTCCCGCCAGCACGATCACGATGACAATCCCGTACCAAAAGGCTCGAGCTATCGCATAATCGGACTGTTGCAAAACCGAGTCATCTAGAACAGCAGCCAGGAAATCCGAGGCCACCGTATTATTCGACATGTTCAGGCCCGCGTTCGTGAGGCCCGGGCCTCCAGACATGCCTGTATCCATGTCCATCTTGACGGATATGTACAATGCAAGGTTGGAATATGACAATGGCAGAAGAGAACAGGACGAGTGTAGGATTATTAATGGATCGGAGATAACTACACTCCCCACTGATACTGGTCTCCACTCCGCCCGTGGCACCTGTCGAATCACCGGAGCCGGCTCTTGCCAAGCTTCTCCTTTTTGCCCGTTTGCGGTTTAGCGTTGAGCACATTTGCGTGAGTTATTTCTTTCGTTTTCGCTGCCGACGACTGCATCCTATTGTGGGGTTGTAATAACTAATAGCTCCACGGTGTCCCAATTCTTGTTCGCTTTTCAGATTTCCCTTTATTAGTGATTTCGTGTGCATCGGGGACGGCATCACCTGAGCGACTCCTCCAACAAGGGATGATTATTCTCACTCCAATCACTCCCTGAACATCCCTTTCTCGATTTGCCCGTCATGGATATGGCTACGGCGACCGCGACCATGTCAAACTCGACGATGCCGTCATCAGATATGTCAAACATGGCTTTCAATACGAACAATCTCTCCGCGATGCTATTCTCCAGTTCATGGATGCCAACCAGCACCGCTGGCTACGTAGGCACCTGGTTCTTTCTTTTCTTCCTCGCTATTATTTGGCGAGCCCTTGTCGCGACACTGTTCAAGTTGGACGCTTTTTGGGCCGCGCAAAATTCACAATACCTGATTCTTATCAATGGAGGCCAAGAAAAACCAAAGCAAGAAAGTGTCGTTCGAGCATGGCGAGTTTCTGTGAATCTGCCTCGAGCAGCATTGCGCACGATCAGCCAAGGACTTGCATACCTATTGTAAGTTGTTTCTAGTCATCTGAGCGGATGCCTAATGAGTTTTTCTGACCTGTCTTGAAGGATGATTGCGGTAATGACTATGAATGTTGGGTTCTTTTTCGCCGTGCTCGTTGGATATTTCATCGGAGAGCTTGCCTTTTCCCGTCTCACCCGATCAGAATCATAGCTACTGTTGGGGACCTCTGTATATATGAAAAATTCTTATTTGATGCATACCGCTCCATTATCTCAATAAGGAGGGCGCCTCCTCGGGTCCAACATCCGGGGCATGCTTGGATGACAGGCCGACCGGCGGACCCAGACGTTGGGACTTGTGACACTACATGATGTATTCGGGCGTAGAATTTCTGGTCACTGGCGCAGCCCATCTAACCTCGATTGGAATGAATATGTTTTGATCGACCTATTGATTCCGGAAGCATCTTTGAATACACCAATGTCGGAAATCGGAAGCAATAGCCGCAACGGCGATGCTGCGCGTTTGGTAATTCGCTTCGAGGATTTGAAACGGCAGGATGGCAGTGTGGTTGGCGGCAAAAATGCCTCCATTGGTGAGATGATTAGTACTCTAGCGGAGGAAGGAATTACCGTACCCACAGGGTTTGCTACAACTTCACAGGCTTACTGGCAGTATTTGAAGGAAAATAAAATGCAAGACAGGATGGCCTCGTTGATCGCTGAATGGCAATCGGGAAAAGCCTCCCTGGCTGACACCGGTCATGATGTACGGGACCTGTTTCTCCGAGGCACCTGGCCCACCAATATTGCGAATGAAATCAAGAACTTCTATCGCGAGATGGAGACTAAAACAGGGATCAAGAACCTGAGCGTCGCCGTTCGGTCAAGCGCGACAGCAGAGGACTTGCCCGAGGCGAGTTTCGCCGGCCAACAGGAGTCCTTTCTGAATATCTCAGGGGTGGATGCGCTGCTGGACGCTTGTAAGCGGTGCTATTCCTCGCTTTTTACAGATCGTGCCATTGGCTATCGTCAGGATAAAGGATTCGATCACTTGCGTATCGCGCTCTCCATTGGAATCCAGCGGATGGTTCGTTCTGACCTTAGTGGATCTGGTATCATGTTCTCCATCGATACTGAGAGTGGCTTCGACAAGACTGTTCTCATCAACGCAGCCTGGGGACTGGGGGAGAATATAGTACAAGGCGCTGTCAACCCTGACGAGTATCGAGTCTTCAAACCGCTATTGAATGACACAAATTTCGTTCCGATCATAGAAAAAAAGCGCGGCGACAAGTTAATGAAAATGGTTTACGACAATGAAGGAGATGAGCCAACACGCAACGTACCAACCTCGAGAGCTGAGCAAACTGCGTTCACACTCGACGACCAGGATATCCTCCAGTTGAGTAGATGGGCTTGTGCAGTTGAGAAGCACTACGGAACTCCAATGGACATAGAGTGGGCCAAAGATGGCCTCACAAATGAACTGTTCATCGTTCAGGCTCGGGCAGAAACCGTTCAATCACGCCGTGATACTGGGGCGTTCAAGACATACGACGTCAGCAAAAAGGGCAGGCTTCTGGTGTCCGGTTTGTCTATTGGAGACGCGGCAGTCGCGGGTCGACTTTGCTTGATTGAAAACAAACAGAATCTTGACAAGTTTGTCCCTGGTTCTATCTTGGTAGCGAAGGCAACAGATCCGGATTGGGGCCCCCTCATGAAGCAGGCCGCGGCCATAATCACGGACCAAGGCGGGCGCACCTCACATGCTGCCATTGTCAGTCGTGAACTGGGTCTTCCGGCTGTCGTGGGAACGGAAAATGCAACCTATTTTCTACACTCTGGCCAGGACGTGACAGTCTCTTGTGCTGAAGGTGACCGTGGTTTCGTCTACGAGGGCGCCTCCGACATCACTACTCGGACGCTGGATATGGGCAGTCTACCTCCAGTAGACACAAACATCATGATCAACCTCGCGAACCCACAAGCGGCGTATCGCTGGTGGCGACTTCCAGTCGACGGGATTGGTCTTGTCCGCATGGAATTCGTTGTCAGCAACGACATTCGAATCCATCCTATGGCACTTGTCCATTTCGATCGACTCCAGGACAATAAAGCCAAGGAAGAAATTGCGGAATTAACGGCAGGATACAACCACAAGCCTAATTACTTCATTGAAAAGCTATCGCGTGGTTTTGCGGCCCTCTGTGCAACCGTCTTTCCTAAGCCAGCAGTCATCCGATTGAGCGATTTCAAAACAAACGAGTACTCGGACCTCATTGGTGGCTCTGAATTTGAGCCAAGCGAGGAGAATCCAATGCTCGGCTTCCGTGGCGCTTCACGTTACTATTCACCACGCTATAAAGAAGGCTTCGCTCTGGAGTGCCGCGCGATCAAACGGCTGCGCGAACAAATGGGATTCAACAACGCTATTGTGATGGTCCCTTTCTGCCGTACAGTCACTGAAGCAGAAGAAGTTCTTAAAGTCATGGCTGAGAACGGGCTCCAGCGGGGCGAGAAGGGCCTCCAAGTCTATGTCATGTGTGAAATACCATCGAACGTGATCTTAGCCGCTGAATTTGCTCAGCACTTCGATGGCTTCTCGATCGGCTCCAATGACCTGACTCAGTTAATCCTCGGGGTTGACCGTGATTCAACCGAGTTGGCAGGCCTGTTCAATGAGCAGGACGAGGTTGTCAAACGCATGATTGCGCAGGTTATCCATGTGGCTCGTGAAAAAGGTTGCAAGATCGGCATCTGCGGACAGGCGCCGAGCGATCATCCGGAATTTGCCGCCTTCTTGGTCAATTCCGGCATTGATTCGATCTCTGTCAGCCCTGATAGCTTTGTCGCAGTGAGGAATGTCATCGCATCGGGGAAGCGTCTAAAATAGGCATACACCAGTATAGAGAGCTTTGAATGAAGATATTTTTGAAAAATTTGAGATCAATTTACGAACACTTTGATGAAGTGCAACCGGCATATTCCGATATTTTATGTATGGTTGATAGTCCAAACACTACCTCATTCTGAACTCTTACTTTTCCTCATAGATCTTCGCAAGTCGGTCTTTCAGATCCCTTATCGACTCTTCTAGGCATTTTAACTCTGAAGAGCTTAATGGGATCTCAAGTGTCTTGACGATCCCTGCTTTACCTAGCACCGCGGGTAAGCTGAAGCAACAACCCCAGTTAGGCTGGAAATGGCTGATGAGACAGACGCTGCCATTGTCTGATATGATGGCCTGGCAGATACGGGCGACCAGAGATCCAATTCCAAGAGACATTTTACCCTTTCCGCGGATCATTTTTTGCTTTCTGTTCTCGCACTCATTTTGAACGTCGTCGCGACTAAGTGCAGTCGGTGGCAGTGCTTTATCCAGAGGTGTATCATCTACTATTGCAGCAGACCATGCCACAACTTGTGAATTTCCATGGATACCCAGGATCGGGAGGTTAATCGATTTAGTCGCCATCTATCAGAGTGAGCTATGTCGCATTAATAGAATCAATACTTTGAGCTCACCTTTGCTTTTTCCGCCAAAATGCTCGAAACGCGGATAGAATCGAGCCAGGTTCCTGAACCTATTACTCGGGTTTCGGGTAAACCAGAAATATCACGAATGAATGATGTGAAGAGATCGACAGGGTTTGCCACGACGAGAAGAATTGTGTTTGTCCCAAACGGTTTCATTGAGTTGATAACACTCCGGACGATCGAGAGTTTTTGGTAAGTGTGTTGAACGCTTGTTTCACCTAAAATGACCATGAGACCTGGGCCCAAACAGAATCTCCAGCTATCACTCTTTCTTACCAGCGTAATATTTTGATCCAATAGTAATAAGCACAATATCGCTTCGTGCTGCCTCCTGATGGGTGGCAGCTCGTACACGTGTCTTGCTACCACAGACATAGCTGACATCGGAAAGATCGCTAACCTGGGCATTCTTCAGGGTTGCGTTTATATCAACTATGAGTAGTTCACTTGTGGCAGACTGAAGGATGAGTACATTAGCGGCTGCAGCGCCTACATCGCCGGCACCAATAATTGCGACGCGATGGTCCAATCTTGAATTGCAACTCGACATTCTGTGAGATTTGGAAATCTAGGGCTTTGGGCCCATTGTAACTGGTTTATACACGGCGTACATGACGATGGCAGGACGCAATTCGTACGTTATTTCTATGGATATGGAATCCAGATTTGAAGCTCCCGCTATGCAAATCATGGGGGTGAAATTTACGTCAATCGGACATAATAGTGACACACATACAGTTCCGAGATCCGACTGTCGCTTACGTACGTAATGCATATGCATGCATAGTTTGTCTACCTTTCGAATGAGGCAAATGAATCTTCTAAAAATAGATGACCGTCTGAGTCCGACCCGCGGGTTTAGGGATAGTACATGTGAGCTCTCACAATTTTTGAAGTGCTAAGCGGGTGATATAGACCCAAGTTGTCGGTAGAAGCTGCAGCTGATGCGTCAACCTCTGCTTTAATTTTTCGTCACTTGATTTACTTTGCGCTTTTGGCTCTCTAGCTTGTTCTCTCTTGTATAGGAAGTGCCCAAATATTACTGAATTGAGTTTGATACTTGGTTCATCCTCATTTAGTCATGTGATAGCTACTGACTAGTACCTACTAGGTAAAGTGTGTACATAGTCACAGTGGATGCGGGCCTAGCGCGAACGTCTTATCCCCACCCATCCACATCTCATTCACGTCTGGCCGACCTTCAGACTGCCGTTCCAGCTCGACGTGTACTGGGCCACGCCTAAATAACAGCATTTTATAAGATCACCGTATCGGACGCTTATCAGAAAGATCCGGGCGCGGATGCCCGGCCATGGCGCGGCAAACAAGGCAAAAAAAGACCAATATCACCCGGAGCAGAACGGGATGCCATACCTGTCGGCGACGGCGAGTCAAGGTATTCCAGACTAGCCGTTTACTTCTTTGGTTCCTTGGAAGCTAATATCCGAGGTACTATACAGTGCGATGAAGGCAAGCCATCTTGCAAAGCGTGCCTCCGGCTAGGGCTGAGCTGCGATGGCTATGGCAACGTGGTGAAATATCGATTCGCCGAGCCGGCCGTCCTGGAGCAAGGAGCGACACACTCTTTTGATACTATTGAGTGGGCGCCTGTCGCTCTCCCGGGGGTCGACGCAGATATGTCCGATAGCGCGTCTATACCGGGAGAGGAGAGCACTTCGGATCCTCGGTCTCCAGAGTCATCGAGGAAAGAGGGAGTTTTCAGTCAGATGGGACCATCTAGTCGAGGGTCGTCACCGAATACTCTGATCAGTAATAATGTCGAAAACGACACCGAAGACCTCGATCCCGATTCCGCGGATCGAGCCCTGCTTGACTATGGAACACAGACTGATACACTGGAAGAATTCTACTTTACCCAGTGGACGACTTCTGTTACTCCAATTCTACCCCCGGTCTTTGCTGACCTAACTGTGACCATTCCCGAATTTTTGCCTTTTAGATATGCGGTCCTTGCAGTATCGGCGTCGCACATGGCCCATGTTGAATCTTCGATACTTTCCAAAGATAACTCTACCTACATTCCCGAACGGACCCATCGATACCGCAGCCTACAGTACTACGGGAGAGGAATCCGCGAGCTCGCAAAATACGTCGATGGTTTCCCGAAGGACACACTTTGTTACCTAGTTGCTACCTCGCTGCTTTTCCATTACATAGAGATGGATTCGGGCTCAATCGCTGGCGCGGCCGAACACATCGAGTCGATCAACAGGCTTCATTGCTCTGCCCGGTCGCAAATAGAGCTGGGAACAACTGAGATTGACAAGAAACTGCTTTGCACCTGGCAAAGCTTGCGGTCCTTGTCCATCAACAAGCAGCTCACAGTTGGATCCGGTCGCGTACGGCCGCTGGCAGCGATCCAGCTCCAAGACCTGGCCTCTCCAGTAGGGGATGGCGCGACTTCGTATGATTCTATCGCGCAATTGCTATGTGAGACGTTTTCCACGACCCGAAACATCATCTTGGACTGGTGTGTGTGTCGCGGTACCAGCCTAGCCACGCCAGATGAGAAGAAAGCAGCTTTTGGGGCCCTGGTCGAGCGGATTGCTATTCCTGGCGAGCCAAATCGCACGCCACGTCAATTAGCCAACATCGACGAGTCGTACTGTAGGACAATTGAGCATCAGCGTGTACGCCTGGACGACTGGCACTCGCAGCTTGATATATCAGATTTCCCCATTGAGACCTTCACTTCCACCGCCATTGAGCCGGTTCGAGATACAGAGGAGGAGTTGCACGTTGAACCGCTACGGTTCCACACATACGAAGCAGCGATGAACTACGCATACTATGCCGCAGCGCAGTTCTCCAGTTCTCGCCAGACTTTTGACCGAATGACTCAACTTGACGGATTTGAGCTCCGTCCTAAGTTCACACGCGATAGATTCCCATGGGAAAGCCTGATTCTCCGGATTACCTGCGGTCTCGATCTGGACGACTGTCTGTACAAACATACCTTCAAGATCGGAATCCTGTCTTTGTTAATGTTGTGTGCGTCTCTGTGTCCGCATATTGCAGTGGCGAATTGGGCCAACGCCTGGATCGAAAAGCTGGAAGATCACGGCATGGCGGTCGAGGATGGGATGCCCCTGGCCTTGATCAAACGAATCATGCGCCTAATCACGGGGATGAAGCAACAAGGTCATGATATCTACCGGATCTCCATCGTGGATAGCGACATCAAGGAAAAGTGGGAGTTTTACCAGAGCGATACCACTTTCCAAGTGGCCATCTGTGCCAAGGATCGTTTGAAGAGGGAGCTGTATAACAATGTGGTTTGCTTGCCTGTTTAGCAAAAACATCAAGCCGTGAGAGCCATGGATATAGGATTCTCCATGATTACTCCAAGTCTGGTATATAAGTATCAAATAGGATGGACGAACTCGATCGGTAGATGACGGGAATGATCAATAATGAATCTGGTCGGTCACTGTTCTTTGGATCAATGGTTAGATTCTAGTTTCATAGTTCGACCAGGGTTCTGGTAGGCTTTTTATCGGGAGTTGGCTTTCTCTGGATGGCTAGGCGAGAGATTAAAGCTTTGTAGGTCAAGGGAAAGACATCTCTCAGGTTTGGTAGTTGGGCACTCCAGAATTAAGTATTTTTCTGAGTTCAGAATTCAACCCACTACATATAGTGGACGCCCAGGCAGATCGGATAGAATTTCCCCGTTTCAGATTTTGCCAGATCTCTTGGCAAGTCTGCGGGGTCGACTGGCCAATCCAACGCAACAAGGAGTGGCCGAAACAGGCAACGCGAGAACGAGGGTCCGTGCAGCTACTGTTTTCATTCCGACTTGGTGATTATTGACAAACCATCGCGAACCGTCGCGACTCATTCTTATCAATGGTTTGGATGCGCCATCAGTTGCTATTGCCAATGGCGTATTAAAGGCCCAGTACTAACTAATATGTTGTGATTTTTCTGGCAACTTGGCTGCATACAACCGTCACTTGCGCTAGTGCATCCCTGCTCAAACACGCGCCCTCGAAATCTCTGTTCTGTCGACTCTTCACCAAATGAATGCCTCCGACAACCCAACAGGTCCAAAGGACCAGAAGTTATTCGAGATGAGCGCGCACGCCACCGACGACGCGGGCACGATGCAGACCCAGACTCTTGGACCGACCGACGCCAGGAACCCCCCTGAGGCACAGGATGACACTGGGCTGGCGGACTTGGACGGCATCAAACGCAACTGGACTCTTCGAGGGTTGATCATTATCTGGATCTCTGCGGGTCTAATGAGTTTTGTCACCAACTTGAACAATACGTCGTCGTCCACCTTCGCGCCGTATGCGACCAGCAGCTTCAGCTCAGCTCCGCTTGTGGGTACCATTGCTGTGGTGCAAGCAGTGATCGCATCAGGTTTGTCATTCGCCTCATTGATACGTACTGCCCAGACTGACAGGACTAGTCTCTTTGCAGCCGCTCGCGAGGTTTGCCGACGTCTATGGGTATGAACATAATTTTGGCACCCTGCTTGGAAAACAAACCCCTCTAACCCTAAGGTAACAGACGTCTGGAGTTGTTTTTATTTTGCATTTTGATGGCAACGCTCGGATTGATCATGCTATCATCCTCGGCGACGATTGGTGTCTACGCTGGTGCCCAGGTGTTTTGGGTTATCGGTATCGAGGGTGGGTTTATGTCCATCCCGCAGAGAAAAGATTTCAAGCTAATTGTGTAGGAATCACGCTGATGCTTCAAATCCTTGCGGGCGGTATGAGAAGAATTATTGTTGGGCATTGTTTTCCTGCTAAGATAAAATAGACTCGAGCGATCTTTACAACCGTGCTCTGATGAATGCGATCCCATACGCTCCATCAATCATCACCACATGGGTAAGTCAGAACAGATCCCATACCACCCTCGTACCAGCTAAGTATTGTAGATCACAGGTCCATTTGCATCATCGGTTCTGAAAATCTCATGGCGGTGGGGATTTGGAATCTTTGCGATTCTGGTCAGTGCTCCAGATACGCCGGATCTTGTGTATACCATCTAACTTATATAGATTCCCATCATTGGGTCCCCACTATTGGCATCTCTTTACTACAACAAACGAAAGGCAACTAAGCAAAGAAAGGCTGAGGGGACCTACAAGCGTCGGAATCACCTGAAGAATATCGTACGACTAGACCCGTTGGGCCTGATTCTGTTTGCCGGCGGACTCTCCCTGATACTCGTGCCTATTACGCTAGCGTCGTCTTCATCGAGTACCTGGAAAACCACCCATATCATTGTTATGCTGGTTATTGGCGCCGTTAGTCTCGTTGCCTTTGTCGTGTGGGAAATTATGTGGGCTCCCTGGCCTACCCTATCCATGAGATTGTTCAAAAGTCGGACCGTCATATTTGGCCTAGCAGGTAAGCTCACACCTATAGGAAACAGAGCTTATGCTAAGCCCAACAGCGTCGTTAATCGACTATACCGCCCTCTATCTTCTCCAAGACTACCTCACATCTTATGAACTAGTCGCCGCCGGATTATCTGTCAAGGCGGCTACAAATATTGCCGTCCTCGTTCCCTTTGCCGGAGTGCCCGGTCAGTTTGCAGCGGCCTTCCTGGTTAAATATACAAGGCGATATAAATGGATTACGGTTTCTGGATACGCACTCAACATGCTCGGACTCGGATTGGCATATAAGTACATCAACGGACACTACCATCTGGGTGCGCTGGTTGTCTCCCAATTGATCCTGGGATTCGGCGAAGGGGTAATCAACACTATGCAATTTGGAATGCAGGCTTCAGTGAGCCAGGCTGGTAGGATCCCCTGTTCCCAGAATCGAATTCGTTGGCTAAGTGCTTATTCTTGCAGACATGGCCTCGGTTACTGCTTTGTACACTGCGTCACTCGGAGTGGGAAGTGCCATTGGCGGGGCAGTAGCCGGTGGGGTGTGGACTGGTATGTAATGTGCCAAATTATCTTTATCTCAGGCTAACACTGGCTTCTCTCCAGCTATCCTTCCTCGAAGGCTTCGCGAATATCTTCCCCAAGATGCTCTCAGCAAACTCCCTGAGATCGAAGGAGACATTTCGATTGATATGAAATATCCGTGGGGCTCCCCCATCCGCGATGCTATTGGAAAGTCATACACGAGCACATTTCGCCTCATGTTGCTGATCGCACTCATCCTCGAGGCCTTTGCAATTGCATCTGCTCTCCTTATTGAAGATCTCAATATCAAGGAGGTCGACGATACCAGAGAGTACAAGGGGATTGTAATCGGAAAGACCGGTGCGGTGGATGCTTTGAAAGGCAAAGTTCACGCTGGAGAGGACGGAGAACGTCGTGCCTCAGTGGCTCCTATGGAAGAAACCACCGAGGTTTAACTGTGGTTGAATGTATTATGGTGTCATTCTAAGCAGCAGATCACGGGCTCGGTTAATAATAATGGGTTACTCTACATTCATTCAGTAAACCAAAAAGCGACAAAAGCGGGCTTCGATATTTCCCCAGTCCTGCCATGCTGATTCGAAGGCAACCGGCTTTAAATGCCACAATAATTGTCGATGTACACATCCAAGACGGTCATCGCCTGCTGTAGATGCGATAGTGAGTGAATTGGGTTAGGTTGATATTGTTACGAATATTAATGCGAACATCCAAACTATTTATCATAGAAAGAATCAAGAGGATTAAATAGCTAAGAGTCGACTCCGATAAGATTCGACTAACTATTTTGGAAGTAAAGCCAACCAGCGATATGAGTTGATGTCGCTTGCGAGCCCGGTGGATCTTATTGATAAGATCCGTGTAAGAAAAGCCAAACCCCAATGTCTGATTCGGTGTCGCTTGCGAATTCCCCAATGTGGACTCCACTGAGTGAGTAGATTTCAGGCTAGGTTCGCGAAACGACGAAGAGAAAGAAGAAGAAATAGGCGAAAATGTTACACAATATTTCAAGATTAATTGCTCCAATGTGCTGAACCGGTCGAGTGTAACGACGGTCTATATCAGGTAGGGTAGAGCGAGGCCGAGGCAAGCCGATGGCTTACACCGGCGGTGACCGATTATACTAGTCCATTACTAATGCAATAAGAACAATCGGCCCAGATAGACCTCTAGGCATCTGTCTAGGTGTCCAAGCCAACATCGAAAACTTGTCTACGGAACCAGCAACATCATGTCCCCGCAAGTAGCACCTTACGGGAAATGGGCCAGCCCTATCACCGCCGAGCATCTTTCTGGAGGTAGTATCCAGCTCGAAGGAGTCCAGGCTAATGTAGGTTCCTGTTCACATTAAATTTGCGATTCAGCTAACAGGAAAGCAATCCACTGGACAAATTTGGGCGCTTGAATCTCGTCCCGCGGAAGGGGGCAGATCTGTGATCGTTGAGGTACTCGCTTCGGCAACCAGGGATGTCCTGCCCGCGGGGTACAGCGCAAAGAGCACGATTCACGAATATGGCGGTGGCTCTTTTGCGATACACCCGAACGGCAAATTGATCTTTACTAATCATCCAACGAACGGTGTGTTCTTGCTAGATCCGCAGTCTGGGACAATTGAGACGATTGTAACTCCCAATGAGTCTGAGCGTTTCGCCGATTTCCACGTCTATCCTCCCACGCAGGGGTGGATTCTTGCTGTCCAGGAGACGCATAGCAAGGATTTTCAGTCTACTTTGGCTGTTACGAATACCATTGTGGCTATTCATACAGCTACGGGCAATGTATCCACTGTTGTCCAGGGTGCGGATTTCTATCAACACCCCCAATTCAGTCCGGACGGAACGCAAGTCTGCTGGATTCAGTGGAATCACCCCGATATGCCGTGGACAGGCTCGGTTCTGCATGTAGCCACATGGGAAGCGGGAAAGTTAGTGAATGACACTGTCATATCAGGCCAAGCAGGCGTCGAGAGTATCTGTCAGCCTCGATGGGGTCCAGACGGTACTCTCTTCTTCGTCAGCGACAAGACGGGTTACTGGCAGCTATATCGGTTCAACGGCTGTATAGCACAATTGATTGATCTGAAAGGGCTCGAGTCAGCCGAGTTTGGGAGCAGAGAGCCATGCTTGGGCAAGTATGTTCGATTCTAACAGAAGAAAGCGAAATGAAAGGAACGTTTAACTGATGCATGGATTTAGCTGCACATATGTTCTGTTGGACACGAGCACTATTGTTGCATCAGCCACCCAGAATGCGACCTCCAATCTTGTCATAATTGATCTGGACACCAATTCGTGGAAGGATCTATCTCTAGAGCTCGTCGATATCCAGAGGAACGCTTTGGCCCGTGTCTCATCTACAGCGTTTGCTGTCATTGGAAGCACTCGGACAGCTCCTCAAGCTCTCTACCGCGTCGACATTGGTGACAGTATCTCTATCAGTCTAATTCGAGCCACTGTCGAGCAACCTATGTCAAGCGCTCTGGTCTCTCAGACACGCCATATCACATTCCCCCGAACATACAGCGAAGGTCCCGGCAACGCCCACGCCATGTTTGTGGCACCCAAAAATCCAGCCTTCGAAGCACCCGCAGGGACACTGCCTCCCTTACTGGTCTGGATGCATGGTGGTCCAACCAGCCACGTAACTCCTGCAATCGCTCTTAAAACCCAGTATTGGACGTCTCGGGGGTATGCGTATGTGCTGGTTAACCACGTCGGTTCCACGGGCTACGGACGAGCCTATCGCGAGCTTCTCGACGGCGCATGGGGTGAGGCTGATATTGCCGATGCCGCCAGCTGCGTTGCGTATCTTGCCTCACAGAAGCTTATCGACGTAAACAAAGTTGGTATCGTGGGCGAGAGTGCCGGTGGCTACGCCGTCCTGCAGGCACTCTATACGCATCCCGATGTTTGGACTGCCGGCATCAGTCTCTATGGCATCAGCGGTCTGCAAGGGTTTGCAGAGATCACGCACAAATTCGAAAGCCAATACATCCTCGGACTCGTATTAGGCAAAGGCGAATGGACTAAGGAGGCACAGGAAGCTCTCTATAGAAAACGGAGTGCTGTTTATCATGCGGAGAAAATCAAGGCTCCCCTGTTGCTTCTGCAAGGAGATATCGACACGATTGTGCCAGTATCCCAGGCAACACAAATGGAGGAAGCAATGAAAAGAGTTGGAAAAACGGCTGAAGTGGTGATTTTCGAAGGGGAGGGGCATGGCTGGCATAAAGAAGAGACAATCCGGGCTTCAATGGAGTTGCAGACTGAGTTTTGGACCAAAACTCTACTTTAATCACTCAATCAAATGTAAGGTGATCTTCTATAGTGAGGGCAGAAAAAAAAAGAAAATATACATGCAACAGCACATGTATGGTGATGGTCAGGGTCGCCCAATCGGGCATGGGCGATCCCGCCGCTCTTCAGGCGGCTTCAGGCGGCAATTCAGGACCCTAAATACTCTTCACCCAAAATTGCCTAAAGGCTGAACCCCGTAGTTGAATAGGTGCATTTGCCTATTCTAGTATAGGGAAGGTCTTAGCGATCTCGTAAAGATAAAACCTAGCACTACGCCGCTAGGTGGCCATTATCCTATATTTTATAGTAACTAGGACCCGGCGGCTGACAAAGAGATTAAATTCCTCAACCATTACAGATGTAAAGTAGTGACTTAGCCTCCCTAAATGAAATACTACTTTATCCCAGTCAAAGTACGGCGGCAGTCACCCCGCGACGCTCGATCGGTAGCGGGTGGGCCCGCACCCATCCAATCGGCCTCTAGCAGCTTCTGGCGGCAGTTCACCACCCTCTGAATGTATCCTCCGCAAATCGTCACAAGGCTCCTGGCGAGTTGAATGACCGCAATATCGCTCGCCACGGATGAAATTCCATCCATTTTGAAGAATGAACACCATCAACGCTTTATTTCGCATAGGCAGTTAAGACGGTGACTATAGTGTGGATGTTAGATTCGGCGTTGTGGTGGGAGGACCGACGGACGCCTCCGGGTAGATTGTATGACATATGCACTATTGGTCCACCACTGGCTCTGACGCAAACAACAATGCAATTCAGCTCTTGCGGCACTGACTTGCAGGGCTCCCCCTGTTTCGCCTGATCCCTATTCCTTGAACCTGTCCCGTGCCGCATGGCTGGGGTTCCCATGCTCTTATGCAAATGCAAAAGCTAGTATATGGGATTTCCAGGGTGTTAGAAACTTAGTTGTTTACAAAGATGGATAATTGGAAGGCCCATTTGGCCATCGCTTCAACACTCATCTAAAGCACCTAGCTCTTCACAACGGCAGTTCAACGTGAGTATATACATACATGATGTGTAGGACAGCAGGCATGACACACTCGCAAGAGGTAGAAGTTGACCAGAATGAACTGTTTCATCTTGAAGAAACATCTCGCGTCCAAAATTTCCAGCCTTCTCGATTCTCTTGTACTCCCACTCCAACCAGCTGGTTGATACCTTGAGCGCCGTCAGCATTTTCAAACATCTCCTGATCAATCTCTTCGCCAGACTTTCCATCAGTGCCATTTCGGAATACGGCAGGCCAAAGCACCCCAACTCCGTCGGCACCTAGGATAGTCTCATATGTTTGAAATCCTTCTGCCGTGAATTTCCTCTCCAGCTCTTCAATAGTTTGATCTTCGATATCTGGTCGGAAGAGCGTGATAGCACATCCACCACCTCCAGCACCGGTGAGTTTTGTCCAACCAATATTCGCATAATCCACGAGCTCGCGAATACGCTCTAAACGGGGATGAGAGACTCCTAACGAAACTAAGAGCCCGTGGTTCATACCAATAAAGGCTCCCAAGTGTCCGAGAGCCTCAGAGGTGCCACTACCATGGAAATCAGCCGATGAAATCAGCTCCAGTGCAGAAGTTGCAAGTTTGCCAATTCCATCTAAGACCATCTCTGTTATTTCAGGGTAATTCGTTTTTAATGTTTTCACCTTTTCCACCTGTATAGCTGTAGATCGTGGTTGTTGAGTGTCGACGAGAAGGAGTGGTAGTCTCGGGAACTTAGTGAGACGAATAACGGATGGTGGTCCAGAGGCGTTTCTTTGGAACATCACAGCCTTTCCACCTGCTGAGACCGTATTATCTACCCCACTAGGGTCTCCATGTATACATAGCTCGCCCACGAATGCCCACCGATTGATATGCTCAATCTGCATCTCTGCTTCCTCAAGAGGCTGATCAGGATGGGGTCCAGCAAGGACGCGTATCTGAAGGAGCAGCGCTGCGCTCAAGCAGACGCAAACACTGGCACTGCTACCTAGACCGGCGCCAATAGGAATGGTAGATCGAAGAGTGTAGATGAATCCAGGGCTTTTCGAGGAGCCTAGGGAGAGGAAGAGGTAGAGGAAGGCGGTCGCAGATTTTATGTGGATTTTTCGCTGCTTCTCTGGAAGGTGCTTCGACACGGCCTCTGCATGTGGCATGATGGCTTCGAGAAATTGGGGGTCGAGGGAGTCCACAACAGAGTAATAGGACCTTTTCTTGGAAGGTTGGTGGAAGACCTTCCATGGCAGAGTGTCGATTTCCCAAGTATGGTTTAAGCCAATGTCCCTGAAATTCAGTTGGACGGTACGTCGAGATTTGGAGAGAGTAGTGACGAGGAGATAGGATCGGAGAGAGATAGCTGCGGCAATAGCGGGCTTACCATACACCGCGGCATGTTCACCGAAGACAATGGCTTTTCCTGGTGCGGACACCATGAATGTGGGTGCCATTGGTGAAGAGGGTTTTCTCTCCATGTAGACTGAATTGCAGAACCTGTCGATGTGGTTTTTGCTAGTCGGGCTGCTAGCGTTTTGTTGGTCTATTGATGGGTGTTGCTATCGACGTGGGAGGAAGATGCGCGTTGGGCATTCTCTAGTCGCCCTGCTAAGGCGGAGAACTCTGGCAGAATCTATATGAGTGCCTCAGGTCACCATGAAGTCTCTTGGTACAGAAAAGGGAAATACATATAGGCAGGTGCATGTAAGGCAACGGAAGAAAGACGTCATCTAGTCTTATCTTGGGGCATTTAAACTTCAAACGTATAGTTACGTGAGGTATACAATTTGCAGGAAGGTGTCATAATGTGCAAATGCAAGATCAAACGCCAGTTCATGGACAGCATACCAATCACGATTTTGCACATATAGTTGAGAATACCCTGTTGCATTCAAGCTAAGTTACTAAGGAAGAGAGCAATACAAACTTGTTGCTATTTACCGCAACCTCGGATGAAGTCGGACGGAGCGAGGCGTGCGGAGTGTCGAGGATGCCCAAGACGTGACCCTGGGACTGTGCAAAGGATGCTAGTGGAATGAGACAGGTGCTCAGCGGGCAAGGCTCACGAGTAGGAAGGCGACTAAGATAGCCCCGTAGCAGCGTGATCTCTAGCGACACTTCGAAAAGATTCTATCAACACAGCCTGACATGATACGGCCGTCGAAGGAGGAGGGAAAGAGGAGGGAAAGTGCGTCGTCGAGGGAGGGAAGGACCGTGGTCTTTTATAGATGGCGGGCAGCTGGCTGAGGGTGGTCAAAGCGGCCAGGGCCGGCGCTAGGCCCAAAGGGGGCACAGCCTGAGGCGCTAGACCGCGAAGGGCAGGGGAAAGGCGGAGCTGGACAGGCGGTCGGGGGCGGCAGAAAGGGGGTGCAATGAGAGCGGTTTCTGGCGCCCTGCTTGCCGTCCTGTAGAATACTTAATATTTTTAATAAGTTAGTACTATTAGCATAGTTTCTAGAGTGATATTAACTTAATTAATTAACTATTTATTTTAGGTTTATTTCGCTCTATCCCTAAGCTAAAAACCCTCTAAATATTAAGACCTATAAGGCCTTTTTAGAATTTATAGTACAGCCCGTATCTGGCAATTTATGGGGGGCAAGCTGACTAACACAAAACAATCGGCAATTTAGATAGTCCATCTCCGAGCTCTGGATTCTCACAGGACTGCAGGTTTCTGTGTTGCCGGGGTTGCCGGGGTTGACGGTGTAGTTGCTGTACCCGTATTTGACGCTTGAGAGAATCGCTCGATCTGTGTTCGATCTTGGCTCCGCACAGGATCACCTTAATCTAGTGACCAGCGCTGTATCTGTATCAATTCCACAGCTCGAACAAAACTCCCCGCGTTGTGTCGGTGATCCGGCGGTCGGCGGGCCCCGACGATAAGAGATCAGAAACAATATAAATAATAAAAAATAGTCACAAAACTGAGGCAACATGATATATGAAGGAAGATTTTACTATTAGAATCATATTCACTTCATCGGAAAATTTGATCACATATCCCTTGCTACAATCGCGTGAAGTTGGACAGTCACACCAAGGCATCCAAAATCGAGATAACATCGCCAGAGAAAACACCGGCAAAATGACCAATCCCCTAACCCTCCATCCCCCAAGCAAATTGCTGGACAACCTATGCACCTGCATCGAGAAAGACATCCACCCCCTCTCGGCCGCGGCCGTGGCCGGCGGCTCCAAACTCTTTGGCGCAGCAATCCTCCTCAAATCCGACCTCAGCGTGGTCTACGCAGACACCAACCAAGAACGCGGCTCACCCTTATGGCACGGCGAAACCTGGACATTGAAGCAATTTTTCGAGATACCCGCGGACCAGAGGCCCGACGTGAAGGAGTGTCTGTTTCTGACGACGCATGAACCGTGCTCGTTGTGTCTGTCGGCTATTCTCTGGTCTGGGTTCGATAATTTTGTCTACATGTATACCTACGAGGAGACTCATTATGTGTTTGAGTGTCATGGGGATTTGGATATTTTCAATGATGTCTTTAATATCCGGCAGGGCGAGGTCGCTGGACAGGCGAGTCTGGATGGGTCGGCGCCCCAGGTGCGGCCGCAGTACAAGCTGCGTAGTAAGCGGCTTGTTGCACTGAGTTTTGCGGAGTTACTAGCTGCCATTGAAGACAAGGAGGAGCAGGCGAGATATGTCGAGAAGGTGGAGGAGGTCAAGAAGAGTTACGGCCGGTTGGCGGAGGCGTATCGGAGGAATATGAATATGGAATAACTTTCGTGTATTACACAAACTCACCAATATTCTGTGGGCAATACCCTGCCATAAACACGTCCCATGCATAATGCTCATTGAAAGTAGAACTCAATCCATCCGGATCATCAATCCGATTCATCGGCGTCCCTACGGCCACGGCCTTCTGTCGAATCTCTCGAAGAACCGTCCCAAATCGAAACGCGATATGCTCTTCGTTGGGCGCCAGATCCTCCAACCACTCCTGCGTCATCGCAATCAAAGGGTCGCTGATGATGAATTTGCACAACGTGAGTGCCGCATAGATGACGATGAAGAAGTAGTAGTCGGGGAGATCGAGGATGACGGTAAAATCGAGTTCTTGGAATTTCCCAAGAATGTCGCGGGATACCCTCAGTGCAGCCTCTTTGAAGACGATAGACGGGGCCTGCGCTCGCAGGGAGACGCGGTATAGGAGGAGATGGCAGAACATGTAGCTAAGTTGGAGGTTGATGGAAAGGGGATTATCTACACTGTTAGTTAGGTTTCAGAGAATGGAATCGAAAGGTGTCTACTCACTGAAAACCTGCTCCCACGATGCTTTCCATTCCAGCAGTTCACCAAATTCCGCGTTCTCTCTCTCCCATAGTTTGTGCCCATGATTGAGAAGATGTGCTGTTTTCCAATATAGCAAGACTTCCGCGGAAAGTCTAACGTCTTCGAAAGATGAAGCGGGGAGTTCTAAGATCTCGAAACAATAGTCCACGAACTTCTGCTTGACCATTGACTGCCTGCCATTTCCAATAGAGAATCTGTCCCTTTCATTAGTTCGGACCCAACTTATATAGAATGAAGGACTCACTGAATATGAGTCAGACACAAGGCATTCCATATACGCAATTTCCGCCGCAGCATATCGCCAGACATCGAACGGACAAGTACATTAGCAGAATCATTGAGATGCAATGTCGCATGATTGATCCCCAGAGCGCTCATCGACCAGCTGTCTATCGGCATTGCCGTCTGGATCGTCGGGCTAAACATGCTCAACAATAGTAGACCCTGCAAGTCCTCGCAGCGAAGAGGCGGGGGCCTCAGGACAACGCTGGCCGCCAATCGGCGGATCATCAAGTACATCTCATGGTCGACCGTTCTGCCGATGCTGGGCACAAATCGAGATGCCAACAGACAGGCTGTGCTGAACAAGAGAGGATAGTGCTGCTCGAGGTCCGGAGGGAAATCGTCCACATGGTTGACCGAGATCCAAAGACCGTAGTGTTTCACAAATCTAGCGCTAGTCAATAAAATCCTTTCAAGGAATGTAAGTGGATGAAGGCAGCCTACATCTGGATGAGATGGCGAGCCAGTGAAAGTCTGATGATTCCTGCGGAAACGACGCTACCCACAGCAAAGACTTCGTCGGAAAAGTCCCTCTTTGGACCGAAGAATTGAGTTTGCAAATTGCGCACAAGTAGAACCGGCCTTGTAATGCCGGTTGCCGGGTTGTCGTTTGATTCGACACTGGTCGTTGAGCGTGCAGTATGTGTATCTTGACGCGGTAGAACTTGCGGGCGCGTAGACCCACGAATCAGCCATGACAGCTCTTCAATACTTCGTTCGAGGCGTGCCAGTCGTGACTCAATGTCTCCTGAGAGCTCGGTTTGTTTTCTGTTCAGGCATTTCTCGAGACGCGTTAGTCTTGTGTGGACCTCATCGATAGATGTTCTATCATCAGAAGCAGTGCGATCATCCGCACCAGGCAAGTCACAGCCGATCCTATTAACTTGTTAGTATGTCACTTCTTATATTTTCAAAGAAAGAGATTAACCCCAATAACGTGCACCGTCGACACCCCCTCTTCGCCGAAACAATCTCACAGCGGGTTTTCAGCTTTCGGCAGGTCTCACATGCGCTCACTGGGCGGTTGAGCCGTTTCCTCTTGCCGCGGCCTTCCTCTTTCTCCTGGTCCGTTTTTCTAATGGAGCTCTCGAAGATTGTTGTGCGGTCCGACATAATTTTGCGCCATGAGCGCGGGATCAAGAAGTAAGTGATTTGGAGGTGGCTTCTACAGTCATGCTTTCATCTTATCTCACGGGCCTGATAAGCGCGGAAAGTGCCGGAGTTACAGTTCCTATTATATGCTTCAATTTACTATCTGCGAAGTTAGAGCTAGGGTCGGGTTCTAGTTCAGTGGGTGTGGAATGGATACATGTTGTTTATGCTACAAGATATAGCTGGGTATACATTATTACAAATTCTTTCATCCCTTCCACTAATAGCCAGAACCACCTTCGAGATTGGTCGCCTTGAAGCGCAAATGAACCCATTCCGAACATGAAATGGGCTCGTACTTGGCTGGGTATTCGTCGTCTACACAGCTGGGTAGGACGCCACAGATCTCATTGAAGTTGAATCCTAGGTTGCATTAATGAAGACAGTTCCCCCAAAGTGGGTTTCTGCTTACCCAGGAAAAATGGCATGGAATATCGCTCGTTCTTGGTAAAATTCTTGGCCCGGTGTACTGTCGAGACGAAGCGATCATTGGTGATACGCATCAGGTAGTCACCAATGTTCACCACAAACGTGCCGTGGATGGGTTTCGCGTTGAGCCACTGTCCGTCCCGATTCAGTACCTGTAGACCGCCATTCTGATCTTGCCAGAGCATGGTAAAAAATTGCAAATCCGTATGCGATCCAATGCTCACAGCTTCCACGTCGGTTTCCTTGGCCGCGCTCTCTGGAATCGTGGGATAGTAATTCAACGCCACGGCAGCGTCCGGGTGGGATGTCATTCGATCGAAGTAATCCTCCGGTAGGTCCAACGCCAGAGCAAAAATGCGAATCAATCGGCGAGCCAAAGCAAGACATGAACGCCAGTACTCTAGCACGTCGGCCTTGAAGTGTGGCAGATTGGCCGTCTGTGTCCAGCAATATTCCTCCGCTCGGAAGCCGTCCTTGATCTCTTGTGGGATGGCGTCCACATCCTCGACGCTCGGATCGTAGCGTGGATCGTAGCGAAAGCCAAAGCTCTCGCGATAATCCAAAGACTCCACAGGGTTTGCTCGGTGCGAATCTGGGCCGTTCCATCCGTTGAACCATTTCGAGTTGGCCTGGTTGACCCGTTGCTTGATCTCCTCCGGCTGGTGGAAGAAGTTCTGCGCTGCCGCCTGTGCTGCGGTGATGACCTTGTCCGGAATCCCGTGGTTTTTAATGTAGAAGAATCCGATCGTGGTAGCTGCGACACGGATCTCCTCGGCGACTGCCTTTCGAACCTCTAGGTTTTCGTCGAATATGCGAGAGATGTCGACAAAGGGGATTTCTTCGGTAGTGGCATCGCGAGGAGGCGCCGTCTTGATGGTACGGTACACGGGGCCATACGCGCTTGTGAGCTGGAGAATGGTGTGTCCTTCGGCTTTAGGAAGGTGCAGTACTCCGGTGGCCATTGTCGTCTCGTTGGTTGTGTTGTTTTAATTGGTGATCTGCCCGGGCCTTTTTCTGCCCTAGTCCGCTGGAGATGATTGTTGATTCAAGATTGAACTGGAGGTTATTGTATAATATACTGACCAAAGTCCGTCTCCGGAGTAGATGTTTCGCAAAATTCATGTTGGCCGACGGTCGTCCGGTATATTCTCTAATGAATAGAGCTATCGCCAACGAAGGCCTATCGGATAAACAAGTCCAACGAACCCTTATCGGTTGCACTTGGAGAACCGACGGATCTCCGCTCCGATAAAGGTCTGAACCCAAACAGTGGCTTCAAGTCCGAAATTGCATTATTCGTATTTATAGAGATAGAGATAGAGATATAGACAGATGATAACGCATGTATAATATGATAATGCTCGTCGTTGCTCAATAGTCCCGCCATAACTGGGTGCCATCAAGATGACTTTCATCACCTTACTCGAGACAAAGGAATACAAGGAAAATCACGGGTCAGGTCGCAACCAGTGGCTTGACAATCTTGATCTCCGTCCTGTACCGCAGAATCGACGGACCTACGGTTGGAAGGCGTACTTCTGGTTCTGGATCTCTGCCAATGCGACACCAGCGACTTTTTACGGTGTATCGGCCGCGTTGGCTGCGGGATTGAGTCTCTGGGAAGCTTTGATGTGTCAGCTTGGTGGACAGAGTGAGTTGTCTGTTCCCCCCGAGTGGAAAGACGAGAAGAACTAAAAGATGTCAGTTATGATTGCAGCCGTATTCTGCGTCAACGGTAGAGCCGGCGCTGTCTACCATATCCCTTACCCAGTCATCGCGCGTGCCTGTTTCGGCGTCTGGGGCGCTTATTGGCCCATCGTAAATCGGGTGGTGATGACTCTGGTATGGACTGGTGTCAATGCAGTGCAAGGCGGGCAATGTGCCTATGTCATGCTACATGCCCTATTCCCGTCTATTGCGAATATACCGGACGTATTTCCCGCGGGATTATCAGCTCTGAACTCGGGTGGAATGATTGGTTTCATGGTATTCTGGTAGAAGTGCCTCCTGGCCGCATTCTTCGCCCGTACTAACATAGGCTTGATATCAGGATCGTGACTACGTCTCTGCTGCATGTCAAGATCCCGGATCTCCGTCCGTATATGTACACCAAACTCGCCATTTTTGTGGCCTGTTGTATCGCGCTTCTAGTCTGGGCGTTGGTAGAAGCAGGAGGCCTTGGGCCCGTGGCTCGCCAGGGAAGCACCATCTCGGGAAGCGCCAAATCGTGGGCCATCGCAAAGTACATCTGGATCTATTGTGCAAACGGTGCTACCTATGCCTCCAATGCGGCCGATTTTCTTCGTTATGCAAGAAAACCAAGGGATGCATTTTGGCCTCAGCTAATTGGATTTCCACTCTCAACTCTGATCTACGGATTGATTGGAAACTTAATTGTGTCTAGTTCAGTCCTGATCTTCGGTGAGGTACGATGTCTTGATCATTTCTTTTATTGTGTCTCTGAACCTTTTCACTGATCGTACACAGCTTGTCTGGAACCCTATCGATCTGATGGACATGCTCCTCACCAAACACTACAGCTCCGGGACTCGTGCCGGTGTGTTCTTCCTGGCTCTCGGCTTCACATACGCGTCAGTGATTTCTTCAATCTTCGAAAACTCCATCCCTGCTGGCAATGACCTCGCTGCGCTTTGGCCCAGGTTCATCACCATCCGTCGAGGATTTTACATTGCTGCCATCATCTCCTATGCCATGTGCCCGTGGTATATCTTGGGATCGGCATCCAGCTTTGTCAGTTGGCTAGCATCGTATCAGTATGTTGTCTGTTCCGAACGCTTATGCACTGTATTGATGGTGATGCATAGAATCTTCCTCTCATCCATCACCGGCGTCATGATTTGCCAATACTTTCTCGTCTCGAAAGGATACTTCGACATCCCGGACCTCTATACATCCAGCTCTTTAGGACGTTATTACTACCACAAGGGCTGGAATTACCGCGCATATATCGCCTACGTAATCGGTATCGCGCCGAACTTCTACGGCTTTCTCGGTGTGTTCGGTTTGCATATCACCGAGGCAGCGACTCGGATGTACTATTTCGCTTATCCCATGGGCCTCGTTTTGAGTTTCTCGTCCTACTATGCCCTTTGTTTGCTGGATCCTCCGCCGTACAGTCGGATGAAGGGAGCATTGCAGGAGCCGCGAGATTATGTTGGGCCAGACGATGTCTTGGACGGGATATCACCGGCGCATATTGGTGAGAGTATTGTGATAGGGGCTCCGGGGACAAAGGGGTATTGATTAGACCTATGTTACAGCCCTATATCCTTCAAATGATTTACTATAGCTTCGATATTCTAAGGGCTCCCTCGAATAACAGAACCACACCGTTCTTGCTAGGTCTCTGATTCTTGATATGTAAGGTTTGTATGCTCAAAACTCCAGTGCGGCAAAACCGTAAATGTGGTTACCGCTTTGCTAATCGTAACCGCAGATTTGCGGTCTTGGTTATCATTTTCCTAACCGCATCTATAACCGCAAACTAACCGCACTAGCATGAATTTCGTTATTTACCCTATTATAGACTATTATATGACATTTATGTCGCTAACGTACTCCTATTTTTAATATATACGTTTTCTCGTTATAATAGAAGCATCCTCTACCTTCTCTCTATTACTGTCTAAAATAATAAGAAACGTTGATATATCTAGGTAGAAGGATTATTTTAGGGAGCATCTACTCGCACGAAATCCTTTGTACCGTATTACTCATCGTAAATTATATAACGTAATTCACTAGCGAGTCGGCCACCCAAGCGAGCCGGCCACCCAACCAATTACAACTATTTTAAATTAATTTATTAAACCACTAACGCCATTAATTTCAAATTTCTACCTATCAGATCTATTAGGGCAATGCGTTCTTTTATGTCCAACTTGAAAACAGTCGCTGCATCGTGGGGGGGCGCGCCTGATTGGTTGAGAAGCTGATGCATCTACTTCCGCGGGGGGGGCATTTTGGCATTCATTAGCCTGGTTTGGACTATTAAATGCCTCCCTACCCTCATGACTTCCAAATCCGCCTGATTGGGCAATGCGCTTTGTAGATTTCTGGCGCTGCTTCTTTTGTGTCTCATTCGCAGCACGATATCCCTGTAATTGCTCACGAAGGATTGCTGTATTTTGCATTGAAAATTGCGTCGCTTTGATAACCTGGTCGATTTGCCTCTCTATAGGGCTTAATCCGCTTTGTAATTGACGACTAATCAGGCTTTTGATTGATGAAGCTTAGCGATCTAATTGCTTAGGATTCGCTGGCGTTTTAGGGCTCTATGCGCTTGATCGACTACCTGGTCGACTACCTTAGGGGTAGGCGTCCGAAGTTGGATATTAAGCTTTGAAATGACCCTATCTGGATCATATGGCACTAAACCAGCTGCTTCAAAAGCGCTTTGAATTGTTGATGGTTTGAATGCTTCTGTGCGAGCCTGTGGGAAAGCTTTAAGGAAATCAAGCTTATTAATATGGTTGATATTGCATCGCGCTTTAGCCTTAATCAGCCCCCCGTATGCGCGCTTTAGGGGGGCAAAACAGCCTACATCTAAGGGCTGTAATAGATGCGACGAATGCGGAGGCATACAAATTGCAATAATGTCGTTTTTAGCGCATAATTTATCAAAATCAGGCGCTAAATGACTACCATGGCCATCTATAATGATTAGTCGATATTTGCCCTTCGTACGACTAGTAGTCATAGGGATAAATTGCTTTTCCATCCATCGAAGCCTAATTTGGTTTATAGTCTAACTATTATCGCTGATTTCGATTCTCCAATCGACGGGTAGGTCGTCATACCAAGCTTCGTAGTGGTAGGTTTTCCCTTTGAAGATAATGGTTGGGGGGAGCACAAATCCTGTTGAATTCACACATTCAATCGATGTGACCCATTCGCGATCCCCTGGCTGTTTTACCGACCGCCGACCGTAGTATTCGGCTCTTGTAATGACCTTAGCAGTCGCAATTAGGCCCATAGCGAAGCCTGTTTCGTCGAAATTGTAGATATCCTTAGGTTGAATACCGTTTTCGTCAATTGTGCGTCGTACGCGCTCAAACTAAGGCATAATAGTGCGCGGATCTTCGCATAAAGCCCTTTTGTAATCGTATCGACGAGAAAAGCGCGATTTCAGCTCTGGATAGCGCTTCACATAGTTGGTAGCCCAATTCTTACCAATAGTCTGATTATAGCGCTCCCGTAATAGAATGTTGGCCATTTCCCCTACCATTGATGGTCTAGGGGCAGATCCGCGCGAATCCATAGATAGAATCCACTGTAGGAGCGATTGCTCTTCTTCAGGAGTCAATTTATGACCATTTGCGCGGATCTCAGGGCGGAAGGGGTGGCCGTCGACGCGATCTTGTAGGGTTGAGCGCGGTATTTGGAATTGACGTGCAGCTTCGCGGATAGAGCGAAATTCTTGGTTTTTAATAGCCTGGATAGCTAATAAGATGCGCCCCTCCTGCTCAGTCGAATTTCGCGAGGATCGATTGCGTGTTGGTGGCATAGTGGGTAGTTGAAATGAAGAAGTTGACGAGTTGGGGCGCGATCGCGACTTAGTGGCCGGCTCGCTTGGGTGGCCGACTCGCTAGTGAATTACGTTAGTAGATTATGCCCTACATTCTAACCATTAAAACAAATCCTTTGATTCTCCTCCTCTACTAAGTAGATACTAATACTAAAATCAAGATGTAGACTACTTTAGCATCAAATTTTACTTAAAAAAACATGCCACTCTCATCCAGATCCATAGCTAGATACATACTTTTGATCCCGTTTTAATCAATAACATCAAAACTCGTTCCATAGCCACAGTTGCTCGTAGCCCTTGGGTTATCCACAATCTTAACAATCAACTCAGTCGTATAGTCTACAGTGCTACCCTGCAAAAGCTCTAGCGAAGGCTCGTCTATAACGACCTTAGCGTCGCCAACTACCGCCGCGACGTCTCCCTCGCCCTTGAAGACCTTGTCCTCTTCAACGTCGATCTTGGATGCGGGTTCTAGCGACATCAGGTACTGGAAGCCATGGCAGCCGCCGCTAGTGACCGTGATGCGGAGGTGATAGTACGGGTTCTCCGACCCTGTGGCGGGGACGAAGCACGTGGTGTCCGTGATCTCGTGGAGGCGCTAGTAAGGGCATTAGTTTGACCCGATGAAAGGAGGGCGGTGGAGGGGTGATGATATATGAACAGGCGACAGCGAGACAGGGACAGCAAAGAGGCAACGGGCAGGGGGCAAGGAACGTAGCAACTTTAGCCGAGTGGCAACGTTAGCGGTGTCGGGGTCGCTCAGGGGGTTCAGGTGTGGTTTAGAGGGCTTCAGGCGGTTCAGGTGAAGAGCCTGAAGGCCTGAAGGGAAAGGGCGCTAGACCCGAGGGGGGCAAAAAAGAGATGAACCCCGACATGCAACAGTCAGGATTCGCTGGTGGTCACCCACCCAACTACATTTTTTCTTCGTTTTTCCTTAAGACTTCCCTTGATTTCGTCGCACGAGAGAGTTTAAACCCCTATTTTCCAATCCCATAGCTTCTAGTTCACATCATAGCCTGGACACCCGAATATGTCGAGCAACTTCACAGAATGCAATGTGTCCCGTTTTTAGGGACGAGCCACCGAGACGTCGGCCATACTTAATGAAGAATATGTAGCTATATGAAAAGGTTATAGTAAACCTTTCTAGGTTAGCCTAAGCTCGAATTGATGTGGTGGCGTAGGCTACCATGGCTCTACAATCCATGTTAGGCGGCAGTTGGTTTGCAATAGAAGCTAGGATACATATGTTCTTTTGCTAATTTAAACTGGATTTTTTTTTCCTCCCTAATACCAAAATCTACTTTATAAGACTCGTTTTAACATCCCTGAAAATGTCTGAACTATATTTTGATGGTCAAGAATCGAAGATAGTCCCCTACTACCACGACCGCCCTCCACAGTACGATTCATGCCAGCCTAGCCAAGATATACTCACCTCTGTCATTGAGAACGAGCATACTCGCCGGATATTAGTCCAACGGCTAGATAATCTAGGGAAAGAGTTCCTCAACTTGGCAGAGAAGAAGCCTACTGAAACTGATTACCTTCTGCTTGCGGAGTTAACTCTTGAGATGGGTCAGTTATTTACAGAGGGAATGCAGATCACTACAAAGTTGGCAAATATTTATAAAGAACGCACCGTTGAAAACACTGAACTCTATACCGCTATATCAAGACTTAGTGTTAGTGAGTTCAACCGGACAAATGCTTCTTTTAGGCGGGATCCAAACCAGCAGATGCGATACGAGCTGGCTCAGGACCGTAAGGGTAGCGGCGATAGCTATGACAGAGATTGTAGATACAATCCTCAACGATTTTTAGGGGCCAAGCAAATAGAGGGGACTAGAGATTGCTCGTGCGACTCTCCGTGCCCTTGTGACCAGTTCTTCGAGCCCTCGGCAAAGGTGGATAAGATCAATGATAAACTTGACCAAAGCCTTCAATCCAATGATATGGTCAATGTTTCGACGACGACTGATGATGCTCTCGCAGAGCCACCTAGGAGCTTTTGGAAGAGAATTTTGAAGCATTAAGCTCGGCCTTAATGGCAAAGTGGAATGAGGATCTCTAGAGCGATCAAATTAGGATAAAATGCTGACTATTGGTGTTTGTCTTGCTTTATACTAGCTTGAATAATCCGTGTGGATGTATATGCTTTTTGTATGGGTTATTTCTGAGTGCTTGATTTGAATTCTAATCCTATCGTTTTTTAAATACTTCTCTCACCTTATTGATGAGGGTTCGCTACAAGATCTAACTCTAGTGGACAGAGAGTCTATGGTGAATAGTAAAAGGTATATCTAGGAGGAAACCAAGGTGTCCTGAGGCGCCGACAGTATGCATTCAGACATGGTCACCTCCGAAGAGGGCCAGTCGACCAAAAGAGAAAAAAAGAATAAAGAATAAAAACAAAAAGAAAAAGAAAAAGAAAAAGAAAAAGAAAAAGAAAAAGAAAAACAAAAAGAAAAAGAAAAAGAAAAAGGAAAAGAAAAAAGAAACCCCCCTCTCCCTCTCTCACCTCCACCTCACATCTTCACCCAATTTCCTTCCTTCATCTCACCTCACTAAGGTCCTCGGAGACGAAGCAAAAACGGTCAAAAAGCCAAGAGGAACGCCACAAAAAAAATCACTTCTCCCCCTTTCCACCCTTCCCTTCCCCATCCCCTGTACGTGTGTTACTTCGTTTTCATTCAGCTCACCTTTTTATCGTCCCTTTAAAACGAAAGAGGTATTGAGGGCACGTTGAGAATTGGCCTTGCACAATATGTGGCTTAAGCACGGCTGAGCGGACGGGAAGCCCTGTTCTCCACACCCTGTGGTCGCATGTACTAAAATTGATATTGAAGATGCTTATATGCCAAAAGAGTACTTGTAGAATTGACCAGTAATTTCAGCTCGGCTAGTGACCTGGGGTTGCATTGACCAATAGTGTTGCTCCATCGCTCTTTCTCACCGAAAGTGTCTAGCGCGGAGACTCCACCTCGCTCTCGGTATTCTCCTTCCCGTTGAGAAACACGATCAATGTGATTTAATTATGCCTGAAATGGATTTGCGCTAGAACAGCGGGCCTGGAGGATAAAGGCCATGGATTGCATCCAAAAAACGCTTCTCCCGCACCTTTCTTTAGCACTATTGTATACGCCATGGCAGCAGTCACTGGCAATTCCGCAGAACTGATGATAAAACCGGATGCGTTCAACACGCCTGAAACGCAGACAGACGACCAAAAAACTCCCCGAAAGAACAAATTGTCTCCACTCAACGAGGATTTTGCCAAGTTGGTGCAGAGTACGTTGGACAAGTGGCATATCCAAGGCGTCGCCATTGCAGTCGTTGATGGCGATGAAACCTGGGCTGATGTACGTCGTCAACACTCTTCTTCCAGATGCTGTCGATACTGACCAATAAGGGATATGGAATTGCTGCTTTGCCGGACATTCCGGTCCGGCCGTCGACGCTGTTCTATACGGGCAGCACAACTAAATCATTCACTGCTTCCGCGGCCTCGTTATTAGTCGATGATGACGAGAAATATCCTCACATTAAATGGACGACGCCGCTCAGCCAACTCATCCGTGACGACTTTGTCCTCCAAGATGCGTACGCGACATCGCATGTTACATTGGAGGACGCGCTTTCTAATCGAACCGGCTTGCCCGGGCATATGCTGACATTGGGTCGCGAGGGGACTGTGCGCGATGTTGTCCGCAGCCTGCGCCATTTGCCGATGGACAAGGAGATCCGAACGAAGTGGCAATATTCTAACGCCATGTTTATCACTGTCGCGCATATGATCGAGGTGGTCACTGGGGAATGGCTGGGCGACTTTCTTCGCAAGCACATCTGGGGGCCCTTGCAGATGAACTCGACCTTCTTCTCTCTTGAAGATGCACGGCAGTACGCTGCGTCGAATGATGAGGCCACGCTGGCCAAAGCCTATGATTGGGACGAGGCTTCCTCTGAACCTAGGGAGGTTCCCTATTGTGAAGGGACCCTGAGTGGCGCCGGGGCGACCATATCAACCGTCCTCGACTACGCAAAGTATATCCGCTCAATGATCCGGCAATCCGGTCCGCTATCGAAAGCAGGCTATGCGGCATTGCTTGAGCCCCGTTCTTTTACGCCAAAGATGCTTCCGCAATTCAAGAGGCAGATGCTATATACCCTTGGATTGATGTCGACGACTTACCGTGACGAATCTGTCATCCTGCATCCCGGAGGCCTTGATGGAATGACGAGTACGATGATCTACTTTCCCGAGCGAGATTGGGGGATCGCCGTGTTCTGCAATGCTGCCGGTCCAGGACGTGAAGTGCTAGCATGGCATCTGATAGATGATCTACTCAACGTCCCACAAGAAGAGCGTGTTGATCTCTTTGATCTGTATGTTCTTTTCCTCATGTTATGCTAGTCAATCCTTTGCTATCAATACTGATAATCTTTTCAGAACCCAAAAAAAGATTGCCAAAGTCAAAGAGATGCGGTCGACAGCTCGGGAACGCCTGTATCCCTCTGTCCCTTCGCCTGGCCGTTTGCACTCACTGTCTTTGCAAGACTACGTGGGCACATATACGCATCCTGCCTACCCAGACTTGATCATCAGTCTGACACCGGATGACCAGTCAAGCCTCCACATCGCCATGGCGGGAAGCTTGAATTCTCGAATGAATTTGAAGCACGTGTCTGGAGAATTCTTCCTGGCGGAGGTGTTCGAGTGCCTGTGGAGTGTAGATCCGGCGGTCGTAATCAAGGCCGAGTTCCACGTCAATGCCGAAGGCAAGGCGGCCAGATTCGGGGCTACTCTTGATTACGCCGATATGCCCGACACCTTGATTTGGTTTGATCGTTCTGGCTAGGGATATTATGTGCTGTATATTCTGTGGCAATCTGTACCTATTGGGTTCATACCGGGGTTGAATAGATTCATTCTATTGTCTGATCCCAGATCGTCTATAAGCAGTCCTGTATTTAATTGGCAATGAAACCCGACTACCATGAGCTCGTATAGATCCAGGGATCGCGGACGGTGGACGGTGATTGGGCGGTCCGGCGGCACGGGGACGCGCGATTGGGGCGACGCACACGGAGCCAACCAGGGGGGCCAGGACCGTTAATCCCCGTGGTGTACCGAGCTGCGCAAGTGTCTGCAGGACCTACAAACGCACACCGTTAGGGGTCCGAATGTAGGCGACGATTATATAGGATTTTTAGAGAAAGAAAGAAAGAAAGAATAATGGAATGTATTAATCGCTCAGTCACTATAACATGAGAATACCATACGGCTGACTTGTATTGCGGCCGACACGACAGTCTTCATTTCCATCGATATCTGAGCTTCGGGTCCTATCGCCGCATTGAGGAGCAACATCAGCCCCTTCTCGATACCTTCAGTTATTAGGCACGCTTGCGCGCTCGCTTCACTTTTCTCCCATACCATTTGCGCCGTCATTACTTCTAGCTCCAGGCCATTGTCGAGATTATTGCCGTAAATGAGCCTGACTTCTTTGGGGACCGTGAAGAACGGGTACAAGTTGGAGGTGGTTGAAGTCGCGTCGTACCCTCCAGCAACTGGGTTGTCGGTGTAATCGAGGGAAAAAGAATTGGCGGTCGAATACGCAACAGCCCATGCTAGGTTCCAAAGCCATGTGTCGCGGTTCTGCAATGAATAATGAGACTCAATCAATGCAACCGCTAAGGAACCTCCCGAGTCAATGCCCCCTGATGATTCATCGGAGGAAACTGCCCACGGTGTTACGACTACTTCTGTTGGGGAGCACGCGTAGTAGGTCACCGGCTCGGTTACTGTCGTGACCGAGCCCACGGCACCGCCTGGAAGGGTTGAAAATGTAACAGTGGACAGCGCTTTGGTCGACGAGATAGTAGGAGTGCCCGTAGTGGCGCAGGCGCTGCTAAAAGCTGTGTAAAAGCTGCCTGCCAGGTCAAATGCCGCTGCAGTGGCGTTGTATGCACCTGTCCCTGTTGTTACTGTCCCTGTATACCAGAGCCAGTTACCTGATTGAACCGGCGCTTCAGTAGCGGTCAAGATTGATGTGATGGGCGTGACACCCGTCGAGACAGAGTCAGTCGAGGTGGACCCCGCGCATAACGTGTCCGTTATACTAGCTTCGTACACTGTCACCCTCGACGACGCACAGTGGATAAGCGCCCCATCCTCATTGAAAGACGAGTACGGGATCTGGCTAGATGGCTTTGAGATTTCCGAATCAGTTGTCGTGGTCCAATCGGCAGGAATCGTCGCTGGGCAACCCGTTGCGGTAGAGGGAAGCGTTTTTGTGACACTATTGGTACAGGTACAGACAACGCCCGTCACGTCTGGGCCTCCATGAATACCGCAGTCGGGTGACTTGGTGGCAGTGTTGGCTGGCTTGGCGGCTGCGCAGCCAGGGCATTTCTTGGAGCCTTCTTGACAACTAAAGTTAGCTTAGACCATATCAAAAGCGGTTTGAATCTCACTGTGGTGTCCATGTTTCGAGCAAACTTTGCCATGCTTTTTGCCTTTCGATCCATTGTGTAAAATTCGGGCACTGTCTTCTGAACCATTACTCCCGAGCTAAACAGGTAGAAGAAGTGAGATGTACCTTGTTCTAGCGCTTGGCCCTTTGGGGTGGCCGTTGGCAATAGAGATGACCCTGTTGCCGCTGGCAAGCGAGATGACCCCGTTGCCGCTGGTAAGGGAAATGGCCTAACTGCATCTCTTGGCTTATTACGCCCAGGCATAGCCGAGGCTATGATCGCCAGTTGAAATAACAACCAGATGAGCCGCATATTGAACCGATGCTTGGAAGATCAAAGACGTATCAGCAAACACGGCAAGTAGGGGCAAAACGAGCTTTTAACATGTCTCAAAGGTCACGGAATAACTGCCAGTTAATATAAGATTCTTCGGATAGGGCCCCAGAAATTCTCAAAATGGGGCCCTGAGGATTCACAAACTGGGGCCCTGAGGATTCACAGGATGGGGCCCCGAGGATTCATAAAAGGGGGCTAATGAGGATTTCAAAATTCAAAAGCAACATCCTCCCGGTGGGAACAATCAGTCCAAACGAAGCAAATTACAGGGATGAAAATAAATTGTTTTAGCAGATCGATTTTCATTGGCTTTAACTGTTCGATTACCACATGTAGGAGTATCATGACTGAAACACACGTCCCAAATAGGGCCGTCGCCTAGCCCTTAGAATCCGTCAAATAGTTGAATATCAACAATGTCATGTACGTTGATTCGATACATCCTTTCCGGCAATGCAATCTCGGGCAATAGTATGATTTAGAGAAGAAAAATATATTATTGGAAATATCGATCTTCTGGCCACCAACGCCACCCGCATTGGTATCGACGCGAAGGAAGCATCCACACTTTAAGTTCAGAAGCTTTACCCGGTGATCAAATTTTGAATCCTACTCGATCAGGGCTCTAGCAAATTTGAAGATGTACGTGGATGCTTTTCGAATCAATTCTAGCATTTTTAGGGCCCAGCCGCCAATGTCAGCCGTTACCTAGAAGATGTCTACTAGTAGGGTGATCTATGGTGAGTTTATCTTCTCGCTGTTATACAAATTCTTCTCATCAACGCTAACGATTTTTTTTTTGTTTAATGACTCACTACGGTAGAGGCAGCTGTTGCTATATAATGCCTTGTTTTAAGGACATTGTTACAATCTTTAGTTTTAGTCTCATTGCACGGAGCTTTAAAGCATTACGACCTTAAGAAATACAACGAATCCATCGATGGACAGTATACTTTGTAGACTATAAAGGTGCACAATTTCAGCTGGCAGAAAGAGTATTTTCCACACTACTGTCGTATGTCGGTGTGCAGAGATTTGTGACGAGAGAAATTGAGAAATCTAGGTTATCTAACGATCCTGCTGGCTATACTCGTGGCCTGGAAAGTTTTCAGCAACTCAATGCAAAGGTGCTTGGAAGCAAAACAATTGGCAGTATGATAGATAGATATTATTTTACAACGCTAAGTGATGGTAAATTGGACGCCGAAAATGGCTACCTTCGATGCTATTTCCAACGTTCCCCCGGGCAGGCGATCAGGGGTGGTATATAGGCCTGTCCTTGGTTTCTGGAAGTTCTGAAGGAAGGGCCTTGGACTCTGGAAGTTCTGAAGGAGAAGACTCTGTGATTGGCACCTCATATACCGCCTTCGGTGCTTCCAGCTCTGACATTTTCAAACCTAAAGCATGATTTGACTCGGAAGACGGGAGTTCTGCGCGGCGTCCTTTGTGCCGCGGGTGTCGTCGCCTCCACAGGAACCACAGCACGCCCAGTACTAGTGATATCCCTACAACACCTCCGACAACGCCTCCTGCAATGGCGCCGACGTGGTTATTATCATTACTCGACGGTGCTGTCTTCGCGGTCGTTGTCGCAGGTGTGCCCGGGCTTGTAGTCGTCTCCTGTGTTGTCGTCCCCCCTGTTGCCGTACCCCCTGTTGCCGTACCCCCTGTTGCCGTACCCCCTGTTGCCGTACCCCCTGTTGCCGTACCCCCTGTTGCCGTACCCCCTGTTGTCGTCACCCCTGTTGTTGACAAAGAAGTTGTTGAAGATGGTTGGCCTTGACAATTGTCAATGCTGAAATAAATCCACGACGAGCCGAAACAGGCTTGCAATGGAGCGGGTTCTCGGCCGAGCAGTGGGCATGTCTCTTTGCCATTCTTATAAATCGTCACTGGATTGGGTGGTTATTGTGAGCTTTCCGCCGACACACAGAAGTATTTAAAAAAAATTGGGAATCAACATACCTGCACAACCTGGATCCTCCTCGATGACCTTGAAACTTCCATATTGACCAGCCTCTCCTAACTCGGTACAGTTACCACTCGGGTAGCCATTTTGTCCCTTCAATTGTTGGAGTGGATGCTGACAGTTGTCATCTGTAAAGGTCGCGATCGTTGTCGCGACTGCGATCTGAGTCGTGCAGCTCGCGCACAGGACTAACAGATGCCAGGGGGAGGATTTCATTGCATAATAAGGCGACTCTGTGAATGTTGCAGGTGCGAGGCAAAAAAGCAAAAGCCAAGTGGGGGCGCAGAGGTCGGGTAGGGAAGCATTGTCTCTTATATATCACTAGCCTGTCTATCAATTACCCTGAAGGACTGAAATGCAGGAGCAGGGGTAAGGAGGATCCCGGTGATTGGTCCTCCCCCGCTCAGTGCACGACGAGCCACGTGCTACACCCGAGCAGATAAGGGGCAGCCCGACGTCACCGGTTACATAATCTGAAACTAGCTTTGGACGCTAATGTAGATGGAGGTGCAAGAGAGGTACAACCAGCTACGATCCATGTATTGATTCACTGATCTGTCCAAGTTGATTCCAATAACCTTTTATGCCAAAGTCTTATCGGCCTCCAAGGCCTCGTACAGCTCACCCATCGTGATATATTCTGATCCCGACTCCCTCTCTCCCTTCTCCTTCCATATCTTGTGATCCAGTCCAATGACATCCCTCACAAAAACAGCAAAGTCCACATGCTGAAGCTTTGCCCAAAGCCCATCATACGCACCTTCGTTATTTCCCAGCCGAACCGGATCATTTCTATCGAGCAGCCTATACCCGTCTGAGCCTGGCGAGTACAGGAATTTCGCAGAGATGTGGCTCTCCCAGGTGAAATCATAAATGCGGCAGTGTCCCAGGGCCTCGACTTTGTCGGGCATAGCCGCCTGTATGTCCCGTAGATAATGATCATTGGTCGATTGTTCGGCCTCCATCAAAAGTGCAGTAGTAGCCATCTGAGAGAGTCGCTGAAGCTTCAAATCTTGAGTCTCGTTGCCTGTCGTGCTTTCTGTTGCGATATTTTCAGACGTAGCAAGCTCGCTGGATGATGACACCAATAACTTGTCCCACATCTCCTGGTAATCCGCTGCAATACAGGCCCTCAGGCATCTTTCAAGCATGACGGGTCTCTTACGAGCGAGTCTCTCATATGTTTCAGGAGAAGCCACCGCGGGCCACCAGATATTGCACGGCAGTAAACCATCGGGAGTACTATCAGTGACCCAAGTAACATCGTCGCTCATAATACGCCTTGCATTGATAGCGCATCGTATTCTTTTATTGCGGCCATTCCCAAACTCATTCCCGAAGGTTTCGGGGATTTGTGAGCTCCACCATTTGGCCCAGAAGACGTTATGATAGATTCCACGAATCACACACAAGAATTCATCTTCTATCATCTGGGGTCGTCGCAAACGCGTATAGCGATCGATGTCGCCTGTGTATGCGGCGACCTGAATGAGTCTGCTCTTGTCCACTGGCGGAAGGTCGACGGGCAGCGGTCCATACAAAAGCGGGAGATAATCCCCTGGTGGCGGGGGCGCATCACAATCGTGGTCATCGATACCCCAATCCTCGGTAGTATTGAAGTAGTGAGAAGTATCGTGCGGTTTGACGCGAGGCTTTTTATGTGCCTGTCGAGCCGCAAGACTTGAGTAAACCGCGGTGTTGCCATTACATGATGCAACGCGGGGGTTAGAAATGTCCACTGTTCGGTTGTAGTCATTGAAGACAGCAAATTTCACATGTTGCGACACAATGAGTTGATAGATGGCCTCACTGCCTTCATTTTTTCTCTCTGCACAAGCATAACTAGCCTCCTCTGCTACGTGAACTTCCGGAAGAACGTCAAGCTCCTTATATACATCGATATAGCCGGCGATCGCACAGGCCCACGCGGCGTGATAAACCAGATGGGGATAGCGCTGAATCAGGGCTCGAAGTGTCTCCTGACTCGGAACATCAGGATGCCAGATACAGTAGGGTACGTCTTCGGGATTATTCATTTCAGGAATGATGCCACTCATGATATCGCGAGCGTTTAAAGCGCGCGTAAACTCTGGGATGACCCCGCGGAGATCTTGAGCAAAGCCATGGTGATGGCGGATGCCGTGAATGACACAGAGACGCGAGACTTCAAGACCCAAAGCAACTGGGACTCGCTCTCCGTGGATTGCGGCGTTGCAATCGTCTGCGTTGTATACGGTGGCGTGCAGTCTCTTCTCAAGTGGCAGTTGGTCTAGCGGGATCTGCCGCTTTTCCTTTTGCTTTTTATCTTTGCCCATGGTGACGAGAGTGATTGAGCTGAGGAGGGGTGATAAAGATGCTTTGAAGTGATGGGAGAGCACGGCCCTTTATATTAGTCTCAGCCGCCCAGCATGGTCCGTTGATTTCTATCTGTGTGCCACTGCACTACTGTGGCGGAGACCGTCTGTCATTAGAGAGGCGCAGGATTTGGCAGATCTAGAGAGTCATACTGAACAAGGCCAGACTCCGCCCGCACTATGCCCCCGCTTAGTAAACGGCTCAGCACGTGTTCCGGTGCTGCCACCCGAGCTGACCCACATGAGAGCCTCACCTTAACTCTCCTTCTATACCCCACCACCCAGAAAACCCAAACAGCTCCAATGTCATCCTCATTCTCGACCTGGTTCCTTAGGGGCATCAACCTGGAACTATTATCACTCTTGATAAACCCCTCTCTTCCCAGTGGAAGATCCTCGAGAAGCTGAGCGAGCGTGACTTTCAGGTCGACAAGGAGGAACACGATTACTCCGGCGTCCGTTCTTTCGGCTCAGCCAAATTCCTATGCTGCGATCCAAAAGCACGTGCAAAAAAGCCTTTATGCGAGTCTACATTCAAGTTCCCCATCATAAAACTGAAATGGATGATGCGGATACCAGAGGCCGACAGGCCACAACATGAACCCCGCCTGATTTGATCGCCCATCTGGACCTCACTCAAAAACGCTCAAGTAATACACCCAAGCTCATCGGGTACAAGAATGGTACTCAGGATCGGTCCGGGTTAGTCCCTGGTGGGTTTATCATCTGGCTTGTGTGGGAGATCGTTCCAGGGTTACGCCTGGGAGATAGCAATGGCGCTGGTCCATTTTGGGGTCTTGAAAGATACGAAAGGGAGAAAAGTCCGCGCAGCCTTTGTTAAGGCTCTTCCGTAAGTCGATGTTCATTCTCTATCTATCACTGAATCCAACTATTGTCGACGATCTAGCAAGCTAATTGAGAACGGGTGGTACCCCAATGTGACCAGAGCAAGTAGTTTAGTCTGGCACGGAGAGACACAGACACTGCATGTACTTGCCACATCATCCCGGCGAGCTTGCTTACTGACTGATGTCTTGTAGCTACTTCGTCGGGCAATTCTGCAAGGCCGGCAAGCCGAAACTCCCGATCGAGTTAGGTCCCAAGTGGATAGCGATGTGGGAGCTCGCTAAACCGGACCCTTCATATAGACGGGACGATGACGACGGGGATAAAGACACTTCACGCTGGGAATGGTAGCTGAGGAGGAAGCCGAATCACGTACACATTTCAAAAGCATATAACGTAATTCCCAAGCGAGTGGGCCAGCCGAAACACCATAGTAAATGGAATATTTTACAACTCAATATCTCAACAAAAATAGCTTAAAATGAAATTTTATTACATAGTAGTACTTTTTGGATCATACGTAGCCTATCTATGGGATTTAAAAAGTATAACATATTCTGCTGTTTAGAAACATATATTTGTCGCATCCGTAGCTGTATTTTTTGGTAATGCAAGGAAATATTTTCTAAATTTTGATTGAGAGCTATTTATACATTTTTTCATGTCTATTAAAACTACCATGCCAATAATCAAATAAAATTAACTTGTGGTTGTTGAAATATCGAGTTGTAAATATGATGCATTTACTATGGTGTTTTCGGCTGGCCCACTCGCTTGGGAATTACGTTATCCGGCATATGACAGAAAGGCTAACCAATCAAGCAGTATAGCCAATTGTATGCTGAAAGAGCTTACACGGAAGTCTGGAAGAAATATAGTATATGTATTCGATTTGGGTTGAAGAATATAAGTGTGATTTTAGCCAAGAGTCAAAGAAACGTGAAAGGATTCTTATAAATAACCTTAGAAAAGGCTACAGAGTATCGTGGAAAAACTTTTCCATCACTTTATAGGCATCTCTGGCCCGCTTCGCCAACTCGGGGTCGTCCCAGTTTGATCTTGCTGATGCGAAGCCATGGTGAACGTCCAACTATGCATCGAGGCAAGAACCAGTTAGCTTGGTTGAGGATTGAACGTCTGGCAAAAGAGGCAAAGGGAAGTAGTAAGTGTAGTTGCGAGAGGGAAGGTTCTCACAAAGTCCTGTCTGATTGAATTCTTGGCAATGGGCTTCTGTTGGATTCTTTCCCAATAGCCATTCATGACGGCCTGGTCCTCACCGCCGCTGGGGAGCAATGCCACCGGGACATTGACGTTGTCTGCGTCCTCAGGTTGGAAGAAAGATGGATGCACGAGAGCCACAGATTTAAACAGGTTCTCGTGCGCACCTTGCATGAGCTTCTTAGCACCAAAGCAGAAGCCGTAGGCCTGGTAAATATGTAAAGCGTGAGCACTATTTCATATAAATAGGTGTTGGCTATGGGAAGGTGGAAGGGAACGTTCCTATCAGGAACGCTAAAAACAACTTACTCCGATAGTGGTCACGCCGTTGGCCTTAAGGTACTCGATGGTTGCCAGGAGACCGGGTCGGACCTTCTCCCAGGAGCCTACGCTTTGAATCCATTTGTTCAGGAAAGGTCGGCCTTCCTTGGGAGGTATGTTATCAACCGGCCAGGACTGACCCCTAAAAAAGTCAGGAAGAACAACCCGGTACCCAGAGCTCTTTGCCAGGTGGTCTGCGCCCTGTAGGGTATTGTTGTGCATTCCAAAAATGTCTGGCGTTCTAGATTAATTTCGTGCACCATAATTACATCTTATTACCGACCATACATCGCCATGATCTATCAGAAAAGTTACGTAGAGAGTCTGCACGTACCGAATATTGCAACGAGTGCAGTCTTAGCCTCGGATGAACCGGTCGAGTAGATCTCAAGCTCATCCTGCCCTTCCACCTTGATCATGAAAATCTCACCAACAGGCTTGTAGTCCGTCTTGAATGGTGGAAGGGTGCAGCATTGCTCTGGAAGACTGCTCATCTTGATACTCAATGGCGATGCTAGGAATCGTTGACAGGTGTGATGCAAATGTCTCAGCTGCATTCGAATATGCCAGGTGATGGTGCAATAAATCCAAGCGAGTGAATATTTCGTAAATTATGAGTAGATGAAGGAAGCGAATTATATCCGGCATTACGGCTAAACAAAGCATAGAGGCAATAGTGGCAGGATAAACACTGCCGGGCGGGGAATATTATTGAGGGTATTGTTTCATGATTGAGTTCGAATATGCGGAAGACTAGGTCCGGTGGCGGCTGTTTCCTTCCGCGCCTGTCTTGTGCCGGCAACAATTTGGCCTACAATGTTTTCACAAAGATCAGAAGAACGGTCGGAGCCAGCGACCCCAAAATCTGACTTATTTTTTAGAATAAACTTGCGAGTATCTTCTATCTTATGTACAACTAAAGTAGACCAAGGAGTTCTTTCTCCTCACAAGCTCCTTCTCTGATCAAGTACTCAGAACCTCAAACAGCTCCTTGCGATTTACCATAAGGTTATATCCTCCGAAGCCTTTTTGAAGGTTGCCCAGCCCAACTAAATTTATAAAAAATGGTAAGTTTTGTCTGCTTATTCGGACTTGCCGAGTCATTTGTTTACGATTGCAGAAAATCATCGTCATCGGAGCTGGCCTAGCAGGGCTCACTGTCGCCATATCGCTGGCTCAGACAGGTCACGATGTTATCGTCTTGGAGAGCGCAGCAGAAATCACCTACATAGGCGCAGGTAAGGATGCCTTTCGTTTGTTTCATTGCTGGCTATCCATATTTCTTCTTCGTGCTGATAGCGGGAAAAAACAACAGGCATTCAGGTCTCTTCCAATTCATCTAAGATACTCCGTAGCCTTGGAATTGACAAGCACATCCGCAAGTACTGCACTGAGCCCGTGGATCTGAGGATGATGCGATGGAAGGGAGGCGAAGTTTTGGTGGAGTGCCCGCTCAAGAAGCCAGCTCTGGAGGAATACGGATCACCCTACTGGCATATTCACCGCGCCGATTTCCATCGTGGTCTTGTAGCACGGGCGGCCGAGCTCGGCATCACTATCCACCTCGATAGTCGTGTCGTCAAGGTCGAGCCCGATGTTCCGGCTCTGACGACTAAGAATGGCCAACAGCTGACGACGGACCTCATCGTGGCCTCGGATGGCCTGCACTCGACCTGTCGGGAAATTGTGCTTGGATATAAGAGCCCGCCGGTGCCGACTGGCCAGATGGTCTACCGTGTAACATTGCCCGCCAAGAAGCTGCAGGGAATCCCTGAACTGGAGGAGCTGATCACCATACCACGGAACAATCACTGGATCGGACCTCACGGCACCATTCTTTCGTACCTTCTGGAAGGTGTCAATGAGACTTTGGTTAACTTCGTCTTCACGTAAAGATCCCATGCTGGTTAAAGCGAGAGTGGATGACTGACAACTTTATGCAACAGCTGCGACGTGAACATGGAGGATGGCGTCAACCAGAAGATCGGTACCAACGAAGATGTCCGTGAAGCCTTTAAGAACTGGGACCCAAGGATCGACAAGATGCTATCCCTTGTCGACAAGGTTCTGGAGTGGCGGGTAAGTTCCTCAGTCTCTTTTATGTCTGACCTGCAGACTCATGGTACTCGTTAATCAGCTATTCACCAACGACGAGATCCCGACTTGGACGCATCCATCTAGTAAGATGGTCCTGATCGGAGACGCCGCTCACGCCATGACTCCCTACCTCGCCCAGGGGGCGGCTATGGGCATCGAGGACGGCGCCATACTAGGCGGGATTCTAGCGCAAGCGGACTATTGCACCACCAAGACACTGCCACAGGCACTAAAGATGTACGAGAAGCTGCGAATCAAACGTACAGCAATGGTGGCGGAAGCCAGCGTCAGCAGCCGCTGGTTTACACAGATGGAGGACGGCCAGAAGCAGCGTGAGCGTGATGAGTGGCTGTTAGCACACCCGGGTATTTGGAAGGGCCACATTAATATCCGCTCGCGCAAGGAGTTCCTCGACGAGCTATTTGGGTATGACGCCGACAAGGCGCTTAACGAGGAGTTGGCAGCGCAGAGGAAGGAGAGGGATGCCGTGACTGATAAGGCAGAGAAGCGACTGGTGAGACTTTGTAGTATTCTTTAGACAGACTTGGCTTTTGCAAATATTATATTATTTAAACGTCAGTGCAATAAAATTTAGACATCCACATCTGATCCCTCGATTTAGTATTAACGAACTACTTTACTAACAACTAACCAAACCAAATATTAATAGATACAGCCAGTTGATAGAATACAGCCCTCACAAAGACATTACACTCCATAGTCCAAATTTCACGCTCGGTCCGGTTGTTCAGCTAAATTGGTGGAACTGGGGCGTTCCCAGTCGCTTTCTCCACTTCTCACCCCAGATCATCAGTCCCAGAATGGGGAGCCACAGCGCCAGTAAGACCAGTGCCAATGAGGACCAAGTCCAGGCATACCCAATCTTCGTTACCATCTCATCCCAAAAGAATCCAACGACGAAGGATAAACCGCGGCTCAGGTTCATCAACACGGCCGATTCGGGGGTTTGTGGACGGTAGCAGTCGGAAACATACGCATATAGACAGGTCGAGGTAACTTGCAGACCGAAGGCGCCTATAGCGAAGGGTGACTGTCAGATCATTCAATACTTCTTATTTTCAGTAGTTGGTTACTTACCAACACCGAGTCCTACTAACGGGGGAATAAAGCCGGTGTGCTTCTGCACGCAGACCCCGAAGATAATCATGCCTATTGGTCCGCAGACGCCCGAAAGGCAAGTAAGGTATAGTCTGTGCTCCGGCTTCCATACACCGTTGTTTTGCTTGGCTTTCCGGTATAAGATGTAGTCACTGACCTTTCCAGCCGACAACTCACCGATCACACATCCAATGATCAGCGGAATCCCTGTGCACAGGCCGATGGCGCCGCTCTTGAAGCCGTACACTTCCGAGTAAATTTTGGCCATGGATATTGCGGGCAAGATGTTGATGAAAGTCCAGCTCCAGGTGTAGCACCAGAAGGGGAGCGAAACAGATGGGTATTTGAGCATATAGAACGAGGTAAGGAAGTCCTGAGCGTGCAGATGGCGCTGCGGGATTGAATTTCCCTTGAGGTCGGTCAGAAGCTGCCAGTAGCTCCGCTCATGAGTCCGCCCACTGAGGAAAAGAGGATCTCGAGAGAAGAGGGTCTCGGGAAGAAGAAATAAGGCGACGAGGAAGGATACACCGGTCACAATGGCGGGCATGAAGAAGTCCCATTCCCAGCCCGCGGCTTCTCCTAAAAACCCTCCAGCTATGAGAGATAAAATGGATCAGTCACATGCCACCTGGAGAATAGAAGAGGACCTACTCAAAATTGCAATGTGAGCACCGTTCGTGACGAAAATTGTATAAAGCCCTGTCTTCTCTCCGCGCTCGTGCATGAAAAACATGTCATTGAGCATCGGAGTTCCCAAGGCCATCATACCTCCAAAACCGATACCGTTAAGTGCACGGCAGCCCAAAAGCGCGGGCATCGTAGTTGTGTAAGCGGTGCCAATGTGGGAGACGATGGTGATAATCTGCGCGAGTAGACAGATAGGCCGCCGGCCGTAGACATTGGCGAATGGCACGAAGAGAAAAGGCTTTCAATTTCGGTCAGCTTTATGTCACTCACGTTCAGACTGCCTATCGAGGACAGAAGATATCGGCGTGGAGTGAACTCACTGAGACACCTCCCGTGATGATAGACGTGGTTGTGCTGTATGTTACTCTCTTGACTGGTTTGTGAAACGCCTCACTGAGGAGGGTTAAGCTGGGATTAGGGACCGCTGCATTAAATGGCCCGAGGAAGGCCATAAAACTGACTTGCAGCAGCACCACCCATTTCAGCCAGCTCGACCAATTCTAATAATCATTAGCATAACGTTCGTGGGAGAGCCAAGCACTTCACGAATCCTGATTGTTCATCTTATGCGTCCTTCAAACATTAGGGACAGTTACAGAAGCACTAACCAGGGGATCATCCTTGAAGCTACTGGGCTGAGGCAACAGAGGCAAGCCATGGGGATCGAGCTTGACGGTCTGCTCTGGCCGCTTCTTCATGCCAACGACTTCAACCTCCTCCAAGGTCGGCGAATCAGCTAGTATGGTTTTATCTGCCATTTTTCACATGGCCTTGAATGACGGGCGCTCCCAAGAAAACGGTCTTCGGTGTGGATGAGTGGAACGGAGAGGATGCTCTAGGCAATATTGATCTTGCTCCTAACGGCAGCCGAACGATGGTACCAATATGACTGTAGAGCCCACATCGTGCGCAGTCTGGCACTGGAAATAGTTATACAAAACGATGACAAGAGAGACCTCGAGCAGATTAGCCAAAAGTCGGCACGGATAGATCGTTCCGGCCTTTTCACCGCACTTTCCCGACCAGTTGTTTATAGCCACTTAAACTCGTGGAGAAGTGTGGAGAGGTGTGGAGACTCCGGCAAGTCACCGAACTCTGGGGGATGAGGGCTCCACTGAAGGATGAACCTGGTTCGTCCAGATATTCGCCTCTGCAGCGCCAATTTTCTACTTCCGGGGTCATCCTTCCACGCATCTGTTGTTCCACCGCAGACCTATACTGCATCCATGTCCTCCCAGCACCACGGCAGCCGGAGCAAGCGAGTTCCAGATGCAGCTCGACGGCGCGCTGCCGTCAGCTGCGACCACTGCAAAAGGCGGCGGGCAAAATGCATCCGCACAGCACCAGACGATCCCTGCACCAACTGTGCAGCTAATCAAGTCAGGTGCGAGACTACTGTTCCGAGAAAACACCGCGTCTATGGCAGTGTCGAGACGCTGAGCCAGCGCTATCGCGCGCTAGATGCCCTTATAACTGGAATTTTCCCTGGAGAGGATACAAAGAGCCTGGAAGGGCTCTACCGCTTAGCAGGGGATCGAGGCATTCCTATGCCACCGCCAGATGACCTCTCACCTGCACCAGATCTTTTTGACAGTGCCAAGTCCGAGCTGAATGCTGGTTCCTGTACACACAGTCCTACGACACCTCGCAACTCTCGTCCAACTACTCACGCTCCGCTTGGAACCGGCTGTGGCGTCACACTGGCAGACGACCACGATGATTTGGCTCATCAAAATCAACCGACAGGGGAAAAGTTGATCCCAACTGCGCAGGGAGTCGGACACTATGTCGGCCCATCAAGCTCATTCTGGTTCGTCATGGCGATCCGCAGGCTGGTTGGCCAGAGCAATCGAATCTCAGCGCCGTCCTTCCAGAGCGCTCTTCGAGCTGATTTTGCGACTCTCGGAGCTAGCAAGGCCCTCGAGCTGCAGGATACGGCTCAAGAGATTGGCGATAATGTTGCGGCCGTCAACCTGCCAAAGACGCCGGCGACCGGGCCGGATGTAGTAGAGACGCATGTTGCGCCGGCGCCCTCGCTCCCACCGAGAGAAACCTCTGATGCCTTGATGCTGGCCTTCTTTGACAAGATTCATCCCGATTATCCTTTGTTTCATCGCGACATGTTCCAACTCCGCTATGAGGCGCTGTGGGAGCCACGTCCCGGACCCCTCAGGACAACCGACACGGGATGGATGTGCTGTCTCGCCATGGTGTTCGTCTTCGGCGCGCAGGCCCTCGAGCAGCACGACAAGCAGCAGGCAGCCTCCATTCAGCGGAGTTACCTGGCGCTCGTGCGCTCGTCATTCCGCCAACTAGTGGGCACAACCAGCCTGGCCAATGTTCAAGCACTATTACTACTACAACTATATGAACACAACTCGGGTCAACGAAATGCCTCGTGGATGTTCCTCGGCTGCGCATTGCGCATGGCCATTGCACTGGGAATGCATCGTGACCTCCCAAATAAGACTGGCGTCGACCCCGTCGAGTGGGCCACGCGACGCCGGGTTTGGTGGACGCTCTATACCTTTGAGCGAAATCTGTCTGTAATGCTCGGTAGGCCGTCCGCTATAAACGACTCTGAGGTGAGCACAAAGATGCCGGATGGCTCTGATATGTCGGACAATGGCAAAGTGCCTCCGAGATATACCGAGTCCCTGCTGCACTTGACGCGGATTCTAGGGCAAGTACGGCAGAGCGCCTACGCCTCTCCCGACGATGAGGCGGAACTACCTCCCTTGTCAAAGGCGCAGAAGCTCCTTGGTGAGCTTCGGTCCTGGTACAGCGCCCAGCCGGCTTATCTCCGTCCGGGATGGAGGACCATGATCCCACATCAAAGACGGGCTGTGCTGCTGCTGCATATTTACTATCAGTACATGATAATGCTGGCTACGCGACCACATTTTCTCGACTGGGAGAGACGCGAGCTTTTGAAGCGACAAGGCTACAGCGATGCTGGCAGAACGCTGAGAGCAACGGCAGATGAGAATACTGCCATCTTCATGAAGGAAACCTGTCTTGAGGCAGCGGAGAAGACGGTTTCGTACTGCCACCTGCTGGCCGACGGTGGAATACTCGACACTACCAGCTGGCTGGATGTCTACTATATCTACCATGCCGTCTTCGTACTCTGCCTTGACCTTTTCACTAACAAGTCTGGCGGGAACTCTCTCTCGGAAGCCCAGTCACGCTGCAAGGAGTCGGTTAAATCCATCTTCGCCGTGTTGCGCCGGAGGCAGCTCGCACCGACTTTTTGCATCCTTATCCGCGTCGCTAGCCAGTTTGCCCGCATCGCTGGCGCCATTGACGACGACACAGCCGCTGATGGAGGGACTAACGTGGCGGCTTCTGTCCGCCAGAGCCAGGCTGAAAGCACAAATATAGAGGCATCGTCTACTTCTATCGATGCGGCTAGTTTTTCTTTGGGAGCCGTCGGTTCCGGCTCTGCTACTGCTGCAGAGATTGGCCAGGATCTCATGGTTGACGACTGGTTGCTGAGCGATCTCAGTTCTCTTTCGTGGAATTCGTTCGACATGGGTGCGTATGCGACGCCTAGCTCCACCAACTTCACCGAAGGCCAGCTTAACGTGACGGGTGCTGGCATATTTTCCGCGGAGCAGGGTCTGTTTGGGAGCATGGTCATGTCAGACTTCATGGATGATGTGACCAGGAAGTTGCCACTGCATTCAGATTCGTAAATTTCTATTCGCGAACGAGTATAAGGATCTTATAACTACAGAGTTGGCTATGATATCCAAAATCGCTATCATGTACTTTTGAGCCTCGGAGGAGACGGTGTGACAAATCTTGTCGTGTCCTAGCAAACATAAGCATGCATGCTCTCCATTTATGCGCTGCCTCCTCAACCCACCTAGTCAAACATCTCATTTCCTGTTTATCATCCATTACCGAACATCACTTGGAAAACCCAACAGATAAAACTGCATCGCACCGCCGCTTTACGAGTGCCTCTGAATAAAATGAATATTGTGCAGAGAAACGAGGCGTTCAAAACCATCGACGGCATATTCGGTTTCTCTTATGTCTCGTACTTCATTCAGCAGAATGGCATTCTGTATTATGGTAAATCAAAAGATCGATTTGGGGCCCCAGACTCCCTAGAACAGCTTGACGACGTTCGGCAGATTCAAACAGAAGACCGGGGCCCCGTAGTGAGGGCCGCTTGGTCAACGATATACATGAAAACGCCAGACCTCTTCGAATACACTAGTGGATCAGATCTCGAGCAACAAATCTCCTACGAGGTCGAAGTGTGCGAAATCCTTCGACAAAACCCGCACCCGAACATTGCAACCTACTACGGCTGCCAAGAGACCAAAGGTCGAGTCTCTGGCCTATGCTTCAAGCGGTATACGTCAACACTGCAAGAAAGGGTCAACCCGGGACACCTGAACAAGAGGACGTTCCGCTCTAGTGAGCGAGAACATGTCGACGACAGCATTAAAGCGAGTCTGAGTGGGATTTTGGCGGGTATTCAACACCTTCACTCGCTTGGCCTTGTACACAACGATATCAACCCCGCCAATATCATGCTCGACGAGAATTGCACGGCCGTTATCATTGATTTTGGCAGCTGCCGGCAGATTGGGAAGTCGTTGCCCGAGACGGAAACGGGAAGGACGCATGAGTGGTACGATCCTAATGTTGACACTGCATTGGAGAAAAACGACCTTGATGCTTTCGAGGAATTGAGAACCTGGTTAATTGGATCATCGAGCGACGAGTTCTTATTTGAATAATGATACTTCAAAAAAATAAGTCGGTTTCTCATCGGGTATCTAAATCATCGTACGCCAACTCTTATGCAGGTCTAACCATAGTAGTGCCCTAACAAATAAACGCCATATATCCGAACAGAAAAAATCAAGTGCGCCAGCCTTGAACAAACTCATGAAAGCGGTCAATGACAACACCGAAGATAGCATTGGCACTGTCGCCAATAAGCTGCTCGAAATGGCGGATGGCTTCTTCCTCCGACATCTCGAGGTGAAACCGCTCCTTCACCTTGAGGACAGCCTTGTCCGGTTCGACGCGGATGTCCGGGATATTAGCGTCGACCATGAGACTGAAGAGGTTCAGAATCAGGTTGGCGGACTTGCGCAGTGTGGTGTATGCTGTGTAGCAGTACTGCTTGAATTGGAGATAGTTTGGTGATGTCGTGCCGCCCATGCCCTCGACCATCTCCTTGCCGAGTTTCATCATCGGCGCAAAGGGCTTGGGGTCACGGCCCAGGATGAAGCCGAAGTCGGCATGGAAGAAATGGCCGTCTGGTGCAAGCAGTAAGTTTTCAAGATGGCGGTCACCCACGCCGAGGATGTAGGTGATGACGCAATATCCGGCGCAGGATTTGATGTATGTGTCCATCGTCTCTTTGCGCACGCCAAGCGGCTCGTTGTCGTCCGGGTTATTTGTTTTCAGGTATGCGAGGATGGATTTGTACTTGGCCATGGCTGCCGAGAGAGACGTGGAGGGGATGAACTGTGCAGCGCCGACCGTTGAACTGGTGGCAAGGACCCGGTACGGTGTCAGCTTCAAATCCAAATTTTCTTTTTGAAGAAGCTGATCCATGAGAATGATGATTTGAATGACCAGCTGGTCCTGTCGCATATCGTCGCCAACCTTGAACAACAGTGGATATCGGCGGCCGTCCGTAGTCTTGAGAGTGATATGCAAAGGAGATAATGTTGACTTGAAGACATTGGATTCTTCCGGGAAACACCCTGCCACGAGAACATCTGGGTCCAGGGGAAGTGGTAATGGAGGGTCAATGTGAATCAGGTCATTCTTCGGGTCACGCAGTGATTTCTTCAGCTTTTCAATCTTCTGGGGCCGGGACTCCCTGGAGAAACGGACATCTTTGGCGACCTTCGTCAACACGGCTATGAATTCTCCTTGCCGCAAGAGTGTCTTGCGATAATCAGGGTGCACTTTCTCCAGCTCGGTCATGAAATAGTACTCGACCCGCGCAAACAGACGCCGCTGCGCCGATAATATGCCCGGGCCAGCATCGTCACACTCGACCATCAGGTACCAGTGCAGGTAATTTCCCAGCTTGAGATTATTGGCAGCGCGCGTGATTAAGAAATTGGCAAGTGAGGAGTCGTGCGCGGCTTCGTCAACGCTGCCCTCGGCAGTTTCTTCGTACTTCAAAGCCTGGACCAACTGTAGCAGATAGAGGAGAAGCTCGTCGTCGTCTGCCTTTCGCAGTCGTTCCACCGCATATGACCGCACCGCCGGATTATCAAATGTGGGACCCAGAAGCTCCAGAGCATCATCCACATCGATTTCGGTCCACTTGGGAAGGATTTCCACAGCCTGCCGGGCCTCTCCCACATCTCGCCAATTAACGGACTTGACAAATTTTGTCAACGCTCTCTTTTCTCGCGTCAAATAGTACCTGAATCTCCAGACAGAATCCTTCTCTTCAGCCGTAAGATCTTGTGTTGGCTCGTACGACAGAATGATGTTGAGCTCGTCCCGAATCTTGGGGTTAGGCTTCAAGTCTCTGTCCATGATACCAGTCCTATGGCTGCGGATCAACCGACGGTGCTTGTCCTCGCAGGGGTTTCCTGCCTGTCCCACTTCCGGATCATATATCCGAATCACTGCTGTAGCGTCCGCTCCCTCAATTCCCGGACCAAAGCGGACCTCCGGGACAGGTTTCAAGGTAGAGTTTGGATGGGATGCATTCTGGGGATAAGACGAAATGGGCGGAGGAGGATAATGGTGATCGGCCCAGGCAATCGGATGGTCGAAGCGTGGGAATTCCACATACAGGACAAAATTCTCGTCATCGCGTTCATCCTCTTCGGAATTTTCGTCCATCGTCTGTTGTTTTGTGGCTTTCAACAGAATGGCTCGTTTCCGGGCCGCTTCCTCGGCGTTCATCTTGAGCTTTTCCAGCTGGCGGAATACCATTTGGTCCATCCAGTCGATCCGTGGAATTTCGCCCATTTCGTGCTTCTTGATCAAAATCTCCACCCGTTCCAGCTCGGTCTCCTCCACAGACGGCCCCAATGGGTCACGAGCTTTGGGCATGCGTCGCTTCGGCGGTGGCACTGACGGCGTTGTGGTCGAGGAAACCCCATCTGCAACTTTATTGCGGTGCACCTTGCATTTTTGCCTACCCATCCTCAGCTTGCCCTCGCCGTCAAACAGTGGTATGGTCGTTCCGCCAAAGGGGACATCATGAGCCTGGGCTCCGCCACCGCCCAGCGGGGACAGATCCCAGACCGTAATTGCCAGTTGTGCGTTTCGAGGCGCATCTTTGAGGGCCATGGGCATCTGCAGCCATTCGTTCCATGCTCGATTGGCTTTGAATGCTTTGTACGAGGTCTGGAGAGGCACGCCGAGGGGTTTCGAGTCCGACCATACCTGCACCGTGACAAATAAATCCGAGGCCGGGTTTTGCGTAGAGCCCAGGTGTCGTAATTCTGGGTTCTTCAGCAGCACTGAGTAGGGGATCTGCTTCTGCTTCCCTTCTAGTGAACCACTGTCGGGCCTGTCAGCTGGAGTGGTCGCCTGTAGAGTTCCAGTGGCACATACATCTTGACATGGATGGGGAAGTCCACCTGTGTAGAAACAGCAAAGGTGAATGCCTCCATCCTGTGGTCCTTCCAGCAAAAAGAGAGAGAGAGAGAGAGTAGGAGGGAGAGCAAGAGCGATCCGGACAGTCCAGATGATGGGGGGGGAACCGGTCACGTGGGATGGCGCGTAATAGAGCGCGACTTTGACTTTTCCATCTTCCTTTGGTCTTGATATCATCTGTTTATCTTCCTTATTTACCTGTCTCGTTCCTTCCCTATCGTTTGGTGTTTGTCATACGCGCGGCATCGAGCAACCGTACTTTTGCGCTTGCTTGTTTGTCTTTCTCGTCACCTGCACGACACGCGCTAGGGTGCGATTTAATCATGGCACGTCTCGCCGGGGCTCAGCTCGACGAACAACCCATCAGTTCAAGCCCCTCCCCATCACCAGGGCGATCTTCGGACAAGGAGAATCCTCGCCGAAGTGTCAATAAAAGAACCGCGATGCCACCTCCAGACTCAGCAAACAAACGGCGACGCCTCACCGATCACGACTCGAACGTCCAGTCGCAGGTGCCAATGTCGCAACGCAACGCCCAGAACCGGTACTACGATCCGGATCAGGATGCGGGCGAGCGAAGGAAAATCCGGAAAGGACTGAGAGATCTGACGCGAGAACTCAACGGTAAATACTCTCTCCCCTGGGCGCGGAGGGCCTGCTGACGGTCTACATCAAGACTCGCGATCCGAATATATGCAAACCGGAAATGATGGTCTCTACAAAACGGTCACCAAAGCGAACGAGATTTTCGTCGGAGTCAAGCAGACTTCCGACGCGACGATCGACTCCCGCCTCCTAGTCAACGCGGCCGATCTCTCGCACAAAAAGACCGCGCAGCTCGCTCTCGGAGACGCGACGGCCGGGATCGACGTTGATGAATTCGTTTCCAAATGTATCTCGTTTATGCGCCAGGGTGAAGCACCCACACTCTCCCCGTCCCACGGAACCCAGCGCCGCCGACCACGTCAAAGCCAAAGAGACCCCGATGCGAGCGACGAGGAGGATGCGGGAGACGCGATGAATTGGGACTGGCTGGGTCGACACGCGTGTCTACCGTACAGTGCTCGGCCGGCCGTGTCAGGTTGGTTGTTGGGCCCATTGTCCGTGCAAAAGCGCACGCGCCAAATGACCCAGCGGCGAGCGCACGAGCGGATCGATCCAGCAAATGCCGTGAAACCCAATGAGCTTGAGCAGCAGGACCTCGGGGATCAGGAAAACGTCAATCTCGCCTTCATGTGCTCGACAATCAACAAACTGCTTGCGGACATACTGCGGGAGCGCAACCAAGCAGCTTCTGACGACCTGGTTGAAATACTGGCTCAGACAGGTCAATCTGAACCCAGTTTGGAGCAAGTCCAGGAATCGGCGGCAAATCATGGAATCACCGATGATGGCGGCTTAAACCTCTTCCAAGTCTGCATCAATCCCCGTTCTTTCGGGCAAAGCGTTGAAAATTTATTCTACATCAGCTTCCTTGTTCGCGATGGGAACATCGGTCTGCAGGTGGACAGTCGCCAAATCCCGAGTCTTCGTGAGTCGCCGTGTGCCCTTGGTTTCTTATTGAAATGCTGACCGTGATCCTGACAGACTCCTCGGTTCCCTGGTTACCCAGCGAGGCTCAACGGCAAGGCGTCAAAAAACAGCAGGCCATCTTCAGTTTGGATTTCGAGACATGGCAAGAGCTTGTTCGCGAGTTCGACATTAACGAATGCATCATCCCCCATCGCGAAGAAACGGAGGCGGTGACCAACCAGGCCTGGTCTGGTTAGCTCTCACGACCAGATAATAATCTCCCATACGATACCCTTTGATTTTGTGTTTTCCAGCTCTTTATAATTCCCGTCGCATAGAAAGTTATCGCATTGAATGAACCTTACATTGGATCAGCTAGAAAAGAACCATAGGCATTGTCCCATCCACGGTATATAGTTTGCCCCGAACGGGCCTCAGTCCGGACCGAGGCATGATAAGCTTCGACGGGTTACATCACTTCCCGCCCCCGGGCTGCCCCAGCTCTATCTGGCCCATCCCCCCTTCCACCCTCCTGCCAGTCCCTAAGAAGAGTGTCTCACGCCTCGACTGGTCTTCACTATTTTTCTATTCGTGTCTTGCAGAGTTGAAGTAGTCAGCACACTGCACCAAGACGACCATCTGCGGCGCGAATCCGAGACAAACCAACGCCAGGGAGCTTTCCAGCATCGAAAAAGCGCGCACGAGCGCCACACCAGCAAAAATGCCGCAGCTCTTCCCCTCGAACCCGTCCGCGGCAATGGTGATTCGCCAAGTAACGCCAGACATCGTCACTATGAGTCTCCCGTTTGCGCGCTTTGGAATCCTGCGCTTCGGCGGCCGAGGGACGCTGGGTGAGTCCATAGTGCATTTTGCACCGACCCTTGCAGGCAAAGGACGCGTGAACCCACCTCGATGTCAAACCCCAGCGGGGTTGACTGTTCTGCATTGGTTTCCCCTTGCCATGCTGCGATCTGCCCAGCTAACGTCGTCCTTGCATGTGTCTCAGTCAAGCTCTCCACGGGCTCCCTCGCCGTGTTCTCGCCTGTCAACCTAACCCCTGAAGTCCGCGAAAAAGTGGACTCGCTGGGCGGGAATGTCAAGTACATTGCGGCGCCGGATCTCCAGCACCATCTTCACCTCACGGCGTGGCAGAAGGCGTTCCCGCAGGCGGAAATCTTGGCGCCGGACGGCCTGTGGGAGAAACGGCAGTCGATCCCCGAGTTCAAGGACACCACCACCGCGTTCCAGCACGTGTTTAAGCCGCAAGACGTCGGCTCGTCCAAGGCCATCTCGGCGGAGTTCGACGCCGAGTTTGAGAATGAGTACGTCTACGGACACGGGTCGCGCGAGCTCGTGTTTCTGCACAAGCCCTCCCAGACCGTGATCGAGGCCGATATGCTATTCAACCTGCCCGCCAAGGAGCAATACTCCCAGAGCGCAGAAGGGACCAAGCCGAATTTGTTGACGCGGCTGGTATTCCCGATGCTGGGGACGGCGCCGCCCGCGACAGGTCAGAGGCGGTTTGCGTGGTGGATTCTCTCGTCGCGGAACCGGTCGGTCTTCACCGAGTCTGTGAGACGGATCGAGAAGTGGGACTTTGACCGGTTGATTCCGTGCCATGGGGACGTGATCGAGACGGGCGCTAAAGGGGTATGGCGCGACGTCATGGCGTGGTTCCTGGACGACAAGAAAAGTACTTAGGGAGGCTGTTTCACCTCTGCTGTTTCCTTGCGGTCGACCATAATACCTACAGACTGTATCTACGTACATACATACACGTTCATTCGCGGGCAGTGGATCCCCAGTATGCTATTCATAGTCCACGCACACGCGGGTCTGCCACCGGATCTGCTGCTGTCTGTCTTTGGTGCCTAATGCCAAAGGGCTCTCGACTATCCACGTCATATGGCTGAGGCAGGTCAGATGGACTGCTGAATCAGCGCAAGGGCGTTCCTTGCTGGCGAGAGAGAGAGAAGTATAACAGCAATAACAATGAGCTGGCACGAATGAATTCCCGTCCCGGCCAACCAGCCATAGTTTCTCAGCCACGGCACATGTCACACTAGACGCCGATCAGTGGGGCGGGATAGATTAAAGCCCGCGTAGTGTCGTCAATAGTCCGGGTGATCGTGACTATGGCCTCGACCAGAACAATAACAATACCGGTGGACAGGACCAGCCACGTCCTCAACCGGTCCAAATAATACCTCGAGGAATAACAGCCACAACAATAATAATACCAATAATAATAATAATAAACTATCCAGATTAGGCTCTCCCTCTGCCTCTCCTTACTCCCTGCTCCGAACCATCATCCAGCCACGCATCAGTGGCGGTCAGTCAAGGCGGCGTCGATCAGTTCGTTTCCCGACTAGCCTGCGTCCGGGGTGTATCTGACGACATGACATGGAACTTGCTTCCTGGGCCTAGGATGATCCGGGCTGTTCGGCCCTTGCGTGCAGGCTTGCTGGAACGGACTGGGCTTGTGTGACGGGCCTCTGTCGCTGTCGGGCGCGCTTTATATACCTGTGCTGGATCCCCAGCCGCCAGATTTGTTTTGTTATCTTTCCATATACCTCGTTTTTCTCTTTTCCCCTTCTTTTCTCTTTCCCTGCCTCACTACCGACTAGCTTCTGCTCAGCACATCACAGCTACCTGCCGTCGCCATGCCTGTGGTCTCGCGCCTTGTGTCTATGATCCTCCGCGTGGGGGAGATTGCCTTTGCGGCGGTATGTTGATGCCGTTCTTACCATGCCATAGTCCTCTCCCACTCACGAGTATCCCTCTAGGTCGTCGCGGGTATCATCGGCCACTACCTCGCCTCCTTCTCCAACATCCACCCCTGGCCGCAGGCAAGGTGGATCTACACCGAAGTCATCGCCGGGTTATCCATACTCTTGGGCCTGCTATGGCTGATTCCCTTCTCGTCGGGCTTCTTCTCGTGGCCATGTAAGCGCAACCAAACACTGCCCTTCTTTCCTCCATCTCAGCTTCTATTTGATCTATTTTGGTTCTAACATCTAAACACAGTGGACATTCTCATCTCCTTCGCCTGGTTCGCCGCTTTTGGTGTCCTCGTCAACGCGATCCATCAGCTACCCTGCGGCAGCATCTGGCACTGGAGCTTCCTGCACGACTCGGTCTGCGGGCGCTGGAAGGCCGCCGAGGCGATGAGCTTCGTGTCTGCTATTCTCTGGCTGGTCTCGGCTCTGGTGGTAGGTTTCTTCCTTGATTGCAACTGACTGTAGACCGCGCGCTAATGATCGGCATAGGGCATCTGGTTCACCTTCCGTGTTCGCAAGGACACTGGCGCTAATGCCGGAACGTAAGTGACTTCTCCATGCCCGGTCTCTGCCGGGGTCTTTTGCTAGTGCTAACAGATCTACCCATTAGTACCGGCCGCCGTCGCTTTGGTCGCTCTCCTGCCCCTGCCGTGTAAAGGACGAGAGCCCGCGGGCGAATATGTCCATCAAACCGCTGCAGTCGGCCCGCGCTCGTACCATGGCTTGCCCTGGTGACCGATCGATCGTTTTCATGACTTGGTGGAGAGTCGCATTTCTGCTGCCGATCTAGCGTGGTTGGAGGCAAACGAATCACGACTTATGCTGATACCCTTGGAGGACGAGGTACCTAATTTGGGGTTGCGGGTGTTCTTTGTTAGTCGTCAGTTAGTTATTAATGCATTTGCATACTTCCAATGTTCCTTGGGTCTCGGGTGTGTCGCTTCTAGTTATCCATGGCTGTGGCCGCGATGACTAAGAGCAAAAAACGGCCCCTTCAGTTTGCGGCTGTCATGTTGAAACCGTTACCTTCCTTCCTTCCAGGTCGCTTGTTCGTGTCTAGTTTATTCTTCTTCGTATCCCGCGCAGGAATAATGACCGCTGGCGAAGACTCCGCCAGGGCCTCTGCCGAGAAACCGAGGGAAGAGTATCCGTTGCAGGACTTTCGGTATCGAGACGAGGAGGCGCACGAGGCCGAGTCCGACGATGATCTCGAGCACGGGCCGTTGCTGCCTACAACAGGCCTAGATGGTACATCAGATTCACCCGCCGACGACCATGACAGACAACAAGAACAGCGGAAATCCCGCTCGGGACTCTGTGCCTGGCTGCGCGGTCCCACGCCACCCCACGTTTACCACATCCAGCCCTGGCTACCCCAGTGGCAGGCCGCGCCGGCGCGGTTGGTTGACCGGTGGTTCCCGCGCAAGAATGCCAAAATCGCATTGCTTCTCGGCGGACTGGTCTTCTGGATTGTCGTGTTTTTCTCCGCCTTGAAAGCCTCGGTGGCCGAGCAGGAGATTCCGGGGTACGGGCAGCCTGTCAAGCTGTCGTGTCACGATCGCTTGTGGTATGTTTCAATTTTCATTCCGACCGAATTCAACCTAAGCCTCGACTAATTCCCATCAGGTCCAATGCTACCAACTGCGGACTGAATGGTGACCTCTGCCGTCCATTCGACCAGGAGGGCTTTGCCTTCCGCTGTCCTGCTGGCTGCTCCCAGGCTATTCTCCTGGAGCCATATAATGTCGGCGACCAGGACCTCAATTACCGGCCGCTGGTGGTCGGTGGTTCTGATGAAACCGCACGGAGCAGTGGCAACTACCGCGGCGACTCGTCGATTTGTGTATCGGCGCTGCACGCCGGACTGGTTGATGATGCGTCCGGGGGATGTGCCATTCTGCGCCGCACCGGCGCGCATAGCAATTACCAGTCTGTGGAGCACAACGGCATCGAGAGTATTGGATTTCCGTCCACTTTCCCCATGTCTTTCGTGCTCACTCGCGAAACCACGTCGTCCGGCTCAAGTGAGGCCAAGATGGCCGAGTGCTCGGATATCCGGTGGACACTGTTCGCCTTCTCGGTGGCCATGACGACAATTCTATCACTGACCGTGGTGTCGGCGCCTGCGTTCTTCACCTCGATTTTCTTCATCGTCTGGTTCCAGGTCGCCATGTCGTCGGACCCGCCCTCGTCCCCCAACTATTACGAGTTGGTCTCTGCGACCCTCGGCCGGTTTCTGCCTGGCGCATTCGTCGGCTTCGCGCTGTACTACTTTTTTGTACGGCACACGCTGCGCGACCTCGACGCCCACTGGGAGAAAACCATACTGTGGCTGGGCGGGTGCTGGGTCGGCGCGCTGAACACAGACACCTTTGACCGCATCCCGATCTCGCGCCTGACGCCCCATGATCTCCAACAGCAACCCGGCGCCATCACCGCGCTGATCATCATCGTCAGCTCTCTTGTCGCCATCGCCATCGGCCAAGCACTCGCCTTCCGGCGCGAGGGCCGCCTCCCGAAAATGTTCCGGTTCTACGTCCTTCTCGTCGCGATCGTACTCCTCCTCATCGCGGTCCCACACATGAACCTGCGCATCCACCACTACATCCTATCTCTCCTGCTCCTGCCCGGCACAACTTTACAAACCCGACCAAGCCTCTTATACCAAGGCATCCTAGTCGGTCTCTTCATCAACGGCATCGCCCGCTGGGGCTTCGACTCCGTCCTCCAAACCCCCGGCGCCCTCCTCGACGGCGCCCGGCTAGGCACCACGCCGCCCCTGATCGACCCACCCATTCAATCACCCGACGATAACAATACCCTAATTATCAACTTCCCGCCGTTGAACCCACGCGCCAATGGCCTCAGCGTGCTCATCAACGACGTCGAGCGTCTCCACGCCCTTCTTCCGCGGGGAGACCATTCCGTCCCTGAATTCGAATGGACCCGCCAGCACGAGGGCGAGCCGGAGTTCTTCCGCTTCGGGTTCATCCGTGTGAATGCGCTGGGCGGGGTGTGGTATGAGGATTTCTCGGACGCGGCTATTTGGGACGTGGATGGGAGTTGGGTGCCGCCGTTGTCGAAGTCGGTGCTGAATGAGACCCTGCCCGCTGCTAATGAGACACGTCTCCGTTAAGTAGTAGTGTCGCCTGTAAATAACTATTACGCGCTTCCTTCCGAGGTTGCCTTTTTTGTCTTTCCTTTTTGCATAGTGGTTCTTATACCCTCGGTGCTTGTACAATGGGGGTTCTGTCATAGTTATAAATGTGGTGGCTTGTCAGCCTATCATCACTCCGCAGCGTTAATTCTCATATTCATGTCAAAAGATCCAGATCCTTTGTTGTGCATAATGCAGACTAAATACCTAATTCGCGTTTCCAAGCGACAGTCCATGTGTGCCTCATGGAGCCCTCTTTGCCTTGCCGCTGCAAATGCATGCACCATCAAGATCTCTTCCTATACTTTGTGGCCTTAAGTGGGAAACTGATACCACAAATTATTCTACCAACAAAGGAGAATGATGTAGACAGCCAAGTGACGCTTCCGACATGATCCCTTCCGAATTGTATATTTTACGATTGAAACTGTCGATTCAATTGCGTAAATTGGGCTATGTGAGAACTGAGACTTGTAGGAAGGGTGGTTACTGTTCTCTACTATACTCTTACCAAGCAAGCCGAGCAGAAAATATCTCTCAAGCATGGTGATGCACTCTACGATGGTGCTGAGCGGCGTGTGCGGACGTCCCCTTAACCGACAGCCCATCGCCCCAGAATGTCCTGGCTGCCGCCGCCCAAGCTATGTCAGGGTGCGCGAGGTTCTCCCAGGTATAGAAAAGACGATAATCGGCTGGCTCATAGATGAACTGGAGGGGCATATGCTCCTGGCCAGGCCGGTAGCCATTGAGGAAGTTGACACTGATCGTCTCAAGCCCCGTCAAAGGACCTTGTTCATTGGTCGCGGGGGTGATCTCCTTGAGGCGCTTCAGTTGCGCATCAGTGAGAGTGGGATTGCCCTCTTGCGTGGCATTGGTTGCCACCTCCAGGGCTACTTGATACAGCAGGGGAAGCTGGCCACTAGAGAGGTCCTCCTCGCCCTTGGTACCTCCAATGGCTTGCATTGGTCTATTGTGAGGACGGCCACCGAATACCAAACTTTGAACACCCCCGATGTTCTTCATGAGTTCGGCGAAGGTCGTGCAGGTGGACATGCAGACTCCGTTTGTGACCTGTAATTGGGATTCATACTCTGTCAACAATGCAAAGGCCCATAAAATACTCACAAATCGAACATACCATGAGAATATCTGCAGCGGCAAACGGTGGTACAGTTTCGTTCTGTTTTGCAGGGCCATATCCCCGAATCGGAGAGCCCTCGGTCGACATCAGCGTAAAATTGCCCAAGGCCATTAAAGAGGACATCTGGGTGCCGAGCTCTTCATGTGGACCATAAGCGTCCGGCCAACTGGTGAAATCGGACTGTTGGTTTGGCGTTACCATGGTAGTTAAATCAAAACTAAAAGAGTCCGCAATCACTTTTGACTGCGTTCTCTTAACCTTCGATAGTGCCCTGCCGACGAGATCGGAGGCTTCGTGGGCACGGAATCGAGTGGCAGTGTACGCATGATGGTTGGGGAAGAACAGTTTGAAGAAGTCTACTCCCAAGTAAGTTGGGCCGCCCATGTTGTATGACAGATCAATGATGAGCTTTTTCTTTCCGGCCCGCTTCGCCATGTAGACAAACTCAGTTGCTTTGGCGGCAAAGTCCTCCGCCTCTGGCGCAAAGGTTGAAATGAAGAGAACTGCCACGCTCTTCAGTCCAAGATGATCCAAATAGTAGCCCGAGACTGAACCCGAATCGTCAGTCTGCAAGATTGGCACAGGATAACCACTTGTTATGGGGGATGTCGAAGGCGTAGAAGATGTGCTAGGTGTCCCCGAGGAAGCGGGCCTAGTCCTAGTGGAGGTTTGGGATGTCAAGGGCAGGGAAGTCAAATTGCTGGCGGCCGGCGGGGACGACACAGAGGATGGGTTCGGCAAAGCGGTCGGTACAGGGTGAGGCACACATTCCATCTGGAAGATATCCTTGCCATTCTGGTAAGATGGGGAGTAGGCCATTCCCGCCGTAGCCGTCGTCTGAACATGCATCACCGTTCCATTAGCAAATTCCACTTTGAATTCTGGGCTGCCGGGCCAGATGCCCTTGTTGAACTCCCAACTGCCGGCGTGAGTCGAGCTAGTATATTCAGTGGGGTACCGCCAAGCGTGAAATAGAGTGTTGTATCTGGTGTTATGGGTGTCAATGACCTTCCAACGGTTTCATATCATAAGTCTTCAGAATGGACATACCTCGCATCTGGATCTTGGAAGGCAGTGTTCAGGGCAAAATCATTGAAAAACAAGACCGCTTCTTGGCCATTAACTGAGGCCAGTGGAGAAACGAGGCCCGGATCGCTGGCAAGCAGTGCCGCATCTCCTAGATGAATCGAGTCGGGTTAGCTTTCTGCTTGCCTTCCATATTTGGCATGATTGATGCCTCTGTGAGCCGACTTACCCACGGTATAAATCTTGGGAAGCTTCACTCCGTCACTTGACACCGATACCAATGGCAGATTTACAGTGAAATCAAAGATTCCCTGGGAACAAAGGGTTATCCATAGGTGCCCGTCATACGCAGTCCGCAGTAATTTATTGATAGCCCAGTCGAATTCGAACTGAGATGAATACTCCGCGTGGTTGGCCTTCTTTTCCAAGTCGTCCAACCCGGCGAGGAGGTCGGTTGGAGGAACGGGATATCCGGATGGCGGATCTGTGCGAGGCCCAGGGTCAGTCGGGCCAGGCTCAATGGATCAAATGGGTCATGGACGATGAGCCTCGCGCGTACCTTTGAGCACCTCGAGTGTGGTTTGCCATTGCATGAGTTTTCTCAACTCTTGAATGAACTTCGCGCCCCGCTCGGCGTTGAATGGCATTGTTAGCAGGCATTCATAAGCGAGCGGCCCTGGAAGAGCGGGATTTGAGGATCCTGGGAAATTTCTTCGTTAGCTCATCTACGGTTCAATGAATGAAACGAAGCTCCCACCAGTCGCCTTGCTTGTTTGGTTATAGATCTCCGAGATCTGGCGGCAGGGCGAGCTGCTCAAGGCAGTCATGGATAACCCTGTCACGGCCAGGAGAAGAGACGGTCTTAATTGCATTATGCAGCTCTTGACAGTCCGCGTGGAGCACCTTCGATATTCTCGGCGTTGTGGAATCGCCAAGGGGAAACATGACTCTTTTAAATGGGTCAAGCTGGATCATCCACTCCCGTCCTCAGCTCCAGTATCGTCTCCTGAAATTCCATGTTATGGCCGCGTTGGCGCTAAAGGATCGAGGATCCCTGATCTTTCCCCACGAGGCAGTGCACTGACCTTCGATATGACGGTTCAATAGGTGGTTCCGAAGCATCGGAAGATGCGATACTGTGTTGGTTATATCTGATCCTCCAGATCGGCTTCTACTTTACCCCTGGACTAACAGCATTGAGGAAGACCCGCCCGTCAGTGGCTCCGCGTCTTCACATTTCCGTCCCTTGGGGTAAGTGTAGATCACAATGATGTCCGGTCCCCACTCTTTGGCTGGCCAGTCTTGTCTGGCATCCCATTGCCCATCGTGTGAATCGATTTACCCAATAGGCTGTTTATGGGATAAAGTAATGCCTATGAGGACATTCACCACGTTTGGAGTGAATTGGACACTCAATACAGGCCCGATATATGTTGGCTCGAAGTAGAATAGACGCATCGGCATAAAGCCCTGGGTGTTCTCCGGCATCAACAAACAGACCAAATGGACCAAATAGACTTTGTAAGCCTCCCGCCTACCACAAAAAACAAAACAAAAAGAGATGCCTAAATTGGATCGACGTGTTGCGCTGAGGTATCTTGGATCATCACTTGGGGGCTATTGTTGGTGATGATGATTCTATTTTTAGTCTGGTAGAGCAATTCTATTGTTGCGGCGCTATGCAGACCCCCATCACCTGGAATATAGCAGTACACTCTGCATAAGAGACCGTAGCAATCACAATTCCGTCTCAGGTGCCACAAGCTAGCTTTCTCGCTTCACCTTCCTGAACCGCACTCTCCTTTTCCTTCTTGTCAGAGCCCTCTATCTTCTCTTCCTTGACAGACTTCCACTCGATGAAAATTCCCCCGAGAACGGTCAAGCAGGTCAATGCCAGAGCCAGATAATATACATCAATGATAGCATCGTTATACGCACTCCTCACGCCCTCAGCATACTTCTCCGGCACGACATTGATAATCCCCAGCGCGCCATTCTTCAAGACAACATTCGCGTCTAGGTCCGGCACCTCCCTGGCCAGACTCCGCGCCAGTCGACTGGTGAACATATTCTGTGCGATCGACAATGCCACAATGCCGCCGAGTTCTTGTGTAAAGCTTAGCACCACCAGTCCGGTAGCTACTGCAGAGTCTGGAAGAACGGTCTGAACCGCTGTGTAGGGCTGCTGGAACGCCAGGCCGACACCAATGCCATACAGGATTTGATATGGGATCCATTCCGAGGGCGGCGTTGTCGGGGAAAAGGTTGTGTAGAGGCCTGTGGAAATTGCCATGAGGATACTGCCCACGACCATCGCGGGAGTATAGTAACCGATCAGACTGGTTATAGGACCCGCGACGAGAATGGCGAGCGCGAAGGGGATTGCGGTGGGGAGATACATGAGCCCGGATTCAAAGGTGCTGGCGTTGCGGATTGCTTGGAAATAAATAGGCAGCTATTTGTGTTTTCTTAGTCTTTGACTGAAGGTATGAGATGTGGGGTGGGACTCACATAATAGGCTGTCACGAAAAGAGCGGCAGAGTTGCAGAAGGTGAACAAAGCGCTGAAAGCGACGGATCGCTGGCACATGAGCTTCAAAGGAAACATGCTGTCCTCGCCGGTTCGGTATTCCACCGCGAGGAAGACAAGCAGGAGAACTCCGGTCAGTGTCAACAGAAGAATGATCCTCCAGTTATTCCACGCGTAATCTGGGCCTGCCCATTCCAAAGCAAGGATGACGGATATCACCAATGGGACGAAGGCCGCAAATCCTGGTATATCCAGACGCTTCAGCTTTTCTTTGCTGGGTAGGTCGGCATGCTCCGGGCGTTGGATGTTGTGCGCAAAAAAGAACACAGACAGAATGACCGCAACGCCTACCGGAATAATGATGTAAAAGCTGATTCTCCATTCTGAGTAACGGGCCACAGCACCGCTGATGACAGGACCAAAGGCCAACGCAATGCACTCCACGCCGCCCGACATAGCGGTGTAAACAGGCCGATGTTTGAGGGATGTCATATTTGCGACGATTCTTTAGCCTGTTAGCGATTGTTCAAGGTCTTTGTAGACGTAGGAGCCGGGAATGACGAACATGCTGCTTCCAGCAAAGACACCAGCTGATCCTAGACCACTCACGGCGCGTCCGATAATGAATGCGGTTGAATTGGGAGCTGAGGCTGCTACTACAGAGCCAATGATAAAGAAAAAGAATGATATCATATAGGCTGTCTTCATTGAGTAGAAGGAATATACCTGGCCATAGATAAGGACTGTGGAGCAAGATGCTACCAAACTGGGGATTGGATTGTATTAGCAATGCACCGATGGTTCGTGCTGGAAATGCGAGCAGGGATAGTCTTACTATGATGTTCCATACCAGCCTATCTGGTTGAGTGTGCCAAAGTCATCCGAGATTACCGAGGTGAGTGTTGCTACGCAACTCGAGTCCTGCAAAGGTTCAACTCAGCGAATGGGACGGCAGAGAATGTGTGGCGAGAAATTGTTCCATAGATTGCATACATATCCGACGAAGAAATCGCCAGCGAGAATGGAGACAAAGAGAATAACAAATCTGACACCCCGGGGACGTGAGGGGTTCTCAATCTCTTCGTCGCCTTTTTGGGCAGTCGGGTTGGCAGGCACTTTCTCCTCCTTCGTGTGCCTTGCAGTCAGGTCTGCACCAATAGCCATGGTAATGGAATCATCATTCTCGGGTCTACCAGGGAGAGCCATGATGGTTGATTGATGCAAAGATAACCGCCAGATCGAAAGATGTGAGTCTGATCTGTAATTTCGGGACAAAAAGGCCCCCACCTGATCAGCTGATCTTTCGAAGATGAGAAGGAAATGAAGTAGTTCATGTTGATAAAAAGATGAAATAATACCAGCCGATAAACATCTCTCAGTAAGAACCCTTGGTAGGTTTGTGTCTTTGTCGTTAAGTCTCAGCCGCCCTCGTTACCATAGGCCGACAGCTCATCGCGTGGCGTTGCTAAAGCAGATCGGGCTGTAGACGGCAAACCGAAAGGAAAACAAAGTTAGCGATCGTATTTTTTTTCCTTCCTCCTTATTTATCAAGAGCACCATGTCCTGGAGAGAGGAGGGCCGGATTTTATCTTGGAAAAAGAGAATTGCTGGCCGAAATTTGCAGTCACACATTATACGATTATTACTACGCTCCAGGAATGCGACTCAGTGAAGACCACTAATCCAATATTCCTTCATTCTCAATATTCAATCTTAAACGTCCACGTATACTTATCAGCCATGGCCACCTTCCTCGAAACATCAAGAACGAGGTAGCCATCATCATTGGTCTTCGCATCAACGACAGTGCCGTGCAGTGAACCACCCACAACTGTAACCCGATCACCATCCAGATACGGCACCAGATCCGGGACAACAGTTCCACTACCCGGTTTACTGGAGATATGGATATAAAATGCATCATCCGTAGTCGTGTACCGGAAATTGCCTTGTCCAAAGCCATTCGGCCAATACTTGGTCCCGAAAATACTTTCTTCATGGGCTTTGATCCAAACTCCAGCCTCGCGAAGATTGGTTTGCATAATCTCCGGAATTGACCCGTCTCCTTTCGGTCCAATATCCAGAAGCAGATTGCCATTCTTAGACACGGTATCGACCAACGTGGTGACAATCCCACTGGCATTCAGATACGCCGAGTCTGGCGTAGCTGCGTTATACCCGAAAGAGTGCGGATCCATACCTCGAGTGGCTTCGAAGTGACGCGTGGAAAGCTCAAGGGTGCTTGCATACTCAGCTGAAGTGTCAAAATCCCCTACTATGACTCCGCATCGGCTGTTGACTGTAACTTGGCGGTTATTGGCGTACTCGCGATTGATCCATTCAGAGGCAAATTTGGCGGATAATCTGCTGGTAGGCATGGTGATGTCGCACCACATGATATCTGTTTCGTATTCGTAGGCTAGGATTTGCATTTGCGGAAATTGGATATCGGGGAGGAAATCCTCGACTGGGACGTAGCCCGTGTATGGGACTGTTTCGTTGGTGTAAGGGTTTTTAGGGGGTCCTGGAATATGTGAGTCGCGACTCTAGGAAATAATATCAATGTTGTTCTTACCGACTCCAAACGCATCCAGCCAGGTGTAATTTGAAAACGCTGGGTTGAACCATTCAGGCATACTGAAATATGTTCCTCTCCGCAGGGATGGTTGGTACGTTTTCGCTGCATCGAAGATCTCCTGTTTCTATTTTAGAACTCTTTTTCCCCCAGGCGTCCAGCCATTTGGGCGTACGTACCCTAAGGAAATCCCGATGAGGAGACTGCTTCACCGAGTTCCGTTTGGAAACAGTCTCGGGCATATCGAACAAAGCGAATCCATCATGGTGTTTGGTGACGGGGACCATATACTTGGCACCGGCATCAGCGATCAAGTCAACCCAGTCTTTAGGCTTAAACTCCTCGGCGGTAAAGTTTGCCATGAAGTCATCGTATAGGAAATCTGGGCCATAATGCTTGAGATGATATTGGTATGTTCTGGTGGGATCGTCTGGGCTCATCTGACTAGACCAATACCTATATTCAACGAAGCTTTAGCAAACCTCCCGCTGAAGACATAAAAGCATTGGTGCTTACCACTCTGCGTAGTTCTCATTCTTACCAATACCGCCCCACGCAGGCACGGAATACAACCCCCAGTGGATGAAGATGCCATATTTTGCATCTCGGAACCAATCTGGTGACTCGTGCTGATCAAATGATGCCGCAGTGGCATTGTAAGTGGGCATGCCGTACCTAGCCGTGATAGAGTGGGATGTTGAAGCATTTTTGCCCCAGTGAGCTACTGCTGTCGCAGGTCCTGTCGACCCTTGTGGGACGTCCTTGTTATTTTGGACGCTGACTTGAACAATCACGGAATCGCCGGGGCGGATCCGTTTCACCTTTGCGGGTTGAACGGTTTGAAGGTTTTCCGACTCAACCCAGACATGGAGATTGTCACTAGTTGTCAGCCAGCTCTCAGTGCCGGTGTTGTTGAGCACGATGTCAAAGAGCTGTACATCAGGCTTGCCTTCAACCCATCTCGTGGATGAATTTACTTGAGTAATGCTTATTTTCGGTGGTGAAGTGTCTGCGATATTTATCAGTTTAAAATCAGAATACATATGTTGGCAATTCCAATTCTTACGGACTTCTGTCAAGGACGGATGTGTCCAGACAGTGCTAGCCAGAGCTAGAAATAGCCATACAAAATTGTGATGAAGCATGATGAATAGTAGATTCAAATTGACGAGGTACTTATTTGGATGCCATCAAGGAGCTCCAGGCATGAGATCATGCGAAACAGCAGGAGTCCTCGCGCCGAAATATATCATCTTCTGTCTCATTATCCTTTGTATCATCGCCCATTGCCAAGTCTACAGATGGATCATATGCCGATCCTGGCATTAAAATACCCGCAAGAATATCGGAAGGGGTCCTTATCTTCCCCGCATTGATTCGTCAATCGGAATGCAGAAGGCATTAGATGTGGGGACGAGAAGATCGAACACGCAATTTTCGAGGTTCACAACTCTGCAATAATGCAACATGACGATAATTGAATCGGGAAATTACTTGCATGACTGGGGTCTAGATTATTTGAAAGACTATATCCACTTTATCATATGCATTCACTTGTTGTTGTCGGAAATATCTGAGTTCCCCTCTTCTGGCCTAAAAACCCCGATCGGGAACCGGGTCATTGCAACTTGACAATGCAACATGGCTCTAAGCGAACCGAGGGAAACTCTCTATAGTTACTCGAGAGGAAAGAGTTAGAAAGGCTTTTGGCCCCTTTATCTTGGCATGTTATGATTGTTTATCTGTCGGGCATATTTACTCCTCTCTTCGCTCGTTGCAAGCTCCAACAAAGGATTCGGGTTAAATCAATTAGCCGATCTAAATACTCTTGCAGGAAGGAAGAAATAAGCAAGCCGACTGATTTCATCTCTTTATGCGATCCGCATCGCAACCTCCCGTCGATCTCCATACACATCCAACAATCAAGTCAGGAAGCCATGAACCTGTACAATTCGGTTCTACTGCTTCTTAGTAGTGGTGGTGGTGCTGCCGCCGCAGCTACAAGAAGTAGTAATACACATGTTCTCTCAGCGACTGCTCCCAGCGCGGCAGGAGCTGCAGTTCTATCACCATTCGTGTGCTTCTCTATTGAATTTGTCTTCTTTCCAGACTTCGCAGGTATGTTTTGTCCCCAAGGTCGACCTTCACTTAATATTAAACCGCTGTAGGGAACAAATCACAGCCCAATTCTTACTCCAACCAGCTCCTCGACAACCTGGCTGATCTGCAGGGAGCCAAGCCGCATATCAGAGTTGGCGGCAATACACAGTATGATTGCTCTTTCTATCTTGTCCGAACACACCTCTAACTTCGGCACAACAGGGACTACGCGCTCTTTAACTCATCTTTGGATGTCGCTGTCAACGGGACATACATTCCTTCCAAATCTACGGATTATCCATACATCATCTACATAGGGCCCTCGTACTTTGAGTCCTACAGAACATGGCCGAACACCAAATTCTCACATGGGTTCAACCTCGGAAAGAATAGTTCCCATGATATACAGCTGGAAATGGACAGTGTCCCGCTAGTCTGCGAAGCCCTCAGCCACGACAACCTGCTCGTCTGGGAGCTAGGAAACGAGCCCGACGACTTTGTGAATGCCATACAGGGTGCCGTCAGGCCTCCCTCGTGGAACGAGCAAGATTACGTCGATCAATGGCTAAATCGAACCGCTGCCCTTAAAAAGCAGATGGAAATCCACTGTCCCAAGCTGGCTCGGACGAAATACATGGCGCCTTCGTTTGGGGGAATTGATGGTGCCCTCAAGGCGCTTACCACCTGGCAAGATGGTCTGAATGATGCTAAAAATATTGCTTTCAATTCCGAGCACAAGTAAGCATTTCCTCTTCCGCTGCTAAATGTGACAACCCTTGGAAGAACTAACCATTGGCTTTGCATAGTTACATGGGAGGAGCCGATGAGCCAGGCGTCACGCTCCAGAAGACATTGATGAATCATACAGCAGTAGTCGAGAATGCCGCGGAGCATATCAATCTGATGAACACGCTCAACGCCCAGAAGCTGACCCCCGGCATTCCCTACATCCTAGGAGAAACCAACTCGCTCTACAGCGAAGGCCAGGAAGGTCTCTCCAACTCTTTCGGAGCCGCTCTCTGGGGCGTGGACTGGAATTTGTACTGTGCATCTCAGGGCATCCGCCGAACATACATGCACCAAGGAACGGACTATCGGTACGCATCGTGGCAGCCCATCGGAACCAACAAGACCGCAATCGGGACAAAAGCCCCTTACTACGGGAATGCTATGGTGGCTGCCATGACCCGGGGCGGGGACGATGTGCAGATTCTCAACCTCCCGCTCGGTCAGGATACTGAGTCTGCTTATGCGGCGTATGTCGGCGGCAACCTGGCGCGGCTTGCTGTGGTCAATATGGCAGAATACAATTATACTTCTGGCTCTGCCTCGGGCGGTGCTGGGGATCGTCCATCGGTCAAGTATTCATTCAAATTGCCTCCTCGGATTGCGTCTGGATTCGTGTCGGTGCAACGCCTCATGGCGAACGGGAGCAATGCCCTTACGGGGGTTACCTGGGATGGTTACTCGTATAATTACGAGTTGAAGGACGGGAAGCCCGTTCGAATGAACAATGTCACGAGCGATGAGAGACTCAAGGTTGGGCCCGATGGAATGGTTGTTGTCGATGTGCCTTATTCCAGTGCTGCTCTGTTGAACTTGGAAGGAGGCATGTAAAGTCATATTCTTCATCATTGTTATACAGTGCAAATCGTCTCAATCTGCTCCAACTATCTTCACTGCGGCTTTGGTCTTCACAGTCTGGGTCTCTCCTGCAATGGTTAGATTTATTTTGAACCTGAGTTCATGGGTATGCTTGATGGTGTATGTTGTAAAATCCGGGGAAATCGGGTTTGGAGTCCATGTGAGCATCCTTTCCTCGCTAAATAAACCACCGTTGGAACGAAGAGAAAGACGCAGCATGGTGCCGATATCAATCGGTTTGTTGTCCTCTCCTGTTGATATCACCAGCGGAGTCTTGAGCTGCTCAAATGCATCTTCCAAATCTAGGTCGGCAGACCATGACTGTTTAGCTGACTCTGTTTTGGAAAGTTTAAAGTCATGCAGCGCAAGGACTGTCGTATGGTGCTTGATATACAATCTGATCCAATTGATTCGAGCCATCCGTGGAATGTCCCTGATGGAGGCGGTCGTGTTTGAGAGCGAAGGAACAACATTCAGTATAATCGGAATATGGTCCGGACTGCCAAGTTGAATGACGGTAGGCAAAGACACGACAATCCTATATTGGAACATGGGCACCTTACTCGAGCCGAGAAGTTTCTGAGTCCTTTGTCTCAGTGATAAGTCGGCGTCTTCCATCCCCGGAAGCAGTCGCTGGCTTTGCATAAACGTTTCTGGTGAAGAGAACTCCATGAATGTGAGCGGGCCAGTCTCCTGAATTGGATGTCGTATCCGGATGGGCAAAGTTGCATTGAAAACCTTGTGGGACGCGCCAACAGTATAGTGCAATCTGGCATGGAGAGCATACTCTATGAGGCCCTCTGAGGAGCGATCCTTTCCATGTGACTCAAAGGACCCTGGTAAAGGATGGCCCTGGGACAGTGGCAGGAAGCTCTCTTTGCTCATATAGTCCTCCCTCGCAATGGTCTGCGAGGGAATCTGTATTGCGAAAGGCCAGCTGAGAGCATTTTCGCCTCCGTCAGGAAGGTGCAAAGGACCGTTGAAAATGACGCTTCCCGTCTGCTCCAGTAAGTCCCAGTCGTCGACATAGCGACGCTGTGTGGTCTTTGCAGATGGCGGTAAGATTGTGGTTCTTATATTCCCTGTCAACCACACTTTCAGGGTGGCCTTGGGCGTGACGACCGGCGCGTCGCGGATTAAGTGGCCGATGAGCCTATCACCGGCCGCGAATCTCCAACGCGGGGGCGCAGCAAGTTCGAACTTCAAGTTAGGGCTGTCTTGGCACGGGGGATCAAGCATTTTTGGCTGGTTGTTCAGGGATAAGATGTGTGGAGCTGAAGCTTGTGTGGGGTACAATCGAACGTGAGCACGGGTTTGGGGAGATAAATACATCAGCGTGGCAAAAAGGGGCCAAAGCACCTAATCAGGTCACGTTGCGGTTGTAGACAGGTCAGGTCAAGTAGGTAAAGTATATTACATATTGTGGCGCCATTATTGGTATCTACAATGAACTGCTAGACCGGTGTTTCTTTTCCTTATTGAAACAAAACGAACTAACAAAGAAAGGTGAACAGAGCTTCAAAATCTAATATGCATGACAATTCTATCCAGGGACAATCACGCAAAAATGAACAACGCTCAAGGCTAACACAGAAAAGAAACATTTGAACTCCAGGTGCAATGTAGATAAATGAAAGAAAGGTTCCTTCGTAGCTATCAAGGCTGATCGCAGTGGAAAATCAATCAACTGCTGTCTCGTTATTTGGGAGGTTCGTAGAATTTGTAGAAGCCGTAAGGTCAGGTGGGGACAGGGCGATAGTATTGTTGGCTTGAATATTGATGGCCGCGGTATACATGCACCGCCAGCTATGTTCTGAATCGCGAGGCCCCGAGATCCGGCTCTTCGCATCGCAGTCCGCATGGAAGACCATCTTTGTTCCATCAAGAGAAACGGTAGCACCGCCGGGCGATTGGAGATCGAAATCCCCAGTTTCAAAAAGTGGCTGAGGAGCTCGTGTGTAGGGCCCTCTGATCGATCTCGCATTGGCATATTTCACATCGTACCAGGGCGAGGTGAAGCAGTGAGAGGAGTAGAAGAGAAAGTAGGTGCCGTCTTCTCTGCGGATGATGTTGGGGGCCTCAACAAGCGGGCCATCGCTGGGGATAATGTCAAGAATGATTTCCGGTTCCCCAACCTTGGTGATGCCATTACTCTCCATCTCTTGGAGCATAATCGGGACGGAGACTATGGGCGCCCTGCTATTGCCACAGTAACCTCCGTGGCCTACGCTGTTTCCATCGGCCTTGTATGTGACATACAATTTGCCATCGACATCTCTGAATGGTGAAGGATCGATGGCGCCGCCGTATTGGTGTGGGCAGGCCAAAGGCTCCTTTTCAGGGATGTATGGACCCATTGGGTCATCGCCTTGCGAGACTGCTACTCCGACACAGTGGTGTTTGTGATAGTTCTTTACCTCTCCAGCGTAGTAGAGAAGAAACCTTCCATCATCCTGCAAATGTTATTAGAATATAGTTGAAGTATTTCCGGTAAATTTACATACCCGTTGGATCACATCGGGTGCCCAGTGATTGATTTCACGCTCCCATCCGCCCACTGTCGGCATTGCATCATAGCCATGGTGCAGAGTCCAGTTGATAAAGTTGGTTGACGTGGCCACGGGAACATGGATGGAAGAAGGGTCGTTTCTCCTGGGGTTCGTCCCATACGCATACCAGGTGCCATTGTGGTGGAGGAGACCGGGGTCAGGAAAATCAAAGACCCCAAAGACGGGATTGTTCTCGACGACATGATATGTGGGATCCAGGGGCCGGCCACTGTAGTGGTAGGCGAGGGGCCTCCGGGTGAGGACAATGGGCAGAGCGATGACTAGCGCGAGAAGCACGGCTGCCAGAATCCCAAGAGCGCTCAGGATAATCCGATCTCGTCGATTCCGCGGTGGCCAGAGGAGACATTTTCTTTTCCCTTGTTCCGGTTTGGCGGGCGGCTTTGCATCGAATGTGCCTTGGGAGCTCCTCTCGCTGTCAAACACCTCGCTCACCTCGGTAGCCTGCGAATAAGCGGGGTCTTTTTTCGGACTGTCCGCCATCGCCTAACTGGTGCCACGGGAGACTTTTGGGCGCGTTTACTGAGTATCAAACAGGTCTGAGCCCTATAATAACTGGCAGTGTGCTTCAGCTGGGTAGAGTAAGCTGAGTTGGAGGGTGGGAAGAAGTGTCATGGCTGTTGTGGGTGTGTGTCTGTATGAATTGGAGGGCGCTGAAATGGTGCAATCTAGATGGACAACTCCACGTCGAGTGCTGAGATATTTATGTATGCTGACTGGCGGGAGGGGCCGGGTTCCACGGATGTTAGGCAGCAGGGGATGCACAATGAGTCCCTGAAACTCAAGAGCCTGGATCACATCAGCGCGGGCTCCGATTTTATCATAATTCCTGCGATCTGGGTGGTTTAGGGGATTTCCCCGCGCTTGGCAACAGACCACCCACGATCACACCTTTTCTTGTTTTTCTGATTGCCATTGCAAATCCTGCTCGGCAAAATGGGACAATAATCGACCGGGAAGGGGGGAAGTCTTCCTGCAAACAAGCTTTTCCAAGGGTCCGGGTGGAACCAGTCATGGCGAATGGTTGCCTGCTTGTCTCACGTCGGGCGGAGCCAAGCACTGATCGCCCTGCATTGCTAGGTATGTATTCTCATCCCTAATTTTAGCCCCCTATCTTCACTTGAACCTACATACCTATCCCGATGATGCGGGGTGCCTATGGTGTCACCTAGATAAGTCTTTTCCTTCGTAGGAGATCGTTTAGTCAATACAACTCATCTCCTTCGCCTCGGAGCAGTGGCGGGCCTCTTCTCGGTGGTGTTCTTTACCACTATGGTAGATACTACGTCTTCTTTGCTCTCGTCTTTGGATTTATCGGGCTTGATATCTTCCTTCGCTTGATATTAATCGAGAGAAGACAACTCGCAGCCGAGCAGCAAGCCACAGAAAAAGGAGAAGGAGAGATTCTAACAAACCCGCTGGCACCTAGTAATGGCTCTGATAGTCAAGACCCCCTTCACGGAGTGCGCTAGGGCGTGTCACATTTCTCTTAAGCTCATCCCGTCTTATTGTGTCCCCTAGGGTAACTTCATCATTACACTAACCCTAGCTTCATTCGATAGCGTCCGATCACTGTTTGTGCAACGGATAATCAAATGGCAGCAAAGTGGCCACGTGCTGATATTCATCCCACTCATGGTACCGCACGTGTTGGGCCCAGTAATATTTTTTTGCTGGCTTCATTTGGTTGGGGAACCATGGGCTGGGCATTAGGACTGCTAGCTGGCGTATCGTCAATCCCGATCTTGTTCTTTCTAGAAAGCTCGATTTCGAGAGAGCCTGTGAGGTCGTAAGGTCAGGCTCAAGTCTCAGAGACTACTACCTCCCTGGCTCGTAAGGGTGGTTTCGTGGATATGAATCTCGGCTCTTCCATCATTATTATTTGAGCGTTAACCGAGAGAGCAAAACGCTAGGTCCTGCGCCGGACATGTTACATGGAACCGGTAGGCGCGCTAGGGCTCTGTGCTCAGGCGAATGATAGGGCGATAGAGGGACACCATCTCCAGTGTGATGAGACTAGCTGTGATGGGCCAACGGATGTGGAGAAGAACAGGAGAAAACGACGAAATGCAGAATCGCCAGAGAGAATAAGAATCCGACACGCACTACTCACACAAACTTAGCATACTTGTACTTGGCGGTGTCCAATCCGGCGACCGAAATATAGCGGCCGCCACGTGAGCACCGAGACAAGTCAGCGCAATCCCCAGATCACCGTGCGCAATCTTTCCCGTTCCACCCGACCACCTGGAGGACGCTGGACGGCCGTGGCCTATTGCTTGCCTCTACTCTGATTTATTACTCCGACTGGGGTAACCATTCCGGTGGTGGTCTCCATTGTCCTCCTGTTGCGACCTGTTTGGGTCTCCTTTTCTGTTTGCGGATCTCCGACCGGCATCCGAGGTCGCATCTCAGCAACACCTCACCCACCCATTCATGTCCCTTACAAATGCAGACATGTCCCTCTCATGATACCCCTGACCTGAGATTCGACCACACAACCACCAAAGACCCATTCGTGATCAATTCGCCGCATTCCTAGTCTTCGCCTGGCGGAAGACCGGAAGACACCAGCGGAGGAAACACGGGCTGTGGATTTGAGGAGACTCAAGCGCACGCGCTTTTCGAACCAATCCCGTCGCCAACCATGCCTACCTTCCGCAAGTCATTGCTCGCCGCCCTCTGCCTCATCGCTGTCATCGTCATCCTCCGAGCGTCCCGATCCTCCGACCTCCCCAACGCCCCGGGCTATCGGCCTGTCCAGAAAATCTTCGAAGAGAAAGAGAATGCGCAAGCGCATCCAGAGACACAAGGGAAGAAATCCAAAGAACGGCAGCAGCAGCAGCACCTGGGCGCTACGGCGACAGCGCCGCTACGTGAGCGCCTCCGCTACCAGTTCCCCTACGACCTCGCACCCAGTTTCCCGGCGTATATTTGGCAGACATGGAAATACCAACCGTCATCATTTTGGTTTTCAGAAGAGCTGCGCGTCCCAGAGGCTAGCTGGACGGATATGAACCCCGGGTTCGTGCACGAGGTCATCCCCGATGACACGCAGCGCGATCTGATCAAATACCTGTATGGGATGGTCCCGGATGTGTTCGAGGCGTACGACTCCATGCCACTGGCCGTCTTGAAGGCGGACTTCTTCCGGTATCTGGTACTGCTGGCCCGCGGCGGCATCTACAGCGACATCGACACCCACGCGATCCAGCCCGTCATCCACTGGCTGCCCGAGAAGCTCGACAAGTCCACCGTAGGCCTTGTCGTCGGCATCGAGGCCGATCCGGACCGCCCGGACTGGGCCGATTGGTACTCGCGTCGCCTGCAGTTCTGCCAGTGGACCATCATGTCCAAACCGGGGCATCCGATCTTGCGCGATATCGTCGCGCACATCACCGAGCACGCGCTGCGGATGAAGAGAGCTGGTATTTTGAAAAAGGGCAAGATGGACCGGACCGTCGTCGAGTTTACAGGCCCAGCCGCCTGGACTGATGCCGTCTTCCGCTATTTCAACAACCCGGAGTATTTCAATATTCCGGCCGGCGACAAGAATATCACGTACGAGGATTTCACGCAGCAGGTCGACTACCGCAAGGTCGGCGATACCCTCGTTCTGCCAATTACCAGCTTCAGTCCTGGCGTCGGCCAGATGGGTGCCGAGGATGTTGATCATCCGATGGCCTTTGTGAAGCATGACTTCGGAGGTTAGATTTCTCGGTGTTGTATTTCACATCTGATATTGACATTTATTCTTTCAGGAATATGGAAAACAGACCCCTCGCTTTAGATCATACCACACCCGATTACCGACACACCCCTACCATTAACTCCGCCATGGTGAAGACAGTCCGTCCTCTTCACAACAACATTGACCGCTTCGATGCCTGTTCGGCCACCATCAAACTCCGACCTGCGGTCATTTCAGCCATGGAAGCGATATCCCTGCTTGACAGATGCACTGCACTTTTCGGCGAGGCTGATCGCGCTATGCGGCCGAACCAGGCCATCCGCGGGCTCTATTCGTGCACTTTCGGCCCACCCCAGACGAACTGAGGTGCACACCGATATGCACAGGAAGACCAGATCGGTTTTTCCTCTATATGTACATATGATTCACCATTCCATTCTAGTGCCATACCTTTTCGGATACTTAACCCCTTACCGAAATCGAGAGGAGGATAATACATGAATAGAAAGTTGTTACGGGAAGTGGAAAATGTCACGTCACGGTTATCATGAATCCAAATCACGTACCGGAATATCAAGTATTGACTGATCATTGAGAGCGAGCGCGTACAAAAAAAAATAACATCCCATTCCAACTGCAAAGTTCAAGAAAGTGTTGATACGGTCTCCCTTAAGGGCTATCCAGAGTGATCCAGCATATGTCCATAACATATTAAAAAGCAGCTCGAGCAGCAAACAAGTACAGATAGTAGTTAACATACACATCGAAAAGATAGCAAAGCATATCGCCAACCAAACCACCGAAATAAACAGTGCCAGTAAAAAAAGAGAATAAACAACCAAAGACCAACGAAGATGGTATGTTCAGATCAAGATCAAACAAGTATGTACGAGACCGGTGGGGTGGTCAATTGAGAACAGAGAACATCATCACATCGTAACCGAGCTGGAACCAGAACCAGGTTTCGAAAATTGGAAAAGAACCCCGATGGCAAACATGTATCATAATCAACAGCAAGCACAGGAAAGCACAAGAAACACGCCTCTCTACCAAGCACGATATAATGTCTTGGGAGAAAGAGCTGTGAGCAAGGCAACGCCAAGGATTAAATGGAAATCTGTAGTTCGAAAGGAGCAAGAAGTGAGCGCCGCAGGCCAGGTATGTAGATCACCTTGGTGTCCCGCCAAAATCGTAGAGAGAGAGGGGTGTGTTTAAGTGTATGAGTCCGATTGGCGGATGTTGGGGTGTGGGGTTGGGTGAAGAGGGGATAGGCGTCCCCTCGAAGAAGCTTAAGCCACCGCTGGGGGCCTAGAGAACTTCAAAGTCTTTACCCCATCCGAAGGTTCTCTGTGAGGGGAGAAAGATAGATGGCGGCAAGCGAGACTTTCCTCCAAATAGCAAACTCAGAAATCACTGAACAGCGACTCGTACTTCTTTCTTAGATCGTCGGTATAGATACTCTGACCCCGACTATCTGGCGGATCGGGATATTCCTCGAAGTTACTAGAATCCGCCGGATGCGACACGCGGGGGAGAATAGGGCCTTTGACACGGCGGTAGAACAGATCATCCCAGACAATGTCTTGGAAAAACGGATGCGCGCGGACTCTCGAAGCGCCGCCGGAGATATGGCCCAGGCGTTCGGACGGGTTAGTCTTGCAGAGGAGCGAGACAATATTCTGCGCCGAGGCGGGCATATTTGGCGGGAAGCGCAGACGCCCTTCCACGATCTGCTCGTAAATGCGCATGGGATTCTGGTCCCAGAATGGAGGCTGGCCGACCAGGAACTCGTAGATCAAGATGCCCAGCGCCCACCAATCCACTGCAAGCCCGTGGCCGCTGTTGTGAATGACTTCGGGGGCGAGGTACTCTGGCGTGCCGCACAGGGTGTATGTCTCGCGGTTTCCGACTTGCTTGGCGAACCCGAAATCGACGAGTCGGAGGTGGCCGTCGGCATCCAATAGAATGTTCTCTGGCTTGAGATCACGGTAGGCAATGCCGTGGGATTCGTGCAGATATTCAATCGTCATCGTGATCTCGGCGGCATAAAATGTCGAGGTCTCTGAATCAAAGCGCCGTGCGCGTCGGAGATAGCTGAAGATCTCACCTCCAGGGCAGTAATCCAGCTTGTCGACGGTTAGTTTACCTGTCTGACCTGACAGCACTGGGGCGCGGGAAACGTACCAGCATGTAGAGACTCTGGTCATCAGAGAAGGAAGCGTTCAGGGTTGTGATAAAAGGGTGTCCCACCACTGCGGCGAGGGTTTTTCGTTCGTTGCGCACATGTTCCACTTGCTTCAGTTTGATCACTGATCCTTTATTAGCATATTGTCTCATCTTGAGTCTCTATACAAGGAGAATAACTCACCATCGGCCTTGCGCAGTATCTTCAGAGCGTATACTTTATTCTTGTCCGCCTCCTTTTGCTCTTTCGGTTTGACGAGCCACACTCGCGCAAAAGTCCCTACAAAAGAGTGGCAGAGTTAGCCAGTTGCAAGCATTGGTAGAAGACAAGACCGGACTCACCAGTACCGAGGGTCTTCAACAGCCCAAAGTCGCTGAGTTGGAGATCTCGAGACGAGAGGGTGATCTGCTTCTCCTCGGCGCGCTCGGTGATGAGGAACGGATTCGCCGATCGCGGCCCGGAGCGGATGGACTCGACCAGCTGCTTGCCTCGCTCATGGAGGCCGTCTGGCCGCATGTCGATGCGGGGGATGACTGTGGTGCCCGGCACCTCAGTAGTGTGTGTGATGAGAGGGTGCTGGACAGTTCCGGTCGCCATTGAAATGGCAGCGATCACTATCGCCCCGCCGGCGGGTCAGGAGAACCAAGACCCAAAAAACAGCCAAGTAAGCCGCAACCCCAATCGCAGCTGTCCCCGAAAATAGGTTCGGGACTCAAAAATGGGAACAAGGCAGAGATTCTAATAATGCGCAACGTGTTTGCTTATATTACAGGCGAACCGGGTTCTGACGTTATCGCATGGGGGCGGGGCTGGAGTACGCTGATCTGAATCCAACAGCGGTTGACCGGATCAATACGGGGAGGGAGAGTCTATGCTAAGAGATGGAAGCAACCGATTTGGTCCGAGGGTTGGGGAGTGAACGCTATTTATTATACATGGTCCCCTTGTTCTCACTCCAGTCAATCGGGGTGCCCTGATGCAATCGAGGGCCATTGCGCTGGTCGGACCGCCCCCAGCACCATCATCACCGCCGGTGAAACGGGCGAATGATACTGCGCCACTAGGGTCGTGGCCGCAGAAGCAATTATACAGCGTGTGCGCTCAGGACTTCGAGTTCAGGATCAAGCCGACAATCAACCTGGTGGTTCGTGTTAGCAGACTGCGCAGATGCGAACCACAAAAAGAAAGATGGCATACCCGTAAAGGCCCAGAACCTCGCCGAAAATCAGAATCAGAATCATTCCCACGTACACCCGTGATTGTTGCATGTATGCCCGCACACCCTAGAGAATACATAGCGGTTAGAGAGATACCAGTCGTTGGGGGGCAGCACTCGTACCGCATCACCGACGATTCCAATCGTATATCCTGCGGCCACGCCTGAGAGGCCGACGGACAGTCCCGCCGCAAGATGCATAAATCCCCTAACCCGCGCTCGTTAGCCTGTTCTGTCCCAGCCACTGACCACCGCAACGTACGTGTACAAGCTCATGTTCGAGTCTGGGTTCACCGCTCCGGCGATGAGAACGGATATGACGAGACCGTAGACGGCAATGATACCGGACATGACCACGGGGATGAGCGACTGTAGCAGTGTTGTCTCTGGTTAGCGAACCCTCTCCCACGGTACTGGAGCAATCGACGTGCCTTCATGATCAAGTCCGGACGGAACGTTCCCACGCCTGCAATCCCGATGCCCGACTTGGCTGTGCCATATGCTGCTCCCACGCCTATAAGAATTGTAAGCTTTCTGATCGGAGTCTGCACTGTGTTTATCGTTGTCGCGAGGTCAACCACGTACACCCGAAGATCATCTTCGGAGACGGCTGTTAGCTGGACGGTTTATCGAAGCAGGGTGTCGATCAGCTTACTGCAGACGCAATGCCAGCCTAGGAGAGAGTCTGTTAGCTTCCTGGTCCAGTTCCGGTTTAGAAGGAGCGAAGGCAGGCCACTCACAAAGGAGAAGAACGGGGCGAACTTTGGCGCGAGGTCGCTGTCGGCCATGTTGGCGGTGCTCTCAGAGACAGATCAGAAAAGAAGGAGGAGTGAGGGGGGAAGAGAAAGGAAGGGAAGAGGTGAAGTCCGTAGTCGTAGTGAAGATGTTGGGTGTCAGTTTCGGGACGGCCGTAAACTAATGATTCGGTTGCCCACACTCCGTTTTGCCTCGAAGAGCGGTATGGTCCGGGTATTACCATTTTATCCCATAGATAAGGGGGGTTAATACACCCATCTGACCACGTCCATACGATACCGCCTCCGCGGTCACTCGCCCGTCTCCCTCTCTCACTCTCTTTCTCCTGGGCTTCAACATTCAAACTAACTCCCCTCCTTTACCCCCCCACACAACCACCAACGCCTATCTCCCTCACAACCCCAACACCCCGGTATCTCTCTACTGCCGTTAATTACAGGAGCATGCTGAGGGGATGATCTTACGAGGAGCCCTGGATTTGCTGCGCTCTCGGCTCCTGGCGCTCATCATTCACGCTTGATTTTGATCCCGCCTCTTCCACCTCCCCCCCAACAACTGAGGACGACCGATGGCATGGTGATTGTTTTGCACAAAGACATTTCGGATCCTGCTTCTTACTTGGCCTTTTCATTGTCTGCCGTGTGATTGTGGCTTTTTCCGACTCTTTTTCTTCGTTGGCGACGATCTTGATCCGGACTCTTGCGACGCCCTGAACGCTCTCTACGACCAACGCGAATACCCCCTTTCGGCGTCTTTTCTTCTTTTCGCATCTCAGCCTATCCCTCTCCTCCTCACAACCTCTTGAATTCCCCGTCGCTCGTCGCTGCCGGTTTTTTTTTTTTTTTTTTTTTTTCGTGAACATGGCGGACTTGGGGGGCCAGCGCCGGAACCACCGGCCGTACGCTCATGCCTCTCCCGTACAGAGAGATGCTGCATACGCCGATATTTTTGGCAGCGCTCCACCACAGAGTCGCTCGCACACAATGAATGCGCAGACGCCGCACTTCTCCCAGGCTCGTGCCCACACAATGTCCTCGCAAGTCGCCCAACCTCAATTCCAGCGACCGCCGCCGCCGCCAACACGCCATGTGCCAAACGGATACCCACCAGGGCCCGCAGGGCCACCAGGGCCACCAGGACAACCAAACGGCTATGCCCCCGGACCTCCTAACGGTTACTACCAGGCATACAATCCCGGCACAGTGTCGATGTCTTCGCAGCAACCTCCGCGACCGTACCCGCCACGCGCCTACCCTCGCCCGCAACGCATGGACCCTAGACCAGTTCCGACGCCGCAATATCCCGACTCTCGGGACATGCATCGACCGATGCCTCCTCCCGCTTTGAACTCGGATGCCGCAAGGTCGAGGTCGATGGCGAAATTGGGAGGTCCGGCTCCGTCGTACCCGGCTCCGCCAAGCAACTTCAACCACACTTCTGCCATTGCCTCGCGGCGAGAACCGTATCAGGCGGGGCAACCGATAACTCAGTTGGGGCGGTTGGTTCCGGAGAAGCATGGCAACGAGCGTGCCATGTCCATGACCACGTATGCGTCGGATCGAGAGCATGCCCACATGCTGAACAGCGGACGGTCCATTCCGCCCAGGCGGCCACCATCTAGCCACGAGCAACCGGGGGTGGGTAGGTTCGATGCGGAGCTCCCGCCAGTTCCCGATCCCTATGCCAAGTCCCGCCCACCGAGCGATGCGTCGATCAAGTCCCGGACCATGTCCATGGCATCAACTGCCATACCCGATCGCACAATGAGTGTCCAGAGCCAGGCCACACAGAGATCCACCGGACAGGCGACCCTCGTTTCTAATAACTCGCAAAGCAAGAAATTCCCCGTGGTCTATCCTGCCCTACTTTCTCGCGTGGCCGATATTTTCCGCGAAAAAATCTCCCTTATCGAGCGCCAAAAGAACGGATTGTCCTATCAAAACGCTTTTTCTGGGTCCGATGCAGTTGATCTGATTGGTACTATCATCAGGACGAATGATCGAAACCTTGCCCTGCTACTGGGCCGTGCACTTGATGCCCAGAAGTTCTTCCACGATGTTACCTATGACCATCGGCTTCGAGACGCTCCCGGCGAGGTTTATCAATTCAAAGAAACGATGGGTGAGGAAACCCCTGGCTCGGAGGTCAACGGCGTGTTCACCCTCATGACCGAATGTTACTCTCCAACCTGCAATCGGGATAGTCTCTGCTATTCCATTGCCTGTCCGCGACGGCTGGAGCAGCAGGCACGCTTGAATCTGAAGCCTCAGCCGATCCTGAGATCTACTGGCTCCAAGGGTAGCTTACATATTGATGACGATGACGACAATGACAATCAAAAGCTGTGGATCAACTCGGTATCCAAGGAAATCTCGGATGCGGTGGAGGACCATGAGAAGAAACGCCAGGAAATCATCTTCGAGATCATGTACACGGAACGCGACTTCGTCAAGGACTTGGAATATCTGCGCGACTTCTGGATGCGGCCCCTGCGCAGTGGGAGCGCCACGGTCAATTCTCCCATCCCGGAACATCGGCGCGAAAAGTTTATTCGCACTGTGTTTGGGAACTGCTTGGAAGTGTTGAAGGTCAACAGCGGTCTCTGTGAGGCATTGAACGCGCGGCAAAAGGACAGCCCTGTCGTCAAGACCGTTGGTGACATCTTCCTCCAACATGTGCCCCGCTTCGATCCGTTCATCAAGTATGGTGCAAACCAGCTTTATGGAAAATACGAGTTTGAAAAGGAGAAATCGTCCAACCCGCCCTTTGCCAAATTCGTCGAGGACACCGAGCGCCTCAAAGAATCTCGCAAGTTGGAATTGAACGGTTACCTGACGAAACCGACTACTCGTCTCGCCCGATATCCGCTTCTGCTGGAATCAGTTTTGAAGAACACTGCGGACGACAGCCCCGACAAGGAAGACATTCCCAAGGCCGTGAAAATGATCAAGAACTTCTTGTCACGAGTCAATACTGAGAGTGGAAAGGCCGAAAACCACTTCAACTTGGTGCAGTTGAACGCCGCATTGAAGTTCAACCCGGGCGATTATGTGGACTTGAAGCTCACAGAAGAGAACCGCCAAATGCTCACGAAGATGGCATTCAAGAAGACTACTGCTGATAGTTCTGAGGTCACGGCATATCTCTTCGATCACGCTGTGCTACTGGTCCGGATCAAAGTGGTGAATAAGCGTGAGGAGTACCGGGTATACAAGAAGCCCATTCCTCTAGAGCTCTTGGTGATCGCGCAGATGGACGAAGTTGTCCCACGACTAGGAATTGCGAAGCGACCTTCGTCCGGTCTTCTCGCCAACAGAGCTGTTGTCAATGCGCCACCTGCCAAGGACGGGCAGCTCCCGATCACCTTCCGACATCTCGGCAAAGGAGGCTACGAGCAGACTCTCTATGCCACAACACCTGCCCAGCGGCGCAAATTCATCGAATTGGTGGAAGAGCAACAGAGGAAGCTCTGGGAGCGAAACAGCAACTTCTACAACAAGACCATTCTGTCCCAGAACTTCTTCACGGCTATCAACCGTGTGAACTGTCTTGTACCGATTGATGGTGGTCGGAAATTGGTCCACGGAACGGACAGCGGCATCTACATCTCAGATCGTTGGCCCAAGGACAAGACCGCCAAACCGAAAAGGGTCCTGGAAGCAAGCCAGGTCACTCAGATTGATATTCTGGAGGAGTATCAACTACTCCTGGTGTTGGCAAACAAGACCCTCTCGTCGTATCCTATGGAGGCTCTCAACTCAACGGAGGGCCAGAACTCCGTCGCCAAACGACCCAAGAAGATCCAGGGCCACGCGAACTTTTTCAAGACCGGCATCGGCTTGGGTCGTCACCTGGTGTGCTCGGTCAAGACTTCCGCCTTGTCAAGTACCATCAAGGTTTACGAGCCCATGGACAATCTGGCCAATGGCAGGAAGAAGTCGGCAGTCAGCAAGATGTTCCAAAGTGGTCAGGATACCCTCAAGCCGTTCAAGGAGTACTATATTCCTGCTGAGTCCTCGTCAATTCACTTCCTGCGATCTACGCTCTGCGTCGGTTGCGCTCGCGGTTTCGAGGTGGTCAGTCTCGAGACAACAGAGACCCAGTCGCTTCTGGATCAGGCCGATACATCACTCGACTTCGTTGCACGGAAAGAGAACGTCAAGCCGATCCACATCGAGCGTCTGAATGGAGAGTTCCTTCTCAATTACAGTGACTTTTCCTTCTTCGTGAACCGAAATGGCTGGCGGGCCCGTCCAGACTGGAAGATCTCTTGGGAGGGCACGCCGAACGCATTTGCGCTTTCGTACCCGTACATCCTGGCGTTTGAGCCCTATTTTGTTGAGATTCGACACGTCGAAACCAGCGAACTCATTCACATCATGACCGGGAAGAACATCCGCATGTTGCATTCTTCCACCAGAGAGGTAAGCTTTTCTTGTCTTGGCCACTTACATTCAAGCGCTAACTTTTCGAAAAAATAGATCATCTACGCCTACGAAGACGAAGGCGGCGAGGATGTGGTTGCCAGTTTGGACTTCTGGAACAAACAACCAAATCAAATCTGAAGTTCTGCAGGGGCATAGCATTCAGTGAATCCTCCCTATGGTTCTCCTGCCTTGGAACTGTCTCAAGGAGATCTGGGATCGAAAAGAGAAAAGAAAGACGGAGAGAGGAGGGACACAAGGGCCGATTTGCATTTTTCCTTTCATGAAAAAACACCCTTTTAATACTGGTTTGAACCTTTCGTCACCGTCCATATTCCTATTCCACGCCGAGCGTATCATCTCTTCGACTGCCCGCGCGCCTTGCCTCTCCTCCCTCTCTCCGTCTCGCCATCCGATTTCCGTCGCCCAGGGTCTTTTCTTCACTTCCCTTCTCTTCCCACCATCTCATTTCCTCCCTCTGTACAATGGAGCGCAAATACCACTTCTTGCGTGTCGTGTCCGCTTTTTGTCTTTATTTTATTCTTGTCTTCTCCTTTGTGTGTGTGTGTGGATGTGTGTGTGCTCATTGCTTTGCGCCTCCATCTCTCTCTCGTCTTGCTTTTTCTCTTCCCGTTCGTCTGCAGCATCTTTTGCCTCCCTTGACCCTACCCAATTTTTCTCTTCTCTTCTGTCTGTACCTAGGCACTGTTGCAATTCGAGGTATCTATCCGCTTTTACTTTATTTTAAACAGGCAGGCAATGCAATGCAATGCCGTTATGTGGGATGCTTGGGTGTGTCGGAGGTGTTGTAGTAGTTCTTGTGTCGTGTGTAGTTGGGTGTGTAGTTGGGTGTGTAGTTGGGTGTGTAGATGGGTGGGTAGGGTCTCATTGGCCAAAAGGGACCTTGATGAAAGAACACCGTGTTTCGTAAAGAGATAGTGGTATTTAGGCGAGTCATGCAATCCTGTAGGACATGTTTTCAGTGGAATAAGCAAATGCAAGTGCAAGTACTGGCACAGTACTGAGCCCCCGAAATATCAATCATGAAGCCCACGCAACCGAATATATATATCTACAACAGTGTCTACACAACGCAATCCCCCCTAAATCCCAAACTAAATCAAAACACAGAGAGAGAGAAAGAGAGAGAGAAGGTGCACAGTCAAATTCCAAAAGACTGCCGGAAAGTAGTCAGGGTACTTTTTCTTCCTCATTTACTAGTAGCGGGCTAGGAAGACAGACGAGAAAGATATAAGGAACAGACAAAGGGGCCAGGGTAGAGGATGGATAGAGAGAGAGAAGCATTAGCAAAAAGAGAAAAGAAGACAAAAGACAAGGCAAGAAGGAGAACAGGGAATCTTGCTGCGCTGCGACTTTGGACATGGTACCAGGGATGAAACAGGAGATAGTAATCGACACAAGAGTGAGAGAGGTGATAGAGAGGACAGGAAAACTGGGGGATGATGTTTGTCTCTGGCGATGACAATGGCGACATCGTCGCCAGAAATATACATCAGAGCATGACCGAAAAGAAGCACAGAGATCAAGGCAGTAGTACTTGAACCTGCTTTTTTGCCCCCAACCTTCTTCCCCCGGAGACAGGAAGTATGGATGGGGTTTCTATATCCGTCCATCCTCCAAGAAACAAAAGAAGAAGGAAAGAAGAAGAAGAAAAAAAAAAGCTATTAACGTGAATAAACAGTCAATATTATCCCCATAAACAGAAACGAGCATTGTGCCACGAAGTCCATGATGTTGGCACAAACGGTATCACATTGCGAACCGGCGCCCCGCTGAATGAGCCGCATCGACAACAACAGGGTATATCTAGGCCTCTACATTGGCTTCGCTGACATTGCTCTGGCTTGCCTCGCGGGCCATGCGAGCCTCGATCTCTCTGAGCTGGCTCTCGCGGGCCAGCAGCTCCTGCCGCTTCTCGGCAATCTCGCGCTGTACCTTGAGCTCGATCTCGCGCAGCTTCTCCTCCTCGCGGCGGAGCTGCTCTTCCTTGAGGCGCACGGATTGCGAAGCAAGGTCTTCGGGGTTCATGCTGGAATCTTGGCCCCTGTTCAGTGGGTTAGCTAGTGTCTCTCTTTGGGGATATGTGGAAAAAAAAAACATACGAAGTACCGTCCACGCTCTTGCTGAGCTTCTCGGTACGGTAGTTCTCGTAGAGGAAGTCGTGGGTGATCTCCTTGAGATCAGCCAAGTGGCTGTGCAGCAGGGCGCTGCGGATGGCCAGGAAGTCCGAGTGCCGGGGGTTCTCAACCTCAACCACACCCCATGGGTACTGTCGGGCGCGCACTTTTCGGTTGTCGATCTCGACAAAGTCCTCTGAGCCGACAATGGCGAACGGCATCAGGCCACGGAGCTCGGCGTTCTCCTCCACGGTGTCCTCATCATCCTCCTCGATATCGTAGGGGAAGTTGTAGACGGGGATGCGGTAGTGTTCAATGTCCTCCATGATCAGCTTCTTGGACTCGGCCAGTTCGGCGGGGGTGAGCGAGTCAGCCTTTCCGATGACGGGGATGACGTTGACGCGCGGAGACAGGCGCTTCATCAATTCGATGTCAAGTTCGCGCAGGCCGTGGCCGGTGGGCGTGATGAAGTACATCATGACATGCACTCGGTTGTCCCTGAATCGCGGGTTACGCTTGATCCGCGACTCCTCCGCCAGAATATCATCGTATTGGCGCTCGAGATAACCGACAATCTCTCCGAAGCTTGATGAAACATTAGTCAGGAGGGGAGGAGCGCTGCATAGGTGGTGATGGGGGTAACGTACCTCGCCTCATTGTCAATCTGGTCACCGAAGCCGGGGGTATCGACGATAGTCAGGGAGATGCGAGTGCCCTCCTCATCCAATTCCAGCTCTGTGATCCGCAGGTCAGCATTGGCCTAGTATGTGAGACACGAATCCACTCACCGACGGTGACAGGCTTGATGCGGACACCTTCCTCGATGTGGGCATGGTCAGGATCGTCAGCCTCCTTGCTCTCCAGGACCTGCTTGCCACAGAGAGTATTGACAAAGGTTGTGCGCCCTAGATGGCGGTTGTGTCAGCAACAATTGGCGGCATGAACACCCGGAGAGAGGCATACCGGTTCCGCTGGCACCGCACACCATCAAACAAAACTGAATTCCCTTCTTGACATTCTTCTTGCGGCGAATCTTGATCTAGAAAGGAGGCACCGTTAGCATTGCCGTGGATGAGGCCGCCGTCACTTTTTTTTGTTGGGCGGGTGTCGAGGGGACGGATGCATGGAGCGAGTGGAGGGCCGAAAAAAAGGGGAAGAGCATACCGCGTTGAGAGCCGACGACATGGTGGGCTAGACAAGGAGTAGGAGAAGGGGATGAAGGACAGAAATGAAAGTCGCAGGTAGAGGAGGAGTGGACAGACACAGAAGGGAAGGAGGGTGTGAAACTCGAAGCTCTCCTGAGTTGAGTTAGGGGGGAAGAGCGAGTGTTGCCCCCTTTCCCCTTCCATCGGGCCAATCACGGGACTGCGCGCACACCCACATTACTATAGTTCGTGCTCTCGAGTTCACCAGAATAATTGAGAGGGATGCAACGATATACTACAATTGTCGCCTCTATTCCCGTACGCTTCTCTACTTCCCTCTCTAATTCATGCGCCGCGGTGTTCGTCCGTTGCGCGGCTCAGGGGTTGACCAGTGGCCCACATTCGAGTAATTAGGTAATTGTACTGCCTCAGGCATCCACAGCTCGCCCGGGGGAAGCTTATCCGCTTATCGCCGCAGCTGGGGAACCATCCAGCATTCTATTCCTCTTCCTCACGAAGATGCCCACCCGCCATGGACACCCGCCAGGTCATCGATGAGTCAGTCGGGCCCTACTCCCTCTCCGCCACCTTCAACCATGACAGCAGCTGCTTCTCTGTCGGCCTGGACACCGGGTTCTGCGGTAAGATATGGACTCCCACCTACTACCTACCGGGCTAACCAACAACAGTGTTCAACTCAAACCCATGCGAGCTCAAGGTCTCCAGAGGTGAGACAAAAACCCCCGTTCGGTAGCACCCCTTGCTGATAAATTCCCTGTGGAATTCTGCGATAGACTTCAATGCAGGCATCGGCGTTGCTGAAATGCTCGGCCAGTCCAACTACCTGGCTATCGTGGGCGGAGGACGGAATCCCAAGTTCCCCCAGAACAAGGTGCGCGCGGCAGCCGGTCCGATAACATCACCCCTGTACTCACTACAAACCGTTTCTCGCTGCAGCTGGTGATCTGGGACGATGCAAAGCAAAAGACGGCCATCACACTCGAGTTTCGCACCTCTGTCTTGGGAGTCCGGCTCTCCAAGTCCCGCATCGTGGTTGCGCTGCTGAACAGCGTGCACGTCTTCGCCTTTTCCAATCCGCCGCAGAAGCTGTCCGTGTTCGAGACGACGGATAACCCGTTGGGGTTGGCTTGTTTGGGACGAAAACTGCTCGCCTTTCCGGGTCGGTCCGCCGGCCAGGTGCAGATGATCGAGCTGGAGACGGGCAATATCAGCATCATCCCCGCCCATAGCTCGCCACTGCGGGCGATGGCCTTGAGTCCCGACGGGGAGGCGCTGGCCACGGCGAGCGAAGTGGGGACGCTGATTCGAATATTTGCGACGGCTAACTGCACCAAACTAGCCGAGCTACGACGGGGCGTGGACCACGCGGTGATATTCTCTCTGGCATTCTCCCCATCTAACACATTACTGGCTGTGACGTCCGACAAATCTACCCTGCATATCTTCGATCTGCCCCATCTGCATCACACACCGCGCCGCAGCCAGTCGCCGGCGTCGCCGTCCGAGGAGACCAGCCACAAATGGGGAATCCTAGGGAGAATTCCTCTGCTGCCCCGAATGTTCTCTGACGTGTACTCCTTTGCCCATGCGCATTTCGAGATCGGCGATGAGGCGGCCACTCCGGGGTCCCCCTACGTGCCACCGCTCGGATCGTCTTTGGGCCGACCCCCCAAGGGCGTCATCGGCTGGTTGGATGATCAGACCCTGCTGGTGATTGGATCGGGCAGAGAAGGGCGCTGGGAGAAGTTTGCTCTTCGGGAAGGCGAAGAAGGAAAGAGAGATTGTGTGCGGGAGGGCTGGAAGCGATATCTCGGCGGTGGGTAACTGTAGTAGAAAGCATGCCGCCACCATAATTTAGATGCAATAATGAATCCAACGATGATCTCTCAGCGACGGCGGTCATGTCGGTCCCGATGCCTGCGAGACTCGGGCGAGCGCGATCTCACCGGCGTCCGATCTCTGTGTTTCTCTTCCCGGTCCTGCTCGCGGTGCCGCGATCGCCTCTCTTTAGCCGGAGAGCGGTCCTCTCGATGTCTGCGCTCCCGAGAATGTGACCGATGCCGACGATGATGACGGCTAGATCGCTCTCTGCTGTCGTCTCGGCGGCGGGAGGACTTCTTCTCACTGCTTTTCCACACCTCAATTGCGCGCGCAATCTCCTCCTTCTTCTCCTCGATAAGGAATTCCTTCATGGGATCTTCCTCGTCATGGTCACGAATCAACGCCTCGAGCTCCCTCTCCTCCTTGAGCATGGGCCGTATCGCTTTTGTGTCGCTCGTCCGTCCCTTCCTCTGGCCGCCATGCTGGTCGCCGTCTCTGTCCTCACTGGCCGTCGCATCGCCCATCAGCTTGGCAACATTGTCCTCCTCTTCCTCCTCATCTTTGCGCTTATACCGCGCGTGGTCTACCCGGAGCATTCGACCCAGGACTGTCGCGCCGCCCAGGTTGTCCACGGCTAGATCGGTGCTGCGCTGGTCCTCATATTTGAGAAATGCGAAGCCCTTGCTTTTGCCCGTCTCCTTGTCGCGGACCAGGTTGATGTGCACTGGTTCGCCGTATTGAGAGAAGATGGTCACGATGTCGCCCTCGGACAGGTCGAATGGGAGCCCGCCGATGTAGATGTAAGCTGTATCCCGGTAGTCGGCGTGCCATGATGCTTCGGGAGGTCTATTGTAGGAAAGTTGGAGAGTTAGTGGGCCTTCCTGATGTACCAGGGGGTCAGGTCAGCATAGAACTTACACGGCATTCTCCAGCTCGCGCTTGTTCAGCGCCTGAGTCTGGCGTATGGAGTTCATGGTGGTGGTGTTGCAGAAGGGAAAAACGGGCAACGAAAGAAAGAAAGTCAGTTGGGTCCCACCCGCACGCCGCCCATGTTTACTCAACTTGACCGTGTTAACAACTCCTGACTCGACATTATTTGGTCTGGCCACAGCCCACTTATTTTCCTTCGAGGGGCTTTCACGATCCCACCAAGTGGTGTCTATCGCGTTGAGCATCTCGCGCCCTCTGCCTTCCGCACGCTTTACAACACCCGATTCGATTCCCCTGACCCGATCGCTGCATCCTTGCTGCAACCCGAACCCCCCGACACGGCACCGCATTTTCGCGCCCGTTCCGTCGACGACCCTGCGGCTTGTCTCCGGCGCTTGGAATGGTTGATGCCCGATTGAGGCATGGTGGGACTTGACCAGACGATGTCGTCCAGCCCGAATCGCGGTTCGAAATCGGCGACCAACAGCAACAACAACAACAGTCGGCCAACCAGCAAAGATGGCTCCAAAAAGAACATCTGGTCTTCGCTGCTGGATGGCGTAGCCAACGGAAAGCGCTTGCCGGAGAAGAACCTTTTGATTCTCGGTGCGTACATCTCCTGAACAGAGGCTATCTATCCCCTGCCTTCTTCGTCCGGACTTGAGGGCTGATTTGATTGATCGCCTTAACTACAGGTGGGACACCGGACAGCCAGAGAGAGTTCCTAGACACTCTTTCAGCAGACACATCGGCCGACCCCAGCTTGGTGAACGACAAGCGCAGAGGCAAGACGCCGCCGATTGCCAACCATTTTGCGCTGGGATACACATATCGAGATGTCCTCGACGCCGACCGAGAAGGTATATTAACGGCAATTTTTTGTTGGATTTGGAGCTTTGCTAACTCTCGCCTTTTATCAAGATACTCTGGCGCGTGTCTCGGCGTACCTCCTATCTGAACCTTCTCTGTCCTTCGCACCTCTCCTCAAGCCGCTCTTGACTCCCCAATCCGTGCCGGAAACGCTGGTGGTAATTCTTATGGACTGGTCAGATCCGTGGACATGGATCCGACGACTACGAGAATGGGTCCGTCTGCTTCGTTCGGTGCTGGTCTCTGTGGACGACGAGACCAAAATTGCCATGGAAGAGACGATGACGGAGTGGCGTGATCGTAAGAGAGGTATGGACGCCAGCGCTGCTGCGGCAGCGAGCTCGGGAGGTCCTGTCACGATACCCTTGGGACCGGGCGAATGGGATGAAGGACTTGGAATCCCCATGTGTGTTGTCTGTCAAGGAGTAAGTGGCACTGCACGATTCGAGTTGTAAGGGCGATTGCTGATTCTGTCCTGCAGGCCGACAAGATCGAGAAATTGGAGAAAGACCACGGGTGGCACGAAGAAGAGTTTGACTTCATTCTCCAGTTCCTGCGAACAATCTTATTGAAGCGTGAGTTCTCCTACCAGTATGGCAGCAGATATGACTAGTTCTAATCCGTGACAGACGGCGCATCCCTCATTTATACAACCCCTTTCCTTGCAAACTCACTCCAGAGTCTGATCCATTCGTCGCTGGGTATACATTCTCTTTTGAAACGACAGTCATTAAAACATAATGTCATCGACCGCGACAAGATTCTCGTCCCAGCCAACTGGGATTCATGGGGCAAGATCCGGATTATTCGGGAAGGATTCGACATGGAAGGCGTGTCGACGGCATGGTCGATTGAAATCCAAGATGCTCCTGAGCCACTCGATTTCGAGCAGCCTGTCGAGAACAACACACCTGAGGAGGACGGCGGCAGTGCCGTGACGGTCTTCGAGCAGACGATCCAGGATCCACGCCGGGACAGGACGGTCGCTCACGCCAGCAGCAACGCCAATGGCGACTCCGTAGAAATCGAGACGTCCGACATGCAGAATTTCCTCTCTAAGCAACTCGAGAAGCTTGAGCAGCTCAAGGTTGAGGATGAAAAGGACCGCGCGAATCAGCAAACTCCGCAGCTGGAAATGTCGCCGATGGATGACCAGGGCCGGGTCAACGAGCACATCGGGCCCGTGCAGTTCAACATGGGAGGCATCCAGGTGGATGCGGATGATATGCTGAAGAAGCTAAAGGTGAGTACCATCTTTCTCCCTTTATCTGCCAATCCCCGCTAACCTTGTCTCTCTCTTTCTAGGACCGCGAAGCTAATCGAGCCCAACGGAAAGAAGGGCCCCCGACCAGTCCAGGTGACGAGAAAGCACACAACCAGGCACTGGCCAACTTCTTCGCCGGGTTGGTCAAAAAACCTGGCAGCAGTCCCCGCGGCAGTCCGTCCACGTGAGGAAGGGGAAGAGGACATTCTTTGTATTTTAGTTGATCTCGAGTACATAATCACTTGGAGAATCCAGGCTTTTCGGGGCTAGACACGATGATACCAATCAATCAATTCTGTTTTGTTTCTATAGTTGTTGTTGAGATTAAGATTAAGGTTGCATGCATGCATGTGACGGGCCTCGGTTTCTCGCCACCTCGATTTCACTTGACACTCACTTGTTGTCCAACAAGTTAACTACTGCGACAAATGCGCAACAATAAGCAGAAATGGCCCCCTCGCATCCATCCACGCCAGCTAGCGGGTCTACCGGCTTCTTCCAGCAGCCACCGCGCCTAACAAACGCCTTTGACGAAGACGAGGCCTTCAAGCGGATCTTCACCTGTAGCTACTCCCCACACCCCACAGGAATTCAGTCCCTACCCAATTCCCAATACTAACCAGACAATACAGTCTACCTCCCTCTATCCCTACAACAGACCCTCAAGCCCGACATCTCCAGCTTCGGGACCCGCGTGCTAGATCGTCGCGTGCTTGCCCATCTAGCAGACGCAGAGCGCAACCCACCCTACCTACGCACATGGGACAGTTTCGGGCATCGCGTCGACGAGCTCGTCACCTCCGAGGGATGGCGCGCGCTCTCGGCTATGGGTATCTCCGAGGGGATGGTTGCCATCGCCCACGAGAACCAGTATGGTCCGCATAGCCGGGTTTATCAGTTCCTGAAGTACCATCTCTGGAGCGGCAGTAGCGCCATCGTAACCTGTCCGTCGGCGATGACGGATGGAGCGGCGAGGTTACTTTCCATACAGCTTGCGAAGACATCTACAGATCAGCGAGCGCAAGCACAACCCCAAGCTCTGGATTCTACAGAGAGACAGGTCTTCGAGACCGCATTCCGCCATCTCATATCCCGAGACCCGAAAACGGCATGGACGAGCGGGCAATGGATGACAGAACGCCCTGGTGGTAGCGATGTCCGTAACACGGAGACGCAGGCTACCTATACACCTGACTTTACCGCATCCGACAGCCGCCTCGACGCAGACAGCATTGGCCAACCACTCGGACCGTGGTCCGTCTCCGGCTTCAAATGGTTCAGCTCAGCAACAGACTCACAGATGGCAGTGATGCTGGCAAAACTCCCCGACGGCACACTATCAGCCTTCTTTGCGCCCATGCGCCGCCAAAACCGACAAACCAGCGAGCCCGAGCTCAACGGTGTCCAGATCCAGCGGCTCAAATCTAAACTCGGAACCCGCGCCCTCCCAACCGCTGAACTGGTCCTGTCGCGCATGCGCGCGTACATGATTGGGGCTCCGGGCACGGGGGTCAAGGAAATTAGCACCATCCTCAATATCACGCGAATCCATAATATAGTCTCGGCGGTGGGACTCTGGGGCCGCGGGCTAGCTATTTCGCGCGGATATGCGCGTGTGCGTTCCTCCGGGGGAAGACTACTCCTCGACACGCCGGCACATGTGCGCACGCTGGCGCAGCAGCATGTCGAGTATAGGGCTATGATGCATCTTTCGTTCCTGGTCGTTCTACTACTCGGTGTTTCAGAGAATGGGGGTGGAACGGCGCAGCTCGACTCGGCCGTGCTGGGGATTTCATCCCCCAAAATAGCAGCCCATCTGCTCAGGCTAGTCACCCCGCTCGCGAAGGCTGCTACTGCGCGCGCGGCGATTGCCGGCCTGGCGGAGTGCATGGAGTCTATGGGTGGAGTTGGATACTTGGAGAATGAGGATGCGGAGCTGAATATCGCGCGGCTGTATCGCGACGCTAACGTGCTGAGTATTTGGGAGGGTACGACAAATGTCATGGCTGACGATGTGGTGCGAGTGCTTAAAGCTCGAGATGGGGTGCAGGTGCTCGAGAGTCTGGACCAGTGGATCCGGGACATCACCTCTGTTGGTTCGGCTTTGTCCGTGTCCACGCCCGCGTCGAAGACACTTCGTGCTGCGTCCGCCAGTCTGAAAGCACATATCCTCGCCCAGTCGGCGGATAATCTCCGGCTGAATAGCCGCGCCTTGCTTTCCAGGCTGGGCTGGCTTGTCTGTGGTACATTACTTGTGGCGGATGCTGCGAGGGATGGCGAGCTGGTTGCTTGGGAGGTGGTGGCGCGGTGGATGCAGAGAAAGGAGACGGCATTGTATGGGTTTGAGTTTTTGGAGGATGGGCAGTCTCTTGCGCATCTTGCTGGTGGTGATGGAGTGTCTGCTCGGAGTGTGGATATGGATCGCCGGATTGTCTTTGGGGAGTCGGGTCAGCGGACGCAGCGGGCAAGGATGTGAGTTTGATATAGGGCTGAAAGGGCTGTATAACTATAGCGTACATAGTAGGTAGATATATTCAATGTCTTTCTTGTAATATTGGGAGTAGGTGATGTGAGAAAATCCCGAAAGTATCTCTTCCCCAACATGACGCACCTCAAGATCCTCTAATGCTCATGACGTCCTATCAAAGAGTTTGAAGACAAGCGACCCCTCAAAATTTGGAACAATAGCCAGGAATGGAAGACTCATCTAATTGTTCTGATGATACGTCTATTAAATACTAAGATCTACTTAAAGAGATCGACTTTAAGGAATATAGGCGGTTAATTTAGCGCCTCTTATATATAGAAGGTACACGAAAATAGCGATAACGTAAGAGGCTATATATTAAGATAGAATATGCTAAAAAGCGCCTTACTTAGGCCCTTTATTATTAGGATAAGTCTCTAGAGTAGTAGATACGTATTAAATAGTTAGATAAGTATTAGTTGTGTCGGTTAGCGGGGCCCCGCGGCCGCCTCCCATTGGTCCGTCCGCCTGCCGCGCCCGACCGCCTGCCGTACACAGTGACTCCACTGCCTATTTAGGAATAGCGCCGGCCACCGCCCGCCCGTCTGAGGCTAGCGCCATTCTCGCCGTTTTACCGCTCCGTTTCCACGACCGTCCATCTATAAAAGCCACCGCCGCGCCCCTTCCTTAGAGCGACGCACTTCTTCCTATTTTTTCCTACGTCCCTTCCCTTCTCCGCCCCCACCTCACGCTGGCCCGCTAGGGCCCTTAGCTAAGCGTATAGGCCCCATTTTCGCTAGCCTGCGTAGGATGCCGCGCCGTCCGAACCTAGGGCCAGTCTGCGTGTGCGCTACGGGCCATAGGCTCGCTGTGAGTGTCATAATCGCTCTTAGCTAGCTCCCGATACTCCCTTTTCTGAATCTCTGTGCCTAGTGATGTCTAATCCTAGGGAAACGTAGGCTTGATCTCATCTCGTTTTCCTATGCGAAGAACACAAGGACACACTCTTTCCTACTGCTGCAGCGTACGGACTCGCTACTAGCTACCTTAGCCCACCGAAAAGGGCCTCAGATATTGAGTTTAGTGTCTCCGCCGCCTTAGGTTACATCGCTTCGTGTCCCACGCTACGGATTCTTCCCTAAAACGCACCTCTTCGGTAGAGCCGTTGGACGTGGCTCCAGTCACATTGTCTAATCTATGCGATTCGGTCTCGTTCTCGCTCCGTCGATAGCCTTCTAGGAATTCCGCGGTTTTTGCGCTAATAGCGAAAATACCGTATTATATCTTAATGCATGTTCTAGTGTAGGTAGGCGTTTCTTTAGTCTATAGTACGAGGCCAGAACTCTCTATAGGGAGGGACGGCGAGATGATTTATTAGATAATGAGTTGCGTACGAGCCGTCTATACTAACGCGTCTCTTCCTTAGCCAGACGAGGATGCTAGTAGTAGTAACATAGATAGGCAAAGGCGCGGAGGGTTCGATTTCTTAACTATGTCTAGGTGTAGGCCGATACGTACTTTAACAGCACGTGTTTACTTAGTGCTATAAGTCACTAGGAAAACAATCGATCGTGGTTTTATGCAATACGCTTATAAAAGGGGGAACAAATTCTCAATCTAAGGGGCACGACTTGCTACCTCTTAGCACTTCACTATCTACCTAAAACCTCCCCTTCTCTAACCTTCTCCTAGACTCTTACTACCCCTATACCCCTAGCTATTCTAGTTCCTACTACCCCTACCCCCTCCCCTACTCCCCTTCCCTTTAATAATGACTAGTACCAAATTTGCCCTTAATACGTTTCGGCTATAGATGCAACCGACACCTAATTGTACTATTTTTGATCCTATTGACTTATGCCGATATCCGAGCCCCATCTCAATCGCGGAAACCCCCCTTTCTTCTTTTTCAGTCCGTGGCCTTGCCGTAGGGAAATATAAGCAAGAACGACATCGGCATCCCCTTCCTTCCCATCCGCTAGTCGACGTCTACGTGAATAGTAGCCGGCCCGATTTTGTACTAACGGCTATCGTTGAAGTACTAAGCGAACGTCCTTCTACTATATCTAGAACTCGCTATCCCTCAACGGGTATTATAGATGGAATTCTATAGCATCAATGTAAAGAACCTACTAACTCGATCGACCCGTTAATACTACACCTAGATTTTAGTGCGGATTATACTCGAAAACCTACAAATGACGAGATTACCTTCACTAGCTGCCGTCTACGTAACGAAATAGCCAGCCTTAGCCATAATAGGGTAGAAAGTAACATCATGCCTACAAATGCTCTTATAGTATCCAAAATCTAGGAACAGTTAAGCTCTCAAAGGCCGGCGGGACGTTATAGGCGTTCGCGTAAGAAGGCCTCTTCCTAACTAAAAAAATGTTCTTTTATAGCCCTTAAGTCTTAATTTTCAGCATTGCCGCCAAGCGAAAAATTGGAGTTTCTCTCCTAGCTCTTTGAGGCAGCCATGTCTCGATGTGCATTTAATCATCTAAGCTAGGGTGCTACTCCTCCTCTAACGGCCTAGGGTCTAGAACTTGATATACCCTTAGCGCCGCTACACGGACAGAACTACGTAGCATCCCCGTACACCGAGACCCGTCCCGATCTACATAGTCTCATAAGAAAGGGAAAGACTTAGACTACGGAGGAAAAGAACCTTTTAGTTCGACTAAGGGAAGAGCTAGGTCTACTATAGAAGAAAGTAGCTAGGGAGTTTTCTAAACAATTTCTAGGGAGGAGTAAAGGGTCTATCAAGGTATTTTAGTGTACGACGCTTAAAAGAGAACGTTTGTAACTACCTAAATCGACCTAAGTCGACATATGTAACTCCGAAATGCTTCATTAAGTTTATGTATTCTTAGCTACCTATTAGCTTTTAGGAAATATATGGGACGATATATATAGTCGCGCTCGAAATTTCGTTCCATATTCTTAGTACGTAAAGTTACCTCTAGTAGTAAGGATTCAGGCCTAGTTTTGCCACATACTAGGTATGTTCTCGCCGGTTAGTCGATTAGCTCTCAGCGGATAGTCCATCGTTAGCCCCTTAAGTAGCTACATATTGTAGGGGATTCGTAACCTAGCCCTTCCCTTCCTACAGCCGCCTTCTCGAGTAGGGTTAGTGTCCTTCCCTTTTTCCTATAGTTATTTAATCCCTAGACTCTCCCCACATTTGTATTCCGAGCGCTCCCTTCAGCCATCTACCTTACATACTACCCACCTATTTAAACGTGGCTATTAAGATTCTATAATCTCTTCTTAGTAGCCCCTTTTGACTATAAAGATATATATACACCCAAACCTACGAAATTGTCAGCTACTAGACAGAATATAGACCCGAAGCTAGAAACGCCAAGCTAATAAAATAGACGATGATCCGCACGCGCTTAAAAAGAGAGTTCTACAAAAGGAACCGTAACAATATATAAGTAAAGTCTAACCATAGTATCACTTCGATTCGACTTCTCTAATATATTAGATAGATTGCATCTACCGAAGCTCCCATAGAATCGTTAGTACCTAAGCGATTATATATGATTTGCCATTATTTAGATGGCTAGTCTCTTAAAAACCTCTACCGCGTATCAACTAAATTCCGAAACTTTGTATAGCTACTTATATTTAGAAGTTTTTATTCGGGGCTATACGATTAGAAAGGCCTATAGAAACGCCTAAGCGGTCTTATAGAGGCTATAAAGAAATGCCTATCTCTTAGATAGGAAATTGCCTATATATCTATCCGCCTTAGTAAGCTCGAGTATATAGAAACGCTTGTATAGCTTCTCCGTCTAATTCTTTCGCGGGCCTTAAAACTTCGCTCTTTATCGATTCCTATTCATACGAGTACGGCTAAGCTATTCTAAGATCGTATATTTAGTTACCTTAGATAGGACCTAGATATCCGTAAGGCATATAACACGGTATTTAGTCTTAATAAACTAAGCCTTGCTCGATATCCCATCCACCGCGACCAGCTAGGCACCTAACGGCGATAAGGCGAACTATAACTCTAGCATATTGAAATTAGCTTATATTAATTAAAATATCGGAGTACCATCAAGCTTTTACGGCGTTTCCGAAGCCTTAAGATCTTTAAACTCTACGACGTTGAGTTATAGGACTCTATATCCTTAAGCCGCTATTCAAAAGTAGAGGGAATCGTTACCGCTCTTAACTCATCCGGCCATAATCTTATAGAGCTTACTTTGAACATTAGAGGTAATTGTGATTCTAAGAGTGAAATCTTCGGAATTGCCTCTTTTGAATCTTTCGCCTTTTTATAATACCTCGAGGTGCATAAATATGACCTAGCTAGTAGTGTTATATTCCCTACCTCCTTGATTCGTCTAGAACTACTTGACTTTTAGAGTAAGCTAAGTTTCCCCTTTTTCAAAAACCTAGCCTACGTAAGCCTCCTACCAAATCTAAAAATCATTTTAAGCCATAGCAGAGAACCTAATCTTTTGCGGTAGAGGTTTAAGGAAATTCAGCTTACTCGTAAAGTCAAATTTAATTTTTACCTTTACGATGATAGTCTACCAGAGGGCAATCTTCGATGGCCTAATAGCCCTTCCTATTAAGATTTCGTTTGTAGAGATTGTCGAATCTTTCTTTGGAAGCGGCTTTAATCGCTCGGAAGGTTCTCGTCTTTATGATTCTTAAGGGTGGATCTACGTGTTTTATTAAGTAAGGCCATTTTTACCGATTGCTTGAAACATTTGATATTCCTCTGATCGGACCCGAAAGTCAAGGCCTTACCAGCTATTTGCGTCCTTTGGGTTACGAACTATTATGTCTGTTGAAAACCGTTGATTTCCTTTAGGCGCACTATTGTTTTGATATTGATATTGAGAAAGCCGTATTTCGAGGCGGAGTCACTAAGACCATCCAAATACCGGCTATTAGAAGTATTCGTAATCTAGAAGGTTCTTTTAGATAACAATCACCTATCTATTTGCTTAATGTTTCGCACGATGGCCTCTCTACCTTCTTACTAGAATTGAAATTTAATTATAGTAAAGGGGCTATTGTAGAAATTGATAAAAAGACGTTTTAAAGGGACTAAAGACGAGTGATTGTGATATATTGATACGTGGAACTCGACTTGTAGATCTGAAAGGTTTCTCTGGCATTAGGCACGAAGGGTTATAATCTTTAAGAGCTGAGGCGACGGTACCGTATTCTACTATTATAGGTAAAACTTATCTATACTCTAGACGTTAGTTTGAGCCTACTATGAGTACTCTAAGAGAAGACCAGAGTTCTTACTAGACTCTAGGAGTAATCCTAGAGCACTCTGGGAGCACATTAGCATAGCAAACCCTACTCCGAGTCTTAGCTACTATCTGAGTAGACAATTGACCTAGGAATTTCCTTAAGCGTAACGAATAGAATATTAACCTCGGTTAGTTTTTATCTTTCTCCGCCCTTATTTAACATTGTATTCTTAGCCTACGGAGGGACTTATTTTAGGGGGTCGCTTCGGATGTTACCCTTAGTCTTATTTCTATTTAATTTTTTATTTTATTTTTTGTTGTACTTCAATGTTTAAGCGGTTGACCACCCGTACGTTAAACTAGGACCAATTAGTCAACTATAGTAGATGTAAATAGATGTTAAATGACAAGTAGGTGCCAAAGATATATTTTGATGCCTACTAACTTAACCTAAACGCTTTGAAAAAGTAGGTCACGTCGAACTCTTACGGAAAATAGAAGGAGAGTAGCCGGCAGTTCAACTTAATAATGCCTACCGTAGACAAACATTTCTACACCCTACAATTTATATATAGGTATGAATTACTTAAGAAAGTCTTTCGTTTACCACTAATTCTAAAAGAGGTAGTTCAATATGATTTTTGCATAGAAAATGCCCTGGCCTTGTATTACCATTTCACTTTTGCGTTGAAGTAATCTTATAATTCGTAGCTCAAAACTTGATTAGCGATCACATTATTTGTCTCGGCAAAATTTACTCTAGTTAGACTTAAATAGATCCCTCAAAGAATACATTTGTTGAAAATGAGGACTTGCTATTTGACCCAATATATTATATAGAGCTTAGTAAGACAAATTAGACTAGTTCAACTAGCGGAAAGGTGTAATTTCTACTTAAAACAGATAGCAAAAGGTAAATGCCCTCTATATGTTATAAAACGTCGAAATAAGGAAAGACTACTAGGTATCACCTAATAGTGCAAGCTCGCTATAATTCCATTAAGAGCTGACTTTAATGCAAAGCAATCGACTACCTCGCGTAGAGGCGCAACAGAGGCGAAGACGTAGAAAAACGATATTTAAAATAGCGGCGAAATATAGCATTGACTTCCAATCGGATATTTTCGTCATCTTACGAACTAGAAAAGACGGTCAAATATATTTATTTAATTCGATACTAAGAGATAATTGGCCTCCCTATCTAGCAGAATTGGTACGCTCTCCACCTTAGAGGTACATTAAAGTAACTAAAAATTTCATTAATAGAGCCGTTGCGTCCCTATACCGAAGGTATAGACAATAGACGATATATCAAAATACTAAATTTAATATCTTTCCTATCTAATATGTCTCGAAACTATAGCAATCACATTTCCAATTTCTTTTAGCTAAGTGTATATTCTGACACAAAAAGGTTCTCATAGCATATCAAACGTGTCGTTATCAGATGTTGTAAATATATCGAAACAAAAATCCGAGAATTTTCCTTAAAAACAACGTAGCTAAAACCTAAGTCTAGCAATATATCAATATCGGCTCCTATTTCTAATGTACTAAAGGCAGTTTAACCACACTATATAAAAAATTGCCATGTTACAATAGGCGCCTTTCCGGGCTTCTCTTTCTCTAAATTCTAGTACTAGCCACTAGCCACGCTCCCATATCCTACACCTGTCTGACCCTGCCCGAACATCGGACTATTCGAATATAAATCTGTTATTTTCGGATCTAATTAACTAGATTTTCAATTCCTCGAATGCGTTAAGGTCATTCTCCTCTTATACTATATTAACGCGAGGGTCATGCCAGTGATACGTCCTTTTTGTTTCTATCTTAAGTAATAGCTCTCTAGCTTGCCGGTAGCTATCGAAATCAATAAGGATAGGAGTACCATCCTCATCAAACATCACATTGCCAGGGTTTATATCGTTGTGCACTAGGCTAAGCGAGTAGAGGTGTTTAATTCCCACTAAAATCCCGTTTAGACTCGCTTTAATGTTGTCATTAACTAGTTCCCGCCTATTAGAGCGGAAATTTTCCTTACTCATATGTGTCGGATTAACTATTTTAAGCAATGTTGACCTATACTACTTAAAACATAGTATAGAGACTCGACCTCAAGTCTCCTAGCAACCGTAGTAGGACGTAATATTCAGATAAGGACTTTGCCAAAGGATTTCGTACGTAGCGACCTCGCAGAAGATTCGTTTCTTAAGATCGGTTCTATCGGCGTATAATAGAAGACTTAGCGTTTTCATGTACACTATTAACCATATAGCCCTTACTATCAGGCCCTAGTCTTCGGTATGAACTTGCTGAACGTCTACGAGCTCCTCTAGAGAGTTTAGGGATGCAAATCGATCCTAGGATTTACTAGAGTACAAAATGCCATCCTACTAAACTAAGAAGGCGACATAAGCAAAGCTAGCTTTCCTATTAATCCTTTTAAATGCCTGGTTTCTCCGTACAACCTTCATTTTTGTTTAGGAGGACTAGTAAAACAAAGGGCGTAGTATAGCGATAGCTATTATAATCGTTAAGGTCAGTCAAGCATCCCTAAATGATATTAGCTCTTAGCCAGCCTAAGCACTCCATATATATCGTTGTAAATTATGACAAGACCACTCTCAGCCTCTTCTAAGACGCCCGAATTTCCCTCAAACCCCTCCCCCCAAAGCTTAGACAGCTTTTGGTCATTAGCACTCAATAGGTTGGTATAGACTCTAGGCATTATGATTGATATGTATGTTTGTTAAGCCTTAATCAATAATTCCTAACTAAGCAGCACCCCAAATTCCAATTTCAGTGATCGTAGATAGGGAACTCCGTTCCTACTCTCGGTTTGATAATCCAACTATGGTACTTATAAAAAAAACCAAAATTTAGCCTCTATAGACCCCTTACTCTAGAAAAAAGCAACGCATCCTTTAGTTATAAGGTATTACACTAGTTTGCATAATGTAACGCCGTTATTAAAACGTGCTTATAGCGGCTCAAGCGCGCGAGATTCCTTTTTAGTGAGATGGGATAGAATCATAGTATTAGCTATACTTTAGAGCGAGTGGTTCACTTCTAATGCCTAAAGGAGGGCTAACGTCTCCACCCTATAGGATCAGCACCGATAAAGCACGCTACTACATCATAGCGCCCTAAGGAAGGTCTAGAACGACGGCACGATAGCACAAACCCATATTAAGTATACGAGCAAGTTATAGGCATTAGCGCGAGTAAAGACCCCTTAAGTAAATGAGTGGCGAGTAGCGTTGCTAACCATATAATGAGGTAACAACGCGTGCAGGAGGCTTATACGCTAACGTATACCATCGTCCGATACCCCTAAGTCTTAGCATTAGATCGCGATCTAATGCCAAGTCACGGAAGCGTATCCTATTATTTGTACCTTAGCACCCCACCACCATACAATATCATTCCCCTCTATCATAATAGACACTACTAGCCCTATTAATGAGATTATCTACGTAGCTATAGTCATATCGTCAACTATGCCTAAGATAAAAGTTCAGAATTTGCTTTCGCATCACCGCCAACAGCTACAATCTGCGCTTAATAGTCTAGAGCGAGCCCTACGATGTCGACTATCTAGTGATAGCGATACTCACCAGTCAGCCATTAAATTAGAAGTCTCACGCTCTTTGTCTTCAATCGATCCTAAACAGCTAGATACACTTAATTCAATAAACAATAGAAGCAGCCAACAAGCAAACAATATCCAGCATAACGGTCGAAACTTCCCCGAATCTCTACCATTAGCACGCTCTCTACATCCTCAGTCACGTTTAGAAACCCTAAGCCAGTCTCGTATCGAGGAGATCAAATCAGAAGTAAAGAAATTCATAGAAAAACTTCAAAAGCAATCCAAAGAAATACACTCCTTCACAAATAAGGAGGGACATAATGCAATATCTCAAGGAAAAGATTAGACTAAGCTAGATCCTCGCCTAGTTGACATTAAGCTAGTAACACGCGGTTCTAGCTTAACAACAAAATTCCGGGTAGGGCTCGCACGGTATTCTTTTGCTAGTGACTACTTAGATTAGGTAGAACAGCAAACCAAAAAGCCTTAGAACGAGTTCCTAAAAAGAGAATCAAAAGATGTAGATAATAGAGGGTCTAGATATGTAAGTAAGTATTTAGACGAAATCGGACAGAATATAGAAATGGCTCGGAAAGCGATCTAGTATAGTTTAAAATATCATTCCTTCGAGTATATTTACGGAAGCCGTAGAGTCTATGCCTTTCTTTTCTTTGTTTTCACTACATTCCGTGGGTTACCATATAGACATCTACAATTATTAGCCGCATTAATTCGCGAGTCTTTAGAATAGTCTACCTTTGTAGAGACAAAGGTTTATTAGATATCCAATTGTCTATCCAAGTATGTGAAGAGTTGTAGTAAGTGTTACACTATATATAAGGATTAGGACTAAGGTGTGTAAAGGAATTTATCGAGACCGGCAATTCGGCCAAAAGCGTTCGCGTGAATCTAAGTGTCTTAAGTAGGGCCAGAGTAAGCGAATAGAACTAGCCTTCGCATCGAACATAACAATTGAGACGGATGAACAAAGTAAGGCGTAAGATGCCAGCCTAGGCCAAATAGAAGTCGACCCGCCCCATAGAAGCGACAAGACAACAATGCCATCCGACATGCCACAATTCGGCTTTAACCCTTTTGATTGGGATTAGGCTTTCCTTCTACAAATTCCTGAAACGACGTTAGATCTACCGCCTAAAATTGTAATAGCAACCCCAATGTGTCTAGTAACGTATAGCCATTGTTGCCTATGTCTCAATTTAACCCATTAGTATATTAGATAGTTCGATAGGATTGTTGTTGATTTGCGTCTCTTTCGTAGGGCCATTCATCATAAATCTACTATTATTAAGCGCCATATTAATATATAAACGAATCCCTAGATGTGAAAGAGCAAGTCGCTATGCATCCTTAGGTTGTATTTCATATACAACGAAAATCACATCAATATTATCACTAGAAAGAGCTGGTCGGTTCTCGATATAGCAATAGGTGTCAATTAGAAGCGGACTACTAGGGGAGAGAGTTAAGGCGCCTCTAATTAGGATGATTAATAGGCGTTTATTTAGATAAAAGCGATTTAGGATATTAGCGCCTTTAAAAAAGTATCGCACTATGTAGGCCAACACCTAGAAAGAATTAGTAGTCTACTAGGGAAAATAGGTAGAGAAGCGGTATTCATATAGAAGGAATATTCTTTGAGCTCTACTTAGATTTCTTCCTACAACGTCTCAACGACTATTAGAAAATCCACCCCTCTATACGCCTACCCGCTAGGGTTTTCTACTATATGCTCCGCCCGGCCTTCCGCGATTCGATCCCGTATAGAATCGATGATAGGCTTAATATTTTGTGAAATCGGCTCGAGTCTCATCGTAGAGGGAGTAGGTGCTTGCATCCTACTATAGGTGGCTAGTATATGACCTTCTCGCGAGGGTGAGAGGGGTTAAATCTCCGCCTGACCTAAGGCGAAGTTGACGAGAGGCCATTAGTCATAGCGTAGGGCAGCTATCATCACGTGCTAGCTACCTAATTAATTCTACCAGCTCGGGCGGTCAGAATATATATACCAACTATACGTAGCTCTTCTAGCACGCTTCAAAAGTTTATCGTCATATTATGCACCAGACCGAGACCAAGAAGCTAGGCTTCTTTCTTCTACTAGAGCGACGCTAGACTATCGGCCCTATCTCGGGGTAGACTACGTTTTAATCTTTAGATCAGAGAAACCCTACTTTATAAATTTCCCCTAATGCAAAGAAGAACACAGTTTCAATTGTAAAGATCCAGGTATCCTAGTACCTCAAGAGCAAAGTCCTTTATTCGCTACTTACTTTTGCTGCCTATAGTTCCGTAGATATGAACATTTCCTACCCACTATTTAACCTCAGCCTCGCTAGTTTGTTAAGAGCAAGACGACGCACTACATAAGCGCGCGAATAATAGCGAGCTTCTAAGCGACTTCTCAAGCCTAAGGTTGCTTAATATCTTATCCTACGTAACTTAGAGGCCCGAACTATTAGTTCTATTTACCTTATTTTTTTCTCTTTACAGATGAACCCATGTCAGGGTGCCGTCAATCACTTTATTATCGAATTCGCGAATCTATGACGAGTGTCTCCCTATATAGTCCCTAGTTTCTGTTCTATTAAAGGTTGAAACCTAAGCTATGGTAGCTCAACTATGTTCTACAACATTTTCCTTCTTTCCACCTTTTCATTCCTTGGTAGCCAGAAATAGACCTCGAACGCATCCTCTAGGACTCTAAAGCGCAACATATCCCTACAACCACTTCGCACTCCCTAAGGGACCTAGTATCATTACCTAGGTCACCTAGGAACGGTCAGATCCCGTACACGTTAGACCTCAAATCCGGATCGTCTACTAAGGCCGAAAGGCGTAAGAATAACGCCGTGTCATCGCGAGCCTATCGCCAACGCCAGCAACAATTAAGCACTTAGCAGGATGAAATACGATGTTTAACGGCGAAGTGCGAGCGTTACCAAGCCGAAATAGTCTACCTCCGTGATATTCTCGTCCGTTAGTCGCCACAAATCCAGTTGCCGTAGAGGCCTTCCACCCCGTCGCGTATACCTTAAGTCGCTTAAAACAGATGCCAAGACCAGATCCTACGAATTACTCCGCTATAATATATGAGCAACGCATCAAACCCGATTTTGCTATACGTCATATTAGAGAAAGAAACAATTACACATCAGGTTTATAACCATGTTACGGTTGTTTAAAAGTATTTAATTATATTCATTAATCGCATTACTTTTTCCTAACTTAAAAGAAGTTTGAGTTAATAAAATATATATTAAAAAGTATTCTCCCTATTCAGCGTAAAGGACTTCATAAGTGGAAATATAAAGGGGAGCAAAATAATCGATAAAGAGTTTTCACCCTAGCTGCATTCCTTTAGACACACGTTTCTAAACCATTCTTAGCCTAACTCGTGCTAGAGATAGTGTCTTTCTACATATTGTTCGTTGACTTAGAGCCTAATCAACTAGCTAGGATGATGCTAGATTGTCGATCGATCCTGACTTATTGAGCAAAAGCGTTCGTTCGTGTCATTCCTAGATTGTAGGTTCTCTACGATACCCCGTAGGAATTCATTTGGCAAATGAAGTAACATTTCGAAGGTATTCGCGTACTACTTTTTTTTTTATATGATTAGTCGGTCCTCTAGAATAGTCTAGTTTACATCCACCATTGTTAAAGATATTCTCTCTATCTAGTTTTTCGGTATAGAAGATAGACCAAATAATTAGAATTAGGGTCACCATCATACGAATCGAACTATCGCCCCGTCTAGAAATAAATTCCAATTGTTCAAGAGAGGAAATTAAAAATTAGTCTAATACGAAATACTCGACAATTTCTTAGAACTCGCAGATATATTAGTATTATTCAATCCTAATTTTGATCTTATTGTCCTACAGTTAGACTATACCACATCCGTACAGCAAACCGCGATCTAAGGAGGCGACATACTTATCCAGAAAATTCACTAATCGGGCCCTAGGTAGTCAATCAGTAATAGTTTCCATTCTATAAATTGACTCACATCACCCCAAAAATTATCGTACATCAAATTTCATACCCCTTAAGTCCAGTTTGAAATTAACCTTCTTCATCAACCTTTACTTTTATCAGTATCCAGATCGGACTAAATGCCAGAAGAGAAAATCAAGAAAAACTAGGCCTAGCAACAGATTAGCCCTCTTAAACCATCAATAGAGTTAAATCGAAACGCACAATCAGAAATGCGCGCCTTTCTAAGGCCACTCCTACCCTCACAGCCACGACAGGGCATTTCACCAGCTCTAAACAATACCATACAACACAGTGTATCACTCAAAAGTTACACCCCCGGCAGCATTCCGTATGATTCAAACCTCGAATCGGGCTTACTTAGACAATCTAAGAAACGCAAAGCGAACAGTGAAGCGTCGCGACTCTTACGCCAGAAAAAGCAAAATAAAGAGCTACACGCCGACATCGATCGTCTAGGGAAAGAAATTTTAACTCTCCGCAAATAAGTGAACCATTACTAATTTAAGCGGAACTACTTTCGATATGTTTCCGCCCAATTCGCAAGAGTGCCGGCGAGGGCACTAACACCCATCTAAAGATGATATCCCCTTAGGAACATAGCCTAGCTAGAAAAATCTACTACTAAGAGATCAATTTGTTACAACTATGAGCTTAGGAGACTTATAGTCGGATATTCTAGTTGCTCTCTGTTTTTGTCTTAAAAGAATGGTTTAGAATTAAGCAGGTCAGCGATTACTATCTCTAGTATCTTCTAAAGCGATTCTACGTTGTAGGTTCTTATATATAATAATTCCCTAAATAGGTATGTCCCGAATATTTGCTAGATCATAGAGTGAGAAGAAAGAGGTCTACGAGTCTTGCGCATAATCAAAAATTTAATAGTAGGAAAGTCCTATAGCTAAGAAGTCTTTGCATGAGCTAGGTAGGGCTTAGTAGCCTAAGATTCCGGCTGATATTCATCGTCTACTATGAAAAGAGAGAATTAGTACTACCGCTAAGCCGAGGCATTCGAGCAGTTAAGTAATTCCCGAAATAAATATTTAATTACTAGCAAACGTGCCTTCAGTAGTCATAGTCTAAGTAAGATCTTGCCAATCCACCCTAGGGTAGGCGTAATCAGGTGATTTTAGGTCTTCCCTAACATCCTAGACTAAATAGTATCCTAGGCGACACCCTTAGGTCAATTTGCTAGATAGGTTAGGATAAGAAAAAAGATTGAAATTAGGTCCTTTTTAGGGTTAACTATAAAGCCTTCACCTTCCGACCGTTCCTTTCGAAACAATCAAACGACCCGCATCATCTACTCCCAAATTTGCAAATCAAAATGACTAGTTGCCATAAATACGAAGAACCCTCGCTCTAAAGCCTTTCCCTCTTCGATAGAATCGAAAAACTGCCATCAGAATGCATAGACCGCATCATTAAGTCTAGCCTCTTTTCCGAACCCCTTAGCTCGCATGAGGCACTTCATACATTCCAAGCTCTAAGCAATAAGAAGAGGAGCTCAATGATCAAAGAGAGAATCGAGGCTGTTTTCAAAGGCTTGTCGTTGCGAAAAACTATTGAAATCAATTAGAAGCTCTACTTCGATTTTGACCATACCAAACGCCGCGAGGACATTATCGATGAGAACGCTCCCTATGACCTTGCTTTATGGACTATCGCTAATTGTCCTTTATACTTTGAATTTCTACTTGATCATCACGCAATTTCGGCCTCCTCTTTTTGTTAGACTAGGTATAGTTTCTTTTGGCTTACGGTCAAAAGTAACAAACTAGACTTAATTCATCGTCTTATGTTCTCAATAGATCTTAAGCATATCTTTAAGCCTTTTTCGATTAGGGAACCGGAGGGAGATAGGAAAACGATTTTCCAAGCTTCTACATGGAACCTACTATGGTTTTAAGCTTGCTGGAAACGGCTCAAATCATTACTAGATGCTAGGCTATCTTCCCTTGGACTATAGGAGATTAGGAATATCTGTCGATTTGCCAATATTGATCTAGCAATAGAGTTATTGGATCGAGGTGTGGATCTAGGAAAGCCTTACCCCAGTGATGAATTACCTAGCTGGTGTACACTTCTAGGGCAGAAGAAACCAGAATTAATGTTCGAGTGGTTCTGGAGGCGTGGGCTCCGCCCCCCTAGTAATTTCCTGACATATGCTGCGACGTATGACTACGTCCACGCCGTAAATTAGATTCTGCGCCATACCGAAAGCTATGAGGACTAGCGCTAGGCCGGACTTATCGTAGCGGGGCATATAATAGAACGGAGCGCGAAAATGCTAGCGATGATTCTATATCACTCGCCCTCGGAATGGAAACCAGACGAAACCTTGGCCTAGGATCTTATAATAAAAATCGTTGATGCCGTGTGCTATGATAGCGAGTGATTACGTCCGTATATCTCTGATAGTCGTTTTTAGCGCGGTATTGAGAGCAATCCCACTATCTAGGACGTGGTCTCGTCTATGGAAGATATTGTAGTTCAAAAAATCTATGCTCTTCGCAAGGAGGTTGATGGCGTTGTAGTTATGGGTTTAAAGGTTAAAGCGACGCGTGCCGGACTATATTGTCTTACGGAAGCCCTGGGAAATTTAGAAACATGGGCATGATTTTTTTTCGAATAAAATACGACTCCTATATCTTTTTGGTAACCGGAGGTAACTAAAGAAAGTTTGTGAGGATCTATGTTTTGTTTAGGGATCGGTAGAGCTACGTGCGCAATACGATAAGCCTTAAGGGTCATAGGGTGAGTGTACGGGTAGTTCGTCCTTTTGACAGTGTGATAGCTATTGTGATAGTTAGACAAATGAGTGAAAGCTTTCTAGCCGTGTGCTGGTTATATAATAGAACGTTATGCCGACTGACGAAATCATCTACCTAAATGCTAGATCATCCCGCTATATCATTTCGACCACGGCTTTTTAGTTAGATCGGGTCTCGTTTGCGGTTTCCTAAGAGCTTTATATCTTGCTGGTCACTAGATGAAGATTATCAGTTCCTTTAGGAAGGCAATGTACTATCTACTTACGCGTTTCTTATACGCAGAAAGAGAGAGCCCCTCTAATAGTGTCTCTAATCGATCTACATCGATAGTAAGCGGCGATACCATCATTCTTCCCGATACGCTACAATACCCCCCTAAGGTGGCTAGACCGCGGTTTCGCGCTAAGTACGTACCCGCGCAGCCAATGCTCTTTAAGCTAGACTTCTATAATCCCACGGCGCCGCTTAAAGGGCCTAACAAGAGTCATTCGCTTTTAGGTTAGGGAAAGTAACATAGGTACGTTACGATCTATAAAAAGAAGTACTAACGTCCAATTACTTATCCTAAGGCAAGTAGAGTATTGTTTCTTGCAAAGTATCGCAAATCAAATTTCACCTACTTAAGGACGATTCCCCCTAGATGATCCTCTAGCTTCTATCACTAGTACTAGGAATTTCGAAGCTTTCCTCCTAGTAAAATAATTAGTCTATCTCACTTCTACGGCATAAGGCCATATAAGCTACCGTAGACCCATATACTACTTCCATGTCTTTAGAGCCTCGGCTACACGGGTGGCCTATGGTAACTTCCTAGGGTATATTCGCTCTAAGAATTTATGTTTTTATATGGCTTACTCTTTCCTAGGCGACTTTCCAGTTAGAAACCATTATTCTAGAGCAATATATGAAGTCAGTTAGAGTATGTCGGCCAAATAACACTTTAGCTCGAACTACATTAACAAAAAGCAAGATATGGTTATCGTCTAGAGGGACTCACCAGCTGGGACCATATTTATACTAGTATACAACCGTCTTGCTACAATCTGTAGATCCTTTTACAGAAGGGATCCTAGCATTAGAGACAAATATTTGTTAGCAGAAATCTACGTGGTCATGATGTCAGGGGTCGGATTATCTGTACTAAAGTCATGGCACAGTCGATTTGTTCTTAGTCTCTTATAGGGGTAGCTGATAGACGAAAACTTCGCTAATACCTTAGAAGGTTGGTTTACACGACTAGCGACCCGCCTACAAGAGGAAGTGAAGATCTTTAGATAGGGCGCCTAAGTTGTCCAGCCATAGTTTGGTTAAGCAGGACTCGAAGTCGCGAGGCTCGAGCACCTCTCTCCTTGTTTCTACGAGAATCGCTATTATCTAGGATATTACTATCTAGAACTTTCACTCCCCAAATTCGGTAACCATATATTAAAAACGTTAGGAACGGCCTCCTAGCTCTTATAGCTGATCAGAGTTGAATCAACTCACTAACACGAAATATACAATATGCGCATATTGAATGTTATTTACAAATCAAGTTACAGGTTAACACTAATATCACCCAAGGGCGCATTCGTATTGTATTGTACAAGTAAAGAATCTCGTAACCTCCATCTTGTACCGACCCGGGCTTTAAAAAGGGCCTGCTCTCCCTTTTAGCTCCGTCTTTTCCTTCATCCCTAAACCTGGTCTCTCACTGGCCCTTAGCATACTACAGAAATGGACCGATCAATTGCGTAGATTGAACTTCCCTTTTCAATTAGGGCGCGTCTATCGTTCTCCCAATTGCTACTTATCCTTTCTTACGTGCTCCTCGAGTCCTCTCTCCCGGCAAAGATCGGCGATACTCGACAACTCTAAGACATTATCTATCGTAATATAATTGACTAGGACCCGCGGATAGGCGGGGAAACGTTCGACGAGATGAAACAGAACGGCTATCAAGCAATAAGCCCGGAGATGCGATAGAGCTAGGACGACATTCGTAAGTATCTAGTGCAACAGAATTTTATCGATACTATAGTATCGAGTAAGTAGCTATGCGAGAATCTCCATCACCTTCTCTATTGCATTAAACAGATATCTGCCTAGGGCCTAAATGCGCTTTACATACAAAAATCTGTCTTAAGATTACTAAGTGCACCTCTTAGGGAGAGTAGTAGTTTAGCCCTGGTTGGTATCAGTGTCTCTGTGGTTCCTACGTCTAGTAAATATGTCCCTCTAAGATCGTTGCTCGCCGATCCTGATCAGCATCTGATCAAGGAAATGGCTTCTCATCTACACTCATCCCCCTTATTTCGGCATGAAATATCGCCGCATCAATTACAAGAAGCATTTGCTTCCCTAGATATGCTATTCATTCGGGAGGAGGAGATTGTCAAAGATTCCGAGCCTATATCCAATGGTCCTATGCGCAACCGTACAGCGAGAGTGGAGCTCAAAAGTCAACAATCCAGGACATGGCGATATAAATCCTTCGAGCTCCAAGACGAATTCTATTTCATGCAACGCTCCAATCCTACACACAAAAGACACAGCGAGGCTATGGTCGGAAACAGGAATCCTCAATTGGCAACTATGTCTGCAAAGCGCCGGAAGCGTTCGTCTTCGCATGGAACAAAAGGCACTGGTTCAACAACACTGGAGACTCTGTAATTTCAGATGAATCGATGACATGACCCAGTACAATACATCTACGAAAGCTCCATTGCAAGAAATAACACTGAATGCGCGTGTTCTCTATACTACCTACCCTTCCTTATAGTCCCTCGCCTCCAGGCCCTAACTTAGCACATTAGTTACGGAAAAGCATTAGCAGTTTATCGAGGCGTTCAGTTTCCACCACAAACCAATCCTCCAGCTTTGTATCCCATAATACGGAGAGGTCACACATTTTTTCTGAGTATTTTTGGCGTATGTCGGCCAGGGCGCAGCATACAGTCTCAACATAGGGACGGCCAGCTTCACTTTAGAATAGCGGGTCGAGGCTCAGGAGCCTACAATAATTAAAGCTTTGAAAGTTACGATTAACGAGATCAACGCTATTCGGTTCCACAGCCAGATCGACTTGACTTTTGCCTAGGGGAATAGCGACCCAGACAACATTGCCAGCCACGCGTTCTATTTCGCTAATCTGATCGCACTCGACACGAACGGTCTGCAAATATTGTAATCAGTATAGTAAAATCCAAACGAGCCCCGAGTAATACTGACCACAAGAGCCATTTGAAAATCGGGAGAAGGGAGCCTGAAAATGTATAGGGCAACTTCCTTATTAAAACGAGCACCTACTATGTCGAGTATCGACTTAGGATAGGTGACTATAAGAGTAAATTTTTATCTTTCTCACTATAAGTAGGAAGAGCCACGGCTACTAGGTACCTCCAGTCGTTTTAGGAGTCAAATATAAATCTTTCGGGGTTGCATTGACAAAAGCCTTAGACCGCTTTCTCAGACTTAGAGGATCGTCGGTAGACAGCGGAATACCTCACACACTATACTAGAGCGGCGCGATCTACCAGGTCGACGGATGATTCCTACTTCCGGTACTCCTAAAGGCAGGAAAGGGTCCGAGGGTCGTAAGAACCTCCGAAGGCGGCTAGGCCCCCTAGAAGTAAGGAAACAGAACAAGCACAACTCTAGAACACGATCATCTACTAATAATTCAACGCCTTAGGGCCGCCATAGAAACCCTATAGCAACCTATTGCACTTTCCAAATCGAGTAAGTACCCGGGTACCTTCCTCCTCACGCAACGGGCATAAAACGAAGATAGCCCTAGCCACGCTGAGAACCTACACGCTTATAACACTATCATGTCTAAGCGACTTTATGATTTCTAAGGCAACGACAAGGAATACATCAAGTTTCTCGAGTCCGTAATTCTTAAGAAGCCCGGATCAAGTTCCCTAGCCTCGACTAGTGCCTTAGGGCTTAAGCTCTCCCAGGTCGGAAGGCCTTCCTCAAGCAGTTTTCGATTTGTTAGGTGCACACCTCAGCTCGCTGACCAAAACCGATCTCAGGCACAAATTAGAGAGAGTAAAAGATAGAAACTATAGCTACACAAGTTCGTCTATGCCATTCCCTCGGAAGAACAATAGCAGAAGGCGAGAGAAAACGTGGGTATCAACACGCCTATTAGGAACCAATAGGCCTTAAAATTAATTTTGGGCCATTCTAGCGCTGCCATCTTCAACGAGAAATATGATGCCACCATTCTACCTCTCATAGTACCCATAGAAAGGCGGGAGCTAGTCGTGAGGGGCTGCCAATATAGAACCTTCATTTCCTAGTGCGTAGACGACCGAAATTTCGCGATTCGGGTGGTTGATTTCTAGAGCCTAGTTTTTTGCACCTACTATGTGGTTATGGTGCGAGTCGGAGTTTCGAAGGGAACGACTAATGACATAATAAGGCGTTATACTAGCTGAGACCAAAATAATGTAACGTTAGAGAAGTATCGCTACGGCGCTCTATAGGCTAATCGATGCATGGCGGCGCTTTTAGCGAATGGCTAGGGGCATAAGAGCTAGGAAATTTTCCTCTTAGGTGAGTTCTTTGACGCTCTAGTAATAACTCACGCTAATGATTTTGGATGTAGAAAGCCGAACACCAGCCTAATTTAGTCGTTTCGCTACTTACAACACTAAGAGCTATGAAGCTATGGCTAAGCAATTAGGACCTACGACCGTCCCATTCTGCGAATAGGGTTAGGTACTATACTACATTCCCTATATTGTCCACTATCTCATAGGGAATACGGTTCAGTAAGCAACATACGAATGAAATAGTTACCAGGAGATATGACTAACCGATCATTCTAGGCTAACAGAGATCTATAACATTCTTAGCTACGGACCGGACGAGATGCCCTTAGTGCAATCCATTTCCACTTATTTCAAAGACGCTTTAGGTTACTTATTTGCCGGAGATGCTCACTCCGTGCCTACCAGGCATTCGCTCATAGCACTAAGACTTCTTAAGCAGGCATCTTTGGGGACTAGGCCTACTAGTGCCCTTCCAGTTCCCTTTCCACAACCAGATAATCTGCTTCGGGATAGATGATGACGTCCGTGGACAATATGAAGTAGTAGCCCACTAGCAGTGTTTCGATATTGCCAGACAGGTCTTGAATCTTGGGAATGTCGGCGATGACGTTAATAGGGATAGCGTAGGATTCCCAATCGACGGGTATCAGTCGAATAACAGACCTTCGATACATCGTGTATCTCCATCCCTAATCAAGTTAACGAGGCTCTCGTTTTCTATCCTCCATACCTACTTCCAATGTCATCTCCTTTAGGATGGGATCGACCAGGGGCTTTAATTTCGCTGTCAAATAGGTTCTATCGCCCCGGTTATCGATAGTGTAGTCCTCCCCTTGACTAGTCTACCCGACGGTCCAAGCGGCCAGTCGACTTCGTGCCGCCTCGGCGGCTTATGTGAGAAGGAAAGGGCCCAGCACTCCTCTAAGCCTTGTTTAGGGACTGTAGTGTCCCATCTGCGAGTGTCCAGGAATAGGTCTATTAGCTGCTATATCACATATTTGCGCCCCCAGAACCGGGTGAATACCATTATGGCGGTCTACTCGTTTTCCGGAATGCTCGCTCACTCGCTCGCTTTCTGCGAGTGGGATCTGCGGGGAAGGGCAGTAATAGTATATGGTCACGTGTGGATCCAAGCTACCTGCAACATGGCGTCTCCTAGGTGCGAACTGAAATCGAGCGAATTCTCAATCAGATGGACCCTGTGATCGGTCTTTGCCGTGAATATTACTAGACAACTCGCATTCCATGTTACACTCTGGGCCACGGGACTAAAAATGTATACCAGTCATGTAAAATACTCAACTCCAGAGCCTTTTTTGCTTCAATTTCCCTCAACTATACTGGCTTCTGTGTAGCGCGGGATGCTGATCACACTTGCTTGACTTAACATTATCTAGCAAAAATTATGAAATGCTACCAGAGCGTATCTTCTGAACCTGAACCATAGGTCTAGTCAATAATAAGCTCGGTAGTGTTTAGCGAGCACATATCACATACAGGAATCCTATTAACTTCGCGATTCTCGCTAGTACCATGGCCCCTAAAGGTATTTGCTTTTTTTGCTGATTTTTTGTTTATTGTCCTCCCCGATCGTGCCGCTATCCTTTTTTGCCCCATATATGTTCCTTCTCCTGTCGAAAAACTTGCTGGGATTTTTCAACCGGACTGGCCTTTCCCGGACACCACATCCGCTGTCGAATATGGGCCTCTGGGGCTTTGTTCATGACTACATGATCGGATGCATGGGACGCAATAAAGCTGACGACTGGAACCGCCTATGCCCAAATGCTTCTTTTCCAAGGTTGAAGAATGGCTGCGTAAATCCAGTTGACGTCTCAGACCTATCGACAGACATTAGAGCGGGTACAGCCCTGCACTATGCCTCTGAGGATGAAACACAGTCCCATGTGCCAACAATATTCGAGGTTAGTAAACTGAGTTTCCGTCTAGCAAATGCTAACACTAGAAAAGCCACCTAAAGCGAAAGTCAAAAAGGTCTACCAAGTCGAATATGGTCTGCCAATCACTGTCACGAAAGCGAAAATTCGAGCTGCCGTCTGTGAAGGTAATGAGACCAAAGACAAGTGGTTAACACATCCAGAGCTAGTCCATTTAGAAGGAGGAAAAAATGCTCTTGATGAATTTTGTGCGGCCTTTCAGTGAAGGAATCTTGTATATTATCTTTGAATATGGCGCAATTGTACGAGTAACAGCACAATCTACTCTGATGAGCTTTATGCATTCTGAACCATACTATACAAGGAAATACCCACCCCTTGTAGACAGACTTTCATCGCTATCGATGTAGTAGATCTTACGCCAAGAAAGGTTTAAAAAAGGGGCTAGGGTAGGAAGGCTGTGTATCGTTGAATATCGTATTCAACGGATTTGTTACTATTGAATTACCGGACGCTTAGGAAGTGCCTTATAAAAGGAGGCTTGTTGTCCTTTCCGTAGTATATTTCTCTCAATCCTAACAACTATGGCCTTTTATATCATTCCTATCGAAAATGTCGACATCCCCTTTGTCAATTTTCAAGCAACGCAACCAGGAATTCAACGGTTTTCTGCTAGTGCAATCATTTTATCTTACGAGTTAGAAGATCTATCAAACGCAAAAGTCTTGCTATGTCAGCGCAGTCCTAACGGCAAAGATGATGACGGCAAAGACAAGAAGAATTCATGGCCGAGGACCTAGGAGGGCCCTAGAGGAAGCCGTGAGCCAAAAGACAAAACCATACTGCAGACTATGACACGTGAGACTAAAGAAGAGGTCAAATTGACCGGACGGCACGTTTCTCACCACGTCTACAAGAGTACCTAGGTCTATAAGGGAATTCTAATGGCCGGTTACACATTCCCTATGGACGTTTCTGAAGAAATAAAACCAGAACGCATATGGTCCGATGACCAACAGCAGCAACTTGGTACGAAAAAAGGCTATATCGAACTGAAGGATGATGAGCATATTGATTTCTATTGGGCCACTAAGACACAAGTTCGAAATTCTGTTCTATATGACGAAGAGTATCCTGAGCAGAGAGGACTTGTCATGCTGGAAAACAAAAAGGCCATCATCCTCGATTGTTTTGAGCGATTGAAGAAGAAGGAACTTAAGATGCTTTACCCTATGTCTATGTGAAGCAATTCCTAAAGAGATTTTGGTTGTTGTCCGAATGCAAAAGGGATAGCAGATAGAATTTGCCTGGATATTTTTTATCGGTCGAAATTTTCTATTGTTTCTATTCGTGCGGGGATGTTCTGAGATGAGTTATTTTACTGACTTTCTGATCCTTGGTCCAATTTATACTTCTACGGTGAAAATTCGTAGTTCCCACAAATTGATTAATGCCGTTCATCATCCAGCGGATTAAGATTCAAGAACTAGCGTATTGTTTCCGCTCGGGTTATTTCATCCTGAGGGAATCTGGATTATAAACCACGCATTTTGCCATGGCGATAGCGGACAAAAAGCAGTGGCTACTGATAGCTAGCCGAAAATGGAATGGTGCAGCATTTATCTGCATCTAGCCACGATCGAGATAGGATATCCTGAAAACTGAGCGCTTGTTGGCTCCTGAGACCTACTTGTAGCGACAAACAACAATAGTGGCGCTCCTACAAGTTTCTATGCCGATTATATTTTCTAATGTCTGGACCAAAAGATCACGGCTCAAGTTGGACTAAGGCTTCAGCTCCGCAATGGCATAGCAAGCTGCATTTTTATCGTTCTGCACCAAAGACAAGGCTTGCATAGCTATTGTTTCGTCAGTTCTAGAGATTTGAATTTATTTAAATGCGCGAGCATTAATATGACCCTAAGCTCGGATGGCTCGAATTAACTAAAAAGTGTCCAAAAGTCTGCAATAGTATCCAACTTTGCCCACTTCAGAGTAAAGCCTTATGGAAGTGGCAAGGTTCTGAATGTCGCGACAAGCTAGCGTAGCGGACAATATGCAGTCGATACCTTTCCGTTCTTCGGCTTTCTGCACCATTTCAACGTAACCCTGTCGTTCTTTCCATCGCTTCTGAATCTCTGGGCTGACGGGATTTCCAGTGGAGTCATACTTTGACGGGAGGTCAATTGGCGGAGGAACTGTGTACAAGAACATCGGAAATTCCACTATCTCCCACGGAACCGTTGAAGCGCCTTCCCAGTCAATAACCGAAAGGATGCCATATGTATCGTCTACAATGACATTGCTGTGATTGAAGTCGGGGTGGTGAAGGGGGAATGGCCCCTGACTTAAGGGCATTCTTCTCACAGCTTCTTTGAAAAGGAAAGGAAACTTCTGAATGGACAGGATGATTTCCTCCGCCATGTCGACCGGCAATTGAGACAATTGAACACGTATTAATGCCTCTCCCATTGGAAACTCCACATTGTCTGCCCATGCCAGAAAATAGTCTTGTGCGGTACTAAAAGGACCCCCCAGGCCAGGTATAGGGTCAATATCGTAAGATCCATTTTCACGTTGCGAGATCACGCCAATTTTCGGGAACCGTATTGAAGTCATGCTCGCCTATGAAGCAGTTAGACATTGCATAATTATTTCCCTTCCCTAGCTTGTACCTGCATGTAGGCGATGTCATCGTAGAACTTGGCCTTATATTGTTGAGGTATTGCACCCCTATGAACTTGCGGCCCGCCAAAAGCATCCATTGCTGTACTGCCCGGGATGAATTCCATGATCATGAAGGCACGTCCAATACGATCCTGACACTCATCATACCCTATGACTCTTGGAACGGGGATATCTGTTCTTTCTAGGATGATACCAAGTGTATCTTTCTCGGAAAGCAAAAGGATCTTCGAGTGCGGATTTTCTTTGTGTAGTTGTATACGTGCAACCCATCTAGTTCCGTCCTCAAAAATTAGGAGTCGAACTATATGCACTCCACCCATACTGTATATTGGGGGAATATCGCATTTCAGGGATCGTGCCGTGTTTTCAGACTGTCCACATTTTAGTCTGATCGCGTATTGAGTCAGCGCGTTCCAGTCGATTTGAGGTAGAGAGGGTTCCTGGCTAATGTCGCTTTTCCATTTGAGGCAATCCATGGGAGATAAAAAGAATTTGCCAACTTGAGAGACGTGTTGAAAATTTTTCGAGGGTTGAATTGGGTTTCCTTGAACACAAGGGGGACGTCGACTATTTATGTACCAAGCTTAGTAAGTAGTATCTCTTGGCGTTTCGGTGGCCTACCTGTAACATCATTGCATTCGGAGCATTTGGGCATGTTTATATGGGATGGGGCGATGTTCCGTACGAGCAGATGGTGATCCGGGCAAGAGAAGAGAGGAATTTTAAAAGATTCTGACCTAAGTAGCGCAGCCGACGGTAAGATTTTATACCCCTATAAGTTCTACTTCGACACCTAATCGTTAGAGCGACTTATGGCAAAGGGCATATACCTAAGTACCCGCACCCTAACGTTTAGGGTAACCCCGCTCGATCAGTCATAGAACCCTTTCGAACCTTTACAAACCTGATAAGATGCAAAACCATACCCGTTTCATCACTATTGATCCGAGCAAAACATACAAAAACGATCGAAGCGCAAGGCGATTACAATGTCAGATTTGCTTTAACTATTTTGAGACACAGCAAGGACTACGGAATCACATCGCGGACTACTAGGTTAGTGATACGGAACTACTTTCGAGAACTCTGTTGACATAGATCTCTAGTTGGAACAGCAATAGTTGACCGTGAGATTACTTAAAGCTCAAGCACATTTGCCTCATCAGAGTCAAGCGTACGAGCGTTGCAAGTGTCACTAAGAGCCTTCTAGCGAGTCCTGCGAAGATCATAAGGCTAATGTCGACAGCGAGTGGGATACCGGAGACGATATTGACGATGACGGTGATATCGATAATAGTGATGAGACTAAAGGCCTGAGTGAGAGCAATAGTGTCGACTAAGACGAAGATAATACTGGCGATCATACTGCTATCAACTCAACCATTTCATCCTTGTGCCCATATCCCAGATGCCATCGAAGAGCACGCTTCAAGACGAGAGCAGGACTCGAGCGCCACTATGAGTCGCGTAGGTGACATGTCGTGCCTAACGCTCTTTCAAGCTAACTGTCAGATTTAGATGTTTAGTGCCACGAAATATGCGTCTTCTGTCGTCAGTTATATAAACAGATACGAAAATTTATTCGACACACGTGTCGTACAAAACAAGAAGCCTATGATGAAGCAAAGGGGTTTTACTGAAGAGAGCGATGTGCACAGCTCAAGAGATTCTCGGCAAAGAAGCTCAACAAAGCGCTTACAAGTGGCGAGTCTAGAAAAAAACAGATAAATAAACGAAGAGCCAAACAAATTGATGGCTGCCCACCAATGAATACTTCGAAATTGCGCAAGAGGGCTCCAGCGGAATCGACAGATGCAGTAGCCATTACTAGCGAAAACTTCTGCGGTAAGTCTTCAACAAATTCTCCTAACCCGTTATTAACAGTGTTATCTATAGAATTTTCGCCTTATCGGGAAGGAGAGAATTTGCTGCAACTACCATTATTTCCATCACCTAATTTGAATGGGGCAAACTCATCAACGAATTTACCAAACATGGCTTTCCCACCGAAGATGCTACCGCATAGACAGGCCGAGTCAGACTACGAAGTCCTCATACGCCAGCCGTATGCACCGATCTTCAGTGATATCACAATAACTCTAAGCTATGATCTTATATAGGAGTCATATGCTTTTTCCTTAACCCTACCGAATGCAGATTATCTAGATATTCACTAAGAAGAGGCTAACCAAGTATGACCAAATCCTAAAGAAGGATCCTTAAACTAGTTAGGTAGTAGGCTGACTAAAGGCCCTTAAGCGTTATGTTTGCCATCGAAGTATATCACGTTTATGCCGCAATTAGGCCCCTCCATCTTACTAACTACTTTCTTAAGTAATTTATAGAGCTTTATAGGAGCCTACTATTTGTCCAACACGTCCTTAGAAGCGATTCCGAATATAATAGTACTTCCTTCTAAGACTTCGACGAATAGGCGTATATCACGAATAGAGCTATCTATCATATTAGATAATGTTCTATAGGTATATAAATCAACTTATAATCCACTATGCTCAAACGTAACCTCGATAGGCTCAAGTCCTCGCCGCATAAGTGCTATACGAGGAGCTCTCTATAAATTATTCTCTCCCTTCATAGTGACCACTTATTTAAGATGCGACGCTTTCTAAAACGTAACCCTCGACCCCTTTCTCTAGAATTATACTAATAGAGACTTAGGCCTAGAAACTAGATCGCTTTATCGAAAGGTATAATCGCTAGGTATAGTACTAAAAGTTCGATAGAGTCCTAAGCCGAACTACTCAAAGGTAGCATCGAGTATATAACGCTTCCGCTAAAACGAAGTCAATCTTTAAGTCTCGCGCTAGGAGCATCATAGCATATACTCGATCATTAAGAACGTTAATCTTATAGAATTCTAGCCCTCTTTCAGAGGCGAAAGGGATAGCGTTTATTTCTATCTCGTCGACTCGTTGCCTAGCTTACTCGTCTTTTATAAATAGAAAGCCATCTTTCGCAAAAATCCTATTTAAGTCTTTCATAGAAGAAGACTCCTTAGAAGCTATAAGCCCTTAAGACTCCTACGTGCCGTTGTCTGATTTTTTTTTTTGCTAAGGAGGGTATTCATCGATAGATGACGACAGTAGGGTGTTTTAGAATTAACTATCTCTGATCCGTTTGTCTATTAGTCATCCTAACATCGGCTAACTACCCCTATTTTAGTCTATCCTACTAAATCGCATATTTTCTACATTAGGATAATTCATATATTCATATATTGACCGAATTAGGAGTAAGGCATAATCTTGTACCTTTTATTAGAACTAAACTAGCTCCTAGCCGACGGTAGCTTATAGACTCGCCTAGATTAGTATTAACATAGAATAGGTGAGTAGTCACTCTTCTAATTAGCGCATTACATCGCTACATATACATCCGATGTATATGTAGCGATGCAATACGTCTACATAGACGGCCAAGGTAAAAATCAAATAAGAAGTAGCAATTCCTTAGGCCGTCGACGATTTTTCTTTTTTATTGCCACTCCAAACTTTTAGACCACTCATACTAGCTTCCCATACTATATCACTACGTCTTAGTCGCTCAACTGCTCAATATGACATTAGCGTAGAACACTATAAAGGCATCAACCCGCCCCTAAGGCTTAACGCTACCGGATAGCCTACCTATAGGGTCGGCTAAGCCTCATACTTCTATAAAGGGTCTAAAGCGTCTCTTTGATTTGCTTCTTAAAAAGATGCTAGTCGATCTTACCAACTGAGAACCTCTAAACACTCTAGTCTTTAAGTACCATTCCTAAGCTAGCCTAGACATACTACAACTAGAGCAGCTATTATTGAACCTCATCCACGATAAATATCTATTAGTCGAAACCAGTATTAAGGCAACTAAGCCTACCTAGTCTTGTTTTGCCAGCTATAAAAAGGAAGAGAACATTTAGGCAGCGGAAGTAATTAATCTTCAAACTCCGATCCGTACTACCTTAGATGATTTTAAATCGTTTGAGGAATAGGCATCTCATACGTCGATACCCTAATTCAAAACATTCATAGAAATGTATAAGCCCCTAGCCGGCCTCCCTTATCCTTATTTCAGAAATGGTTGACTTAGGTCTAGTTAGGACAAAGAAGCATGCAAATACAAGATTACTAAGCCAACGGAGACTAGAAATGATCTAGATAATCATAATGAGTATATATTTGTTGTTCGTGAACGTATTAGTATATAATATCTTTGCTTGTAAGACTAAGCGTCGGCTAATAGTATTATTATATTAGAGGTCTGAGGAGGTAACGCCGTACATAGACATTAAATTAGAAGGCCTACGCGATGTCGTATGTGAGGTACTATATGACATTAAGGCCGTTAGCTTAATAGAAGACAAACCATTAGTAATTGAAACAAACATTACCTATAAGGAGAACGCTGACTTGAAATTAGATTAAGCAAGATGTGCTATTTCATTTCCTCCTAGAGCTTAACAAATATGCGGAGAGCATAAACGACAATTCGGACTATGGATCCATACATATAGATAATCTCCGCTTGCTCATCAACCACCTTAAACAAACATACGTAGCTACGTTACAACGCCTCGATTCCATACTAGAGCATAACCATATCATATATGACCTTCTTTAGGCACTTTTCAAACCTAGGTCGTATGTTTATACCACATGCTTCGGCATAGGAGAGCCGCGATGCGTTGTATTTGATATAGGCGAAGAGACGACTAAGGATGACGTGGCATTTTTTAAGCTCGAGTGCCGTTTCCTTGATTATGACGGTGCCAACTTCGGTGAAATAGGCATCTTTCTATGCATTTTGAAGTTCCGCGGATCGAAGCTAATCGAGGCTCTCGAGGCATTCCCTCTCTACTATCATCCAAACCACTAACACGTCCGAAAAGAGCTAGTAGGGGGAGGTTAGAAGTTCCGTGATTTAGCCGGTTCGTACATTCAACATTGTAATAGTAGCGCATTCTTTATGAATAAGGGGAAGCCTTTCAAAATGAACATTAACTATCGAGTAGTAGTTAATAATACATTTTTCTATGAAATATAGCCAAATTACTCCTAACCTCGGCTCTAGGATATCTAGGCGAAAAATTAGGATGGCTTTTTAGTTATTGATATAAATACGTTGATTAGCAGGGTCCGTGAGCAGGAGAAAGAGAGAATATAAGATGATAGCATAGATGGACAAGAATTGCGGGAGGTCGATTTCTTGATCGCTTGCCTAATGGTTTGCTATTTTAGCTTTAAGGAAAAGCTATTCTATAAGTATTATGCGCCTCCGCATAGGCGTCTTGACTAATTTGAAGTCAGTGGAATGTGCGGTTGGTACTCTTTTAGACGTGTAGTGGTCCCCTCAATGCTTCGATAGTCTAGAGATCCCATCGAAGACTAAAACGCTACTCTCCTTATTAGTAGAATCCCGTCTAGGTTTAGTACTAGCGGTACCGTTCGACGATGTAATCGATAGGAAGGGCCAAGGGCTCAATATCCTTTTATAGTGCGTTAGAAAGATCTTCTTATTGCTTCCTATCTGATTTTCCTAGTAGCCCGACTAGTATCAGAAAGACCTTTACCGTTGAGGCAACTTTAGAGCGATTTCATCTTCCTCTATATTCTATAAGCATTATCTATCACGCGTTACTAATAGCTTACTAACTTGCCTAGATATCGGCGGGTGAACTTACTATCGATGGAGGTGATTCTAGTGCGCTTAAGTAGTAGCTTAAGCACATATTCAAGATTACGAAGCACTTTAACGCCGTACTACTATTAGACGAGGCAGATGCATTCATAGAGCAGCGAACCTCTTACCATGGCGTCCATAATCGCCTTGTGACAATCTTCCTTCGAAAGCTGGAATACTACTAGGGCGTCCTGTTCCTCACAGCGAATCGCAAGATTCAGTTTGACGAAGCAATCATGAGCCGCGTTCATCTGACCATTAAATATGAGGACTTGACAAGGGAGTTTCGTAGAGCGATCTGGAAAAATCAGTTGTCTAGAGCACGCATAGCCTAGGGAGCTGCTATTGTCGGGAACGACGAGTTACATTAGCTGGATAATTTTTCTCTGAATGGGCGCGAGGTCAGTCCCTAGAGGCAGCAGTTATTATTCAGCCACTGATTTTCATCATCTAGATCAAAAACCTTACTTCTATCGCACACGCACTTGCCACGGTGGACGGAGAGCGAATGAGCTACAAACATCTAGAAAGGGCGGCGGAGTCAAGTGAAAAATTGTTAGAGAAGTTTAGTCAAGAGAGTCGTGTTGAGGGAATGTATGTCTAAGGCAGACGAGGTAGTCTTCGGGGTCTCCTATCGCAGTATAGGTTAGTACAAAATAGTGTCAGAGTTTTCAAGGGTGCATACTGTATGCTTGGGTACTCTCTCGAGGCCTCACTGCTGTGCACGCCGTTGGTAACAGCCTGACAGCGACGGTGATGGATGTTACGGTGTCCTCGTCAACAGGAAAAGCCGTGAGTCTTCTTTTTTTTTTTTTTACAATTTTGTGGACCAAGCTGACTAGCAGACTCTGAATCTGCGGCCGAAATAAATGGATACGAAGGCTTTTTCTGTGAGTCCCAAGTCTTTTGCCGCAAAACTGTTGCTGAACATTTTCATAAAGGGAGACCTGAAACCAAAGACGAATAGCATCGAGGAGGTCAGGCGGAAGGAAGTTCTCTAGAGTCAGAGAGTGTCAGGGTACATAGCGGTAGACTCATGTCTCATATGCGTATAATTAGCTGATTTCGAAAACTACTGTAATCAAAGCCTGCCCCTCCTCGCAGTGCTTATTGCAGGCTAGGGGATACAGCCAACTAGGTAGTGCCAAAGTGCATGTTAATGAGGAGTCTGTGGAAAACAAGCAATAAGTGAGGCTCTGTTTCAACACCACGACGTGCTTGGCTGTTCAGATATCAAACGTAAATGAATTTACTAACATATGTGTGAGCTCGCTCAACAGCCCCTTAATCAAATATGGTAAACTGAGGCGGCTTATCGCTAGCAGGATAGAACTTGCACGCATCTTATTAGCGCGATCTCTTTATATGAGGTCGCCTAGCTTCCACGAGTGAGAAGCAGTACTAGAGGACTATAAGAGGTCGCTAGCTGATGGGCGATCGATGCTGCATCTCCTGGACATTTAAATTTACACAGCATGGCGAAAAGCAACCCTTTCAAGCACAAACGACCTCCGACAATATGGGTTGACGAATCTACCTTCTGCGATGAACAGCTGAATCCACATCCTGCATCCTATAATCTTGCATCCGCACTAGATCAAACCACGGCCACTGCTTTCACCCCCTCTAACTAGGTGAATATTCAGCAAGAGCGACCAGATTCCGGAATCCGATAGCTGTCTCAGGACCCGTGGAGTACCTTTGAGGCAATTGCCGAATTTTTCCATGATCGGCCTCTCCTCCTTGCAAGACACAAACGTGAAAGAAAACGCCTAGTATATATTCAAAAGCTTGAGTAGGGGTCGTTTTCCACCCCAACTCTGCTAGAGCTCATGAACCAAATCTGGCACTCCAGCTTTCTAGCCCTACAAGATTTGTACCTCCACGGTGGGGTGGCTTTCTTAATCTAGGAACCAGTGGAAGTCTCAGTCGGTCAGATATTGGCATCAAAATGTATGATCACTGCGATTAAAGTTGTTGGAATCGTCCGGCCGGTAAGTGGCGGTTCTACAATATATCTCAATCCGATGCTAACCGATGGCAGGTGCTGGAAGGAATTCAGTATTTGTCTGATCGTGGGAGAGTCCTTGCCACCCTAAGTGTGGAAACCGTTTTTCTCACACATTCTAGCAATATCAAGATCGGTATGAAAGACAGAAAGATCCGGTGCTTCGCGAAGAAGAGAACTAATCAGTATCATCGGTAGTAGGCGTCGAGAACAGCTGCCAAATCAAACCTTCGGAAATGAATCCTGCGACGTTGAAGCTATATGCTTCAGCAGATATTGTCGTCAAACTGATGGGTAAAAATACATCGTCTCATGAATGGAGTGCCGAGATCCAGAAATTACCTCGTCAACTGGAAAGCCTCTCTTTAGGGGAGCTCTTGGAGGTGAATCCACTCTCCCTATCATTATGATTTAAACTAATGAAACAGAATAAAACCTTTAAGCGGGCGTCATGTCCAGGGGAATTGAAATTGCTTGTTAATCTAACCAATAAAACCGCCTATCACCGAGTCGACGCTTACTCTTATCGTTTGTGAAGAATTTAACACTCTGAGTTCTACTTTGCTCATTGGATAAAATGGGAAAGGGTAATAGCAACGGCTGGTGAAGAAATGATGCCACCGCCAATTACCTGTAAATTCATTGACTATTGAAGGCCATTATTTTCCTACAGTGCTTTTGCTCGACTATCCCCCAATCTATCATCTAGTCTACGATACAAATCAATTAACCAAACCCGTTCCATAAGCCTTCAACATCTTAGGGGTATACCTCAAAAAACGATATTCCATAGTTCACGATGATAGTTATCCACTTATCCAGTCTGGTTCTCCCACTAGACAAGTTCCCGAGCAACCCAAAAAGTCGTCAACTACAACCCCCGGAGGACAACGAATGGGAGGACTCGGTCATTGAAAACGGCAGCTCTAGGGTTGATGAACAACACGACACGAACCTCTCCAATGGGTGGCAGTCGATGATCACCAACAGGGATCGATGCGAGGAAGTGTTTTTTGGCCCAATCCTGTGCTACAAATATCCATCCTAACACCACCAAAGGGCCATCTATCTTGTCCTCTTCTTCGGACACTGACGAAGTGTCCGTTCGAGACGATCTTCACTTGCCCCGAACGACACCCATCGTTGTGAGCCCGTCTCCACCGCAGCCAGTGACATACTTCCCTCATGACATGCGCCGTAAAATGGTCGCTAGTGAACTGATTGGTTCAATCCACCAAAATGTTGTCCGGGAGCGTCAGAGATCGAACTCGGCCGCTAACATTTCCTTGAGACGATAACACACCGACCACGTCATGAAAATCAATAAAAAGTACCCAAAGATGAAAGCGCCTCATAAGTGAACGCTTCCGATCCATTGTGGCGATGGCCTGAAGTCGAGCACTGACAGCCCGGCCAGGCATAGCGATATCTCCAACATGGACTCATGGGCTAGCTATACCACTGATTACGGGCCATGGGAATACTATGTCAAAGGGTGGTGACGAATCACCAGGGGGCGATTTGATGCGGTGCACAGATAGCCCCTGGCGAGTACGCTGGGCGACTGTAGTTGTGGAGCATCTAGAACGATTAACGTTAAATCCCTCCCTCTTCGTCATTGCTACCGGTGCCAGTCCCTATTTTTGAAGAGGGAAGCCAAGCAGAATCGGCGTGGTCGTGAAGGTTAGACGCATGCAGGGTTTTCAAAACATGGAAGCAACCAACAACCACAACAACAACCACAACAACAACCATCATCACGCAATCGGGGAATAACAGCTCCTGCAAACTATCCGATTAGATATGTCACCATCCGACAGGCAACAGGATCGCTGTGAGCCTTGAACACTGAGATCGACCGACGCCGAAAAACTACTACCTCAGCTTCTGACTGGAACGAATGGCGTTGAGCATCGTGTACTCCGCTTTTTGTCGTCTGGGATATTATTATCGCCTGTTTACTACTGCTACCTGTAAAACCTTTGTCGTCTGTTAGATATCGTCTTCTGGGAATCTGGATACTCTGTGTGTGGTCTTGAATGTTCTGGATTACTACTTGAAATGACATGTTTGCGTCCTTAATTTCCAGGTCGCGATTGCCGGATGGGACCTCTCAACAGTGGTAAACGAATGGACGTTGATTTTTGTTTATTCACAGAAATGGGAAAATAAAAAAAAAAGGATAATGGTAGCCAGTGCGTTAGAACAGGGTACCTCAACGCTCGTCCAATGACACTCTTAGAGAAGCAACTCGACGATCTCTCTGAGCATCACTCTGAGGGAAACGAACTCAAACTCCCGAGTCATTCTCCTCAACATTGAAAGAGATTTCGTATGAGTCCCAGCTCTTGCAGTTGTTTTTGAGTTTGTCGTAGTCAATCAATGCTTTGATCTCGTCATACCGCTCAACAAACTGAATCGAAAACCCTTCCTCCGTATGCCACCCAATGTGGCAATGCAAAAGCCAGGCACCCGGATTATCCGTCTTGAAGGCAATAACAAGGTATCCGTCTTCTGGGAGCATGGCAGTGTCACGCTTAGGGGGCTTTGCGAGAGAGGTTACGTCTCCGTCGTATGTTCCACTTCCCTGGGCTAGAATCACAAAGTCATGCCCGTGCAGATGAATCGGATGCGGTACAGAAAGTTCAGTTTCGATGACTATGTAGGTCCATTCGTTCTTGTGGGGAAGTTCGACAACCCCGCTGGAATTGGCCCAGGAGTGGTGGCCCCTGTAGACCTCGAGTAGAGTTGGGTCCGTCCAGTCGACATGCATGGAAGTGGAATTCAGTCTCCACCGGTAGAGTTTATGAGAGTTCTTTGCCAGTGAGACAGACTCGGACTTATTGTAGAATGGAGTGGAGACAGCTTCGGAGACAATTGGCGTCAGGTCCGACATATCTTCATCAACACAGCTGTCGGTATAGCTGTACTTTGTCGTTGAGGGCGTTGCGGGGGAGTCTCCGTAGTACACAATACCCTTGATGTTGTTAGGTGACAAATTTTCGGAGCAGGCTGTCTGGGGAATGGCGCGAAGCCAGAAGTTCTTTGCCACTAGTGCCTGATCTGCCTTGACAATAACGTCGTAACGTTGGCCTGTTGGATAAGTTAATTTTGTTCTCAATTGAATTGTTTACGTATCAAACTCACCCATCGCAATATTTAGCACATTAGACTGATATGGTTCAATTGGTACCAGGTCGTTAGCAATGACCGTCATAGTGTGATTGTCGATCATGAACTTGAAATGTGTATCGCACGCCGCATTTACCAGACGAAGTCTGTATGATGTTCCTTCTGTAAAGGAGGTATTGAACCGTGTTCCAGTCTGGTTCACAACCCCGTCAAACCCAAAGACATTCGTACCGTTGATCAAGGCATTGTCCAGGGTAGGTGGCCCTTCGAGTTGGGCTGTACCAAATAGCTCGTCGACGGTATTGATATCCCAGTCATTCACGATAATCACGCCCTTGTCTTCATCATAGTTGGCACTGGCAGGGCCATGGATCACAATACCGCCGAAAAGCCCTTCCCAGGCCTGCAGCCCGATGTGGGAGTGATACCAAGTCGTGCCGTACTGCATAGCCCGCCACTTATATGTGATTGTACTGTTGGGAGCGGTAGGGCATTGGGTGATTGAGACAACACCATCATTCGGGTTCGTATACAATTGCCGGATTCCATGGAAATGAATACTAGTACCGTTTTTCAGGTCACCTGGTAGGTTGTTTGTCAGATGTACCACGACGTAGTCGCCCCAGTTTGCCTGGATCGTTGGACCAGGAATAGAGCCATTGATCGCGAGAGCCATCCGGGAACGTCCGTCAGGTGCCACGGTGGCATGCTCTAAATTCAGCCAGTACTCTCGAGTAACGCCTGTGTCAGGGACGACCGTAGAATAGTCCGTGTGAATATCATATTGACACCATTCTCTTCGCGTAACAGCTGTGTTTCCTGTACAGGCACTGGCTGCTACACCGTTGGATGAGGTGGGAATAATTGAGGGAGATAAAATTTCCCGTGCAGGGTGAGACATAGAAATACTTGTCGCGGAGACTGTGGCGAGGAGTTCAAAGAACGAGGCGATCATCGAGTTGGGCCTCATCTTGGCTGATATTGTAGAAAGAGATGGTAGAATACGAAAAGGCAGGATAAGACCCAGGATTATAGCCAAAACTAAGCGGACGACAACAAATTTCAATGAAATCGTGGTGTAGATCGCGAACGAATGTGCTTGAACCCGAGTAGAAATTCAACAACAGGGGTTCTCAGCTAGACAAAAGCAATATTCTGCCTTCAAAATACAGCCTATGGAAGCTTGATTAGTTTAGGCCTGTCTTCATATCTTTGGAAACAATTTTCCCGATAAAGATAGATCGATTCGCATATCGAGCTACGCGGCCTCATCACTCTGGTCGAATTACGCGGCATACTCAGCCTGGTCTAATGTCTTGGCAAAATTTAAAGACTAGAACTAAGCGAGCGCTGGGTGGCTACAGGATCTTTTAGATTAGGCCTTCGGAGCTACTTATCAGCGCATCCTACCCATTAGCTTTCTACCAGTTTACGCTGGGTCTAATTGTCTTTGTGTTCTCCTCGGATTTAACGAACCTTGGTGAGCTTACGGCGAACAATAAACAACACCAAGGTTCACAACATACCATAAACATGGCAAACTTTTTCAATTGGTAAAATTTTGATTAGAAAATGCTTCCCGCTTGGGAAGGTTACTTTGAAACCAAGATTAATTCTGATTGTCGTCAGCTTCCCGGCATGGCTGATGAGATCCACTCTATCCGAGAACCTACGTCCATTTTAGGCATAGGCCATGCACTAAACGTCGAGTACGCGCAAGTACAGTCTATCGAGTCTGCGTGTTCACTCGGTCTGAGATCCACAGTTCTGTTATTTTCAAGCTCTGGCAAACATTTCTCGAGAGTTTAAAATACTTTTGGTTAGCAAATGGAGTTCCGTATTACGTTCCGAGTCGGAAGGAAAGTAGTCGAGCATGTTGGTAATTCAATGTCTTCCAAACTGTTTCTACGGGTGCTTTCTACGCTATTGGAGTTGTTGCTGCCTGTACAGAGCGTTAATTCACATATTCCCACTTACTGACCACGACTAGGGATTTCCACATATATGGGGATGTGGGTCCGTATGTGGACACGTGCCATGTCAAAAACTGCCGAATAACGCGTGTGCTGGACACTAATCCAGAAACATGTGAGTTCGCAATGGTTTATTTTGTGTTAGTTCGCTTGACTCATTGATTATTTTAACTGAACCGTCGAATTCCGATTGAGTATCACTCCCCGTCCCCGTTTCTTCCTACTTTGCTTTATTCAATCTGATCCAAAATGCGAGCACCAGCAATCGGTCTTCTCTTCCTCTCCCTGAGCTATTTGGTACCTGCGGTGCTTGTAAAGAAGCCGGCCTCTTCATCCTCGGACTCGTATAGTCTCTATGCCTATGGTGATGCCATTGGAGGGCTCCCGTTGTACTATGCCGACGGTAAGCTTCACTCAAGAGGGAAAGATAAGCATATCAATTTGCATGAAGCTGATGAGCCAAAAAGGAAATGCAGTCGTCGCAAACAAGGCTCTAGCAAATGCCACAGAGGTTGCCCAAGTTGCCTGTAAGGAATATCAGCCGCATTTGTCGTCACCAAAACTAAGATTTATCCCTTCACTAGTCACCAGTGACCCCTCTGGCCTACTACTTGGAAACCCAGCGAACGAAACTTCAAGCTTGGGTTCGCACAACAATAGCAGCAAGATATTCACTGACCAACAACTTTACATTCCAAGGGCAGACTCGACTGGGCACCAGGTCGGCTTCACTCGAGATGCTTCTTCGAGCGAGGTTACAACTAAGTTTGTCTGGTATGGGCACTTTTTACTCGTGGAGACTGAGAGTGGGGAGTACACTTCGTTGTTCTACGCCAAGAAGACGAAGCAAGATGGGGCTTATTCCTTGCAGTGGAACATCACGGATGATGATGAGACAGAGTTCGTTTCTGTTTCAATGAGGTCGATTGCACCATCGAATGCTTGACGTGAATTTCATACTTGACACGATAGCTGAAGGTCTTCATTGTCAATACAACCTGGCAAAATTTCTTATCTTGCACAGTCTGCCAAGGCTGCCGATCAACTAGAATATTCCGATGTTCAATCATTGAGCTATAGACACGATAAAAAGACTTTCATTAATTCAGGAGAGGCATAATTGACAAAGGTTCATATTGTACTTAATGAACCATTCAGAAAACACCAGCATTGTACTCATAGATAATGTATGAGGTATTAGACTTTCGAGACTAATGAAGATGCTGAAAAAGGTATTGGAAATAAAGGAAATTCAGATGACTCGGCTTTTATAATCGCACTGTAGACCTTGCCGATGACGTTGATTGGTTTGAAGGCTTGGGCTTCATAGTCGATGGCGTGGCAGGTCAGGACCGAATATAGTAGTATTCTTCTATTGGGAAGGCTTCGAAATTGAATCGATACCATCATGAGATCAAGGATTTGCGTAGCACCGCTTTTGATCATCCCCTGGTCGAATTTGGTCGTATTCGTCAATATATGAGGGTCTTCAGCACTGCAATGGATATAAGGCTTTCCATAGATCCGACGTTTGCTCTGATGACGGTTTTTGTCCTGGTCCTGGCTACGGTGGTAATCGAAATTATTAGAATTAGCTGAATCATCAGAATCATGGTCACTCTTCCCATTAAGCCACATTCATGAACTTCTTATCAATAACTAATCTATTGTCTCAATCAGGCTGTTCCTGAGTATCCTAGTCTCGACATCTCTGTGCTTTAGGAGGGATGTTTTGGAGGAAGGTCCTTAGCATGCATAAGCTCTCTCGGTAGCGCTGTTGATCATATAGAACTTGGCAATGCCTGAAACCCTTAATGCTATCTTGGCATGAAAAGCTCATGAGGCTGAATGTGATGAATGCCCTAAACCCGAAGAGACGCTAGCTCTTGATGTTGTGATATACCATAGATACCGGAATCTATTCCACTCCTTCATGGAATTGCCGGTATTGATTGGAAATCAATCTGGGAAGCTGTATATGAACCCTCAATTTTCCTGTCTAAAGAATACAAGCAATCTTCCTCTGAATTACAACAAAATTGAATCACGCTGATCATTTTTGAGGTCGTAAAACCGGGTTAAATAGTATTCGGTGAAGTCTTTTTCTCGAGTGGACAAACTTTATCACTTGAGGGACTGGTATAGAGTCTAGAGGACAAAACTAGGAAAGATACCAGCCGACATATGCTGTCTTGGAGAGTCAACCCCTCGTACCAGATTATGAGAGACAATAAGACAATAAAAGAACCTTGCTTGTGGGTAAAATGAGATTTTGGTTCCGAAAGCATCAGGCATGTTTCCTCGGATTCTCTTTTTAGTGCCAGGTTTAAAGTGAGCAGTAATCAAACTACGGAGTGCAAGGCAAGTCCTTGACAGAAGAGAAAATTAAGAAAAGGAATGAATAAGATGTTTACCCATCATCATTCTGATGGTGAATATGACAGCATAATTGTGGTGAGATGTGTGTTGTGGTGATATGGTGAATGGCCAGGGCGGTGAAGGGAGCGGTGGTCAACGTCTCACGGACGTAGCGCGGAGGTTTTCTCACCATCTCACCCACATGATAGATGTATCAATTTGCATTAGTTCAAATCCGTGAGCCACATTTTGTCCCCAACTTGATCAATCGGTGAAGTTGACACACAGCCTTCAATTCGATTGAGATGGTCGAATCCAAACACCGGATTCCCCTCCATTGGTTCAACGACGGTCAGGCCATACTTGCTCAAGATCAGACTTACCAGCCGTAGAAGCATGTGATGAGGTGCCACTCGAACATACGAATTGTTGGCTTAAGTAAACGGAGTGACGTCGTAGACTTTGTTCCTTGCGTAGTCAAAGTCATGGATTCAGGCGGCGATTTTCAATCACTTGGCGAGATCGAACCTTTACAAATGAGTGCCTACATCGTGAAGCAAATCGCGAGAGTCAAAAAATTTCAACCCTGCATCGAGGACAAAGAGAGATAGCTCGCCAGAGTACTGTGCAGGTACCGATTTTCCTAGCCAGGTTGGAACATCAAAGATACCGTGCTCTGCCTCTGTACAGTTGTCGGCCAATCCGCACATTCATTCCCAAATCACGGAAGTCTACCTTTATAAACGAAAGACATCATACATCACAGGATGCATCTAGCCACTCTTCATAGCCTCCTCAATTTTCGCCTGGCTTCTCTTCTCAGCAGCGACAAACAATGCCAAGGCTTCACGCAGTCTTTTCTCGGTCTCAGGGTCTGCCTCGTTTGCCTTATCCAGCTCAACACCTCCATTGGCCAGGTAGTCGATGTCAGTTCTCGACAACTTTCCATCCCAATTCGGACCAATCAGAGGGTCGGTCTGTGCAATCTTCTTCAGTCGTTCTGGGGTCGGTGCTGCATTCCGGTACGGGTGTTCGGGCTTGGGGACGCCCTCGCCAGGTTGCTTGGCTCCATCGTACGGAAGGTCCGCTAGTTGGGTAAGCACTTGGTGAGAGATAGTCGCCGACTGGCAGCCCAGCTCGCCGGCTGCCATTGCTTCCTGTGGAGATATGAAGCTGGCATTCTTGAGGAAAGGCTGCTCCTTGCCGGTCTCCTTGTAAAGTCGCTTGTACGTCTCCAGGATCTGAACCAGACGAGGCGACATCGGGTGCAGCAGCGCTGGGTCATCTGGCTTAGGCCAAAACTCTTGTTCGTCGTGTGCACGAACCTCTGTCGGGGGATGTCAGCGACGAATTCCACGAACAGAAGGGTGACCCACCGTTATAGTAGGGGCTGATGTACAGACATCCCGCCTGACTTGCGGCAATCGCTTGGTGTACACTGAAAAGGGCAGTCCCAAGGGGGCGAATGCCCTCTTCCAACAGGATGGGGCACGCGTTCAAGGCAGGACCAGTGCTGGGAATCTTGATGCAAAACCGATCCTTCGAGACTCTGACACTCTCGAACTCCTTCGCATAGGCTCGAGCGTGCTCCAGAGTTTTCTGGGTATCATAGGCATTGGAAGGGAGGGTCTGGAGAAGGACCCTGCCTTGAATGTTGTCGATGTTGGCTTTAGACATCAAGACCGCCTGTGAATGCGTCAATCGGGGTTTGCGGTCATGGAAAGAAGACGGGATACCATGCGGGTATAGATTGCCACCCAGCCTTGGTCTTTGTATTCCTTGACCACCTGCCTGAAGAGCTCTTTGTTGACTGGGTTACAAATTTGCTCGTGAACCCAGCCCTGGTTGCTAGTCATGTCGTGTGGCTTGATGGGCATGCTCAGGGTGTATGCTGGGTCCATCCAGTCCACGTCCACATTCACTGCCAACTTAAATTAGCCATTTTGTAGAGACTGGAGTCAATAGAAGCTCCACTTACACTGCTCAGAGAGCTTCTGAAGCCATGTCACAGAACCGGCACTACCCATGTTGAGTGTTGTAAATGTTTCGTGGTTACAAAATTCGATCCAACAGGTTCCCTTGGAAGCAGAGAAACCGGAGTAGACATGGAGGGCTATATACACGATGGGTAGATCTGTACAACGAACATTCCCGCTCTTGTGACTGTAGTGGAGCGCAACGTGCATAGGACACACACAGGGCGCCCCACTTCGACAATGGAAGTCCACGCAGGGCGTTCCAGGCCTGCACAGGTCACGTCGCCACATTCTCAGCGCAACGAAGAAGGGGAGCCCACTCCATACATACCTCAACCCCGCCCTCACCAGCGAAAGCGGGCCCGGCTACAGTGGGCGGGTACCGTCTTTCGACGGCATTGCAGGATTCTAAAAGACAATATCTAGCGACTGCGATGAGGTTGTATCAGAGTGGCAAGCCTGGATGGTACTCAAAGGTGGTGGAAAATTTTCTGGATGGGACTGAAGAACAGTGAAATTTAAATATTGAAGCAGTGGGCTAGACAGACGTTAGATTTCGAGAACCCAGCATTAAAAAAAGTTTCCCCACTCTCTACTACTGTATCTCATCCTGCCGCTTTGTTCCTGGTCTGTATCGACCGTCATATAGACCCTTATATGTTCTGACGCTGTTGGGGCAGAACTCAGAGATTCTACCCTGACTCACCAAAAGCAGTTTCTTCAGCTTCAGACCCCCATGGGGTACATAAGGTGGTATTCCATGAGATGTGGTTCCTTTCAAGAACAAGTGGCTAAGATATACTATCCATCTCCGAATCACAAGATAGTCATCGGCCACATTATGCCTGGTTCTGCTGGTTCCGTGGCGGTACACGTAAGCACCGCAACTCATACACTGCCTTGTTTATTTCCTCCGCAAATTCTGTACCCCAATGCTTCTTATCCAGACCAATATGTTCAATCCTTTTGCGTTTGCGGTTCGGTGAAATCATACCCAAAACCGGACGGGGCTCGATAATTTTAGCTCTTTCGAAATCGAAAAACACCACATTCTTGCTTTCCGGGTTGTACGACCAATTCCTCGGAGCCGGGTCTCTATGAACGACATGCCGGGTATGTATGGCTGATAGAGACTCTGTCAATTTGGAAACGAGACAAATTGGGCCCAATTCCCTACGTGCTAGGTCCAGAGATTGCCCGCTTGGGCTCAACAGCATCATGTGCTCCAGATAAGCAATCCCATCGTAGCTATAGGGATGAGCCAAGTCAATGCTTCCGAGGTGGAGAGGGATGTATATGCCCTGGATTGGACGAAGTTTGTCGTATACAGCTGCTTCATGTCGGAGGCGATCACGGAACTCCGACACAGTACATTTCGCGGGCACAGTGTATCCGTGTGTCGAAAGAGTCACTTTCAACAGGGCGCCTCGAGAACCGTGGATTCCGATGATCTCACAATCTGCATTGACAGTCTCAGAGAGTTGCCGTTGTAATTTGCGGACGAACGTTTTTGAATTGATAACATGACGCGTTGTTCCATGACCATGATCACAGACATTGGGGCAAGCCTGATCTAACTCCCCTCCATGTACCAATCCGCTTAGGCACTTCAACGTGCAGTAACGGCGATGGTTCTCCTCGGAGGAGCTTTGTCCAGCCGTAATGGATGTTTGGCTGGCCAATACTGGTCGGCTCCGGTTAATCTTCCGAGAAATGTGTGGATTCCGGCTAGGCGTATGAGGGTCATCATCCTCATCAGAATTGCTATGGGCATGTAATGGCCGACAATCACTCGTGCTAGGTTTGCGTCTCCGGCGGCGTAGTTGTATCGGGGATGATCGGAGAGATTCTTCTGTTTTTGGCGGACGATATTCAGAAGAAGGCACGTCCTGATCGGAGATATCGTCCAAAATGTCCGCAGGTACAATTTCCCATGTTGGCAACGTATTTGTTGCTTGCAGTCCCCAAGCCTGGCTCCGGGGACGTAACTTGAGAGCCTGGAGGGTAAAAGCGAGAGCTTGACCCACCGCAGTCAAGTGTAAACGATTTGGGCGGTCTGAATAGGGATCCCACCCAGTTTCATGCCCAACGTCACCCTTTGGAACGGAAAGGTGGTAAAAAAGTGTGGAAGGGTCCTCACCAATCCGCAAGTAGATATCTGCTTCGCCAGTGGTAAAGACTCCTACCTGCGTACGAGCACGGACCATGTAGTCAAATGGCTGCGAAAGGAGTCCGACCAGCGCTCGCTGGAACCGAACTTTGGAGGGTTCATCATCCTTCTCCTGAATCACTTCATCAACTTCCATGTCCCCCAATCCCTCATATATATGGCCCAGTGTCACTTTGTGCGGGGATTTGTATTCTTTGATGTAGGCAGCGACGCGATGTGTAGATTCAGAGATCTCATTTGGAATGTTGTAAACACAAAACTGATCAGCACGGGGCCTCTTGGTTCGGACTGGCGGTGGTGTCTTCGGTTTGCGAGTGGCCGCGCTCGATGCCCTCTCTTCACGCTCAGCTAAACGAGGCGAACGTCTTCGCGTAGGGCGACCGCGAATGTCCACGCTCCGTAATCCTTCTACTAGTTCCTGTTCCGGGCTCAAAGTGTTGGAATGGTTTTCAAAACGAATCGAACCTCTTAGTCCGAATGTTTGCCGAAGGGCCGGATCCTTGTAAAGTTCTTCGATGACCTTCGAAACGTGGTCCTCGACGTCACTGCCAATTCACATATTTTATAATGTCTCAGAGCAGCGGCAACGATAATTATTTGATTTTTGATTCAATTGCTCTTTTCAAATAAAGATTTCACACTGCCAAAGCGACAGATTACAGAACAACACGCACTACTAGAAAATCCGCTGTTTAATACTATGACGCCAAGATCATCCACAAAAACGTCTGAGATAGAAGAGAAAGAGAACGTTGCATCATTTCAGCCATCTAGTTACCTATATTAGTTTCCCTTAGCATCAAAATTATGTTACCTGAGAATATACCGATTTTGGTAGAATTCTTAGTAGCAGAGAGGTACATAAAACTAAAGTACTTATAAGGGGAATACATAGGAAGGGAATTATTATATAACTTAATATTTGAAAAATACTAGCGCCGCTAAATAGAATAGCCTCAACCCTATCCGCAAGTATGAGATGGCCTGCTTTAGGGGAACATAACTCTAGAAAAGTACTTTGGGACGGCATTAAACTATAAGGGTACATATTTTTGCATAAGAAATAAGCAATAATAGATATTATGTCTTTATATGTGGTGCCTTTATACTAAATGCTATAGATATAGATCTAGGATTATAAAGCCTATTCACGTTTCATATATTGATTAAGGAAGTTTAAACATGATCGAGACTGGTTACTGATTTAGGATACTTACGCTGAAGCATCTTCTCTTGTGCTTCTAACGCCCGTTGATGCATCGCTTCCGCCTCTTCATATTTCCTTTGCCTAGAGAGCACATTGCTAAGATTATTAACACTAGTAAGTATATTAGGATGCTTATGTCTAAGTACCTTCTTACTACCTTCTAGATCTCGTCGATACATCGCTTCCGCCTCTTTATACCTCCCTTAGCTATTAAGCACATTACTAAGGTTATTAATACTAGTAAGTATATTAGGATGCTTATACCTAAGTACCTCCTTATATCCTTTAAGTGCCTATTAATATATCGCCTCTACCTCTTTATATTTCCCTTAGTTGTTAAGCACATTACTAAGGTTACTAATACTAGTAAGTGTATTAGGATGCTTATAACTAAGCACCTTCTCTCTTACTACTAACACCTATTAATACATCGCTTCTACCTCTTTATATTTCCCCTGGTTATTAAGTATATTACTAAGGTTACTAATAGTAGTAAGCGTGGATGGATGCTCGCGTCTAAGCACCTTCTCTTATGCTACTAACGCCTATCAATGCATCGCTTCCGCCTCTTTATATTTCCCTTAGCTATTAAGCACATTACTAAAGTTATTAATACTAGTAAGCGTATTAGGATGCTTACGTCTAAGCACCTTCTTACTCCCTTCTAGATCTCATTGATATATTACTTCCGCCTTATCATACTTCCCTTAGCTATTAAGTACTAAGCTAAGGTTATTGATACTAGTAAGTATATTAGGATGCTCGTATCTAAGCACCTCTTCATATCCTTTGAATGCCTATTGATATATCGCCTCCGCCTCTTCATATTTCCCTTAGTTATTAAGTACATTACTAAGGTTACTAACACTAGTAAGCGTGGATGGATGCCTACATCCAAATACTTTCTCTTATGTTACTAACGCCTATTAATGCATCGCTTCTACCTCATTATACTTCCCTTGACTAGAGAGTACTAAGCTAAGGTTATTAATACTAGTAAGTATATTAGGATGCTTACGCCTAAGCACCTCTTCATATCCTTTAAGTGCCTATTAATATATTGCCTCTGCCTCTTTATATTTCCCTTAGCTATAAAGTACTAAGCTAAGGTTATTAATACTAGTAAGTATAGAGAGATACTTACGTCTAAGCACCTTCTTACTCCTATCTAGGCCTTATTAATACATCCCTTCCGCCTCTTTATATTTCCCTTAGCTATTAAGCATATTACTAAGGTTACTAATACTACTTAGCGTAGAGCGATGCTCACGTCTAAGCACCTTCTCTTATACTACTAACGCTTATCTATACATCGCTTCCGCCTCTTTATATTTCCCTTAGCTAGAGAGCATATTGCTAAGGTTACTAATACTACTAAGCGTAGAGTAATGCTCACGTCTAATAACCTTCTCTTATACTTCTAACGCTTATCGATATATCGCTTCCGCCTCTTCATAAGCTCCTTAATAGTCTAGAAACCATCCATAATTAGATAAGAGGTTAGCGGCATTTAGTCAATCTTCATCATCTACGTTACATATAGACTTTAGCACACTTTTAGCATACGTAATGAGCGATTGACATTATATCTAGTTTTTATACTCTCTATTTAGAAATACCTATGCCATAATCCCTTAAGATTTGGCCTACTAGCCGTTAAGCTACTAGTACATGCCTAGCCACGCCTAGACTAATAGCTGCACTAGGCGGTGCATATTAAACAACTATTCGTTCCTTTCTAGTTAGACTAGAGAATAGCTGAGTAGCAGCGCTAATGCATTGTGAAAGTCTAGGATATCTTGATCGTAGTCGTATACTAGATCTTTAGGGATTCCCTACTAATTAAACATACTTATCAACGCTAAGAGATCTATCGCCGCTGGCCGCTCCTAACGGATCTACTCAAATAATAGCTGCCATGTTATGATTACCATATACTGAATGCTAGGATCGTACTAGAGATCTATAGAATCCTTATTCTAGAGAAGCTACATCTACTTTAATTCGCTTTTATAGAAAAGTCAAAGGTATATAGAGATGGTAAGAAGGGGCAACTAGTTAGTAATATACACTATAGCCTACGTGATAGCTAGTAGGATATACTCTAATGCCTAGATTAGTACCTTCTCATCCTCTCTAGACTCTCTAGTATAGGGGACTAGAATCCTTACCTATAAAAGGGCTAGGGACTCTTCCTTATTTATTAGCTAAACCTAGATCATATAACTATTGCTCCCTACTAGATTCTATACTATAAGACTATTTCGTAATATGATTAAGATAGATCTATAGGCGGCCTAAGGTAGGAAGCTTACTAGTAGCTCTTATTTATTAGATTTATTATTACTAAAAAAGATGCTACTATCATCTATATTATCTAATACTATTAGCTAGCGCCTATTATATATATTATATAACTACTAATATATGAGCTAGAGGATATTTATCTTTAGATTGTCCTATCCTAGAATCTCTATAACTATAGTAATCTACTAGTAGCCCTATTCTACCTATACTATATTACTAGCGTAGATCTAAAAAACCTATATATCTAGTATAGATTCTTATATATAATAGGAATACTTAATAGCTATCTATGCTTTTCTAATAGGTAGTAAGATTAGTTATTATTAAATATCTTCCTAGTAGGATAGCTAACCTAACGCTAGCTAACCCTACTAATATAACCTACTTATAATGCTAGCTAATTATATAATATCTTTCCTTAACTATACTAATTATAGCTTTATAGCCTATAAATATTAGGTCCTTCTTAAAAGGTATACTAGAGTATGGCTAGGGCTTTAGATATATCTATACTAGAAATAGTTCTTATTAGCTTATAAAATAACCTTAGAGTAAGTCTCTTACTAAACTAAGCTACTACTACTAATAGTATATCTTTAGAGAACTACTATAGTTTATTAAGCGCTATTTAATACTTAGGCGTATTATATATATCGAATTTAACTAGTATTAAGTAATCTATATATAGTAGTAACTTATCCTCTATATAGTTAGGGAGCTAGAGAAGGGCTAGGTCTATACTAACTATTATTATTAAATCCCTAGTACGTTTCTATTATCTACTTTCTAAGTCCTATTATAATCGTTAGTATATATTATAGTATATTTTATATAAAGACTAATATATACTAATACTAACTACCTTATCTACTCTATTTTATAAAAGCTAACTACCTTATAGTCCTAGATTAAGTTTTTAAAATCTATAAGCTAGTAGATTAGTAGGTCTAATTTAGTAGAGATCTACTATAGTAACTACTCTTATAGATAGCTCTTCTCCCCTACTAGTATCTATTAGATATCATCTATTACTAATCCTTTATATAGGATAGTAAAGAGGATTATACTATATATAGCTAGATAAAGCGATATAATCGCTAGGTAGTCTCCCTCTATCGTCTAGATAGCCCTTACTAGATACTAGAAGTTAGTATTAGTATATTATATATAGTACCTAAAATTAGATAATAGTCATATATAAGCTAAGATAATACCTCTAAAACTATATATAATAAATATTAGAGGTCTCTACTAGAGCTAGTTAAATAATTAGCCTAAACTTACTCTTAATAGATAAGTCTAATAGTACCTCTAGATAGTATCTCTTACCTCCTTTATATTCTAAATTTTCTTAATCTCCTCTATTAACTCCTACCTATAGTTCAGGATTATATTAACTCTATAGCTTAATAGCTTAGAGTTATACCTATAGATTATTATATAGTACTATAGAAGATCCTTTAATAGGAAGTTATAGAGCTATATCTAGCTAAGATTTCCTCTTCCTTACTATAATCTATATATATATCTATCTAGTCTAGTAATAGTAATAATACTATATAGCATTATTAGTTAGTATTACCCCTCTTAGTATAGATATTATAACTATAAAAGTCCTTACTTAGTAGCTACTAGCTCTTATTTGTCTAGCCTATAGAGCTAGGTAAATCTAAAGAAATAGTAGTTAAAGTTAATATTATTATCTCCTATCTTAACCTACTAGTCTCTAAGAGGGTTAACTCTTAGCTTATAAAGGAACTAAGGCATCCTACTACGAAACTATACTAGCGCCGCTCTCTATATATTACTTTTATAGTATAAAGGCATAATTATGATCTTAGCTATAATATATGATCTCTTATTATTAGTAAGGTTATTATTTAGTACCTTTTATAATACTATATTAAGGTTCTTATTAGGTAGTTCCCTTAATAGACCTATTACCTAAAAGATATATAACTTTCTCTAACTAGCTATTATAAATTATCTTTAATAGAGTAGTATATTAGATAAGAGTAGACTATATATATTTTATTAATATAATAGCTACCCTAGCCTTATTAGTTAATACGTATAGGGTATTAAGTATATACCTATAATTACTACTACTATTAATTTATAGATACTACTATATACTAAATATAGCTTCCCCTTAAATCATTCTTTTATAGCGAAAATAGCTTACTACTATATACTATATTAGTCTATCGCTACTACCTAAGGCTATTTTTCTATAAAACCTAATTATAATAAACTCTATATAAGTTTTACCCTAATATTATATACTATAACTTAAAACTAATTAGGCTTAGCTTATTTTAGAGCTAGCTACTTTAGACTTAGCTCCTTATAAGGAGAAGGTTTACGTAAGACATATCTAGGGCGAACCAAAAATTTCCTATTCTCTAGGGGATCCTATAGACCTAGAACTATATATGACTAATGACCTATATCTAGGTAGCGTATGGTTTTCCACTAATCCTATAAGAACGACTATTCAACTCAGATCTTAACAAATACTCTTAGTAAAAACTATCAAATAGTGAAATTTACCTAGACGAACGCACCTATATTTGCTCGCTTGTTAGTAGTCAAGTATCATATTTACTTTTTCAACCTAACTACGCCATCAACTTCTACTTAAGACTATTTACTTTTGCTTAACTAATAGTATTCAAATTCTCTCTTGTTATTCAACGTTCGAAATATATAGTATCTAAGTTCAACTTCAAACCTAGGATTGCCATCATTAATAGACTATAGAAATCAACAATAAATGTCAAACACTCCGCAATTGTTTGAGTCTAGGCAATATATTAACAGTCATCAAGAATCTACGAGTTAGGTAAGTTTAGCGTTCTCTAGATATCGTTATTAACACGGTAGTAAAGCCTCATATAGAGATTCGATGCCGTTTAGTCTCCTAAAGATTTTGTGGGATTCGCTATATCTAACTAGTGAAATTTGCTTCAAAAGGATCTTAGTTAAGGCTGGTTAAGGAGGATTCAAGTACTTATCTAGAATACATATCGTGTCCTAGAATCTATTTACTTAGTAATGACCATATAAATTCGCAGTATTCATACTCCTATACCCTTTCATAGTCTAAATAGCTTCATTTTAAGTAGTAAGTTAGATCTCTTATAGGATTCTCACTAAAAAATGTCCTCAATGTCTCCCACCTATCTACGTCATGCGCGGACATCATACGCTATTCAGTCGAGATCGACTAGGATCCCCACGTCTACCTTATAGCGGCGGGCTAATAACAAACCCTCTATCGCCGATAAAGCCGCTAATTAGTAGTATCTCACCCTACAAGAGGAACAAGCGCTAGTTATATATATGTTATAGTTAGTAGATAACGGCTATCTACTTCTAGTCAAGTTTTTACGATCGCTCGCCCTAATTATCGTGCGCTAGCGATCCTTAGTTTTCTAGATCATAGACCCTAGTCTTGAGGTCCGACCTCTAAGAAAGAATTAGTCACAGGGTTTTTACGAACGCCACCTATAGTTGAAAGCGCAACGGCTACGAGCGATCGATTAGAAGCGAGATGGCTACTAGATTAAAGACAAAGTCTAACACTGGTTTGCCATCATCGGCTAAGAGCTAGCTAACCTAGCCATTCTCCTAGAGAATATATATAATATAGACGAGATAGGAGTTCTACTTAGCGTTCTCAACTCCGTTAAGGTACTTATTAGCAAGGACGATTTAAGAAAACATCGAGGGACCACGGTAAAGCGGATGCTAGTTATAGTGATTAAATGTATCTCCGCTAATAGTCGCTTCCTACATCCTCTTATTATCTAGCCGGCTATAACCTATCGTAGTTCGTAGACCACTCACGCCACCCCTAGGTAGCATTTTGCCTACTCTAAAATAGGCTATACGAATATAGATATTAGTCTATACTAGGTGAAACATATATTCGATCTATAGACTTAAGACTAAGCGGGGGGTCGGCTATAGCTTCTAATCTACGATGGTTTTAGCACCTATAAGTCCCTAGAAGTCATGAAATTCTACTTTGCCAACCGTATTATCTTATATTGTCTCCCTTCTTATACGTCTCACAAACTATAGCTATGCGATATAGGTGTCTTTAGTCCTCTAAAAACGGTACACTAGGCATAGGTTAAGTAGGCATGTTAGGCTAGGGTGAGTACTATTAGTAAGCCATACTTTACGTATCTTTATAATCGCGCCTAAAAAGAGGCATTTATACCTCGTAATATACGATCCGCCTAGTCAAGAAGCGGCCTCTTTCTATTTAATCCGTCTCGCGTCCTCTAAGAGTTTGAAGCGTCCTAGCCTAAGATATAGACTACGATCCCTATAGACCATCCGACCATATCTGCTAATCTCTATTATACTCTAAACACCTCTAATCATTTCGCCTTACTTCGTAGTGAGATAGAATAAGACACCTAGAGTCTAGATAGTGTGTTTAAACATCGTCTATAGATACTAAGCCGCGTAGCCGAAAATGTCTTTGTAGAGTGCGCCTTGTTGCTAGAGGAGAACTAGATCCTATTTAAGTAGAACAATGAAAAGGCGTATCGATAATCTAGTAGCCTAACGGTTATAGGATAGGCAAAAGTGATGAGCTACGAAGATATCGTTAAGGCGTAGAAGAAACGCGACATAATAGTGACGAAATAAGATTCCACATAGAAAAAGAAGTCTAAAGCTAGGGATAAGCTACTTTCGAAATCAGAGGAGAAGCGTAAAGCTGAGTAGGAGATTCAAGCATGCAACATAAGTGATTATTGTTTAGTTTTAGATCTATAGACTCTTTTAGCATATGAGAATTTCCTATGTTTCTATTAATTCATCGCGTAGAAGGGGCTCGACGTTTCGTTTGGCCAGCTATTGAATATATATATTTCTCTCTACTCGCATACCACTATCTACTAGCGATACCTCAAAATGTAAATAATACCTAAGCTATCGACAAGTAGTTTTGTCATTACTAAAGCCGATCCGCGTTGACTAGGCTGTCTGTGGATGTGCCTTGTACTAGATGGTCGTGTCAGACAGCATTGCGTTCCAGCGAGGCTAAGCTCCCAAAAGCTTTCACAAGGCTAAACGTAAACCTACTATTTTACGACAATTTTTATTGAGAAAAGCAATCCTTCTAATTTATTTCCCAATAGTCAGCATCATCTTAAGCTTTAGTTTATTTCAAATCTAGCACTTTCAGAGAATGTTAACATACATAGAAACCTCTTCATTGCCATATCCCTTCCACAAAGACGATCAGCTCAATAGTAATCTCGATACATCGCTTGATTATCTGCTAGGTCATCCCTAGATCAAAATCAGCGATTATAAGGGTTTGTTTGATTTCATTCTCAAAGAAGTCTAGTTAGAGGACCTCAAGTCGATATTAGGCCGACTCTAGTAGATGTCGAAGTAGGATAGTAGCAATATCTCTCTGTTGTATCGATAGCGAGTAAAGGGCCGATAGATTATCGTTACTAAGGATCCTTAACTACATCTCGTCTGGTTCGATAACCAAATCTTTCTTAAACCCCTTCCTAAGTACATAACGTCCTACTTATTTTAGGATACGTTTATAGGCGATCCGTCTAAATATGGTGCGGCGGTGAAGCTAAGAAAGGCCGTACTCAGATATCTACGAACGTATTTCTACCTGATTTAGTATGAATCAGATCTACGAATTGCATAAGATCTAGCTCTCTGCCTAGTTCCTAAAGAAGTAACCTAGCCTTAGTTCTGCTAATTCACTACCTGTTTCCACGACATCACGGATAACGAAGTTTTAGGACGATATCTTTACAGAGAGATCTGATTGACCTGATTAAACTATTATGCGCCCCTTCTCTTAGGAAAAAGCCATTATCAACGGGTGGATTATTAGTATCAAGCGTACTTCGCTCGAATTCAAGGCCCTATGATATCTGCATTCGCATTTTTCTCGATTATCCTGAATTGTATATAGGTCAACCTTGCAACCTCCTCGTCTGATGAGAGATATTTGAGTGCCCTATTATTTGTAGGTTGCTACTAGCTTAGCACTTTGATCGCATCTATGGCTAGTGTTCTATTGCTGGTATTGGTAATACTTTTCCTTTTCAAAGTGATTAAGGAATAGAGGTTTGCGATAGCCCATCGGCTACTATAGGAGAAGAGTTTATAGCAAAAACCGGAAGGCCATGTGTAGCTAGGAACTTAAGGGAAATCCAGGACATATTACTATATGTTAGGTTGGTACAATACAATATTTGAATTATTCCTAACTAGCGATTTGAATGAGATCCTTTTTAATACATAGCATTCTCTAGTTACAGACTTGACGAATCCTACAAAATCTTGAGGTGACCAAGCGGCATTGAATTTCCGTAAGAAGCTTCCTCAACCTGCCAATAAAGATTTCTAGAGAATGCTGAACTTACCCAAGTCATGGATTCTTAGTGACTGTTGATGTATTTGCCAGGCCCTGAACGATTGGTGCGTGTTTAACAGTTATTGTTGATTCCTACAAGTCTGTCGATAATGGTAATGTAGTATCAATAATTTGCTCAAAAAACCGCGTTTTTGACTGTTAAACAATAAGAGAGGATTTAAACACTATTATTTGAGCGTAGCTGATGGCGCATATAGTAATAACGAAAACTAAAAAAAAATGAACGACTTATAACATCAATAACCCTTAAACTACAGTATAGGCAAAAAAGCCACAGTATTTAGATTTACCCAGATAGCGTGTTTTGACCGTTGAATAACAAGAGAGAATTTGAACACTGTCAGCTGAGCAAAAAGTAAACAGTCTTAAGTAGAAGTTGATAGCGCAGTCAGATTGAAAAAGCGAACGTGATACTTAACTGTCAATGGTCGAGCAAAATAGCTACGTTCGTCTAAGTAAATCTCACCATTTGAACGTTTTCACTAGGAGCGTTCAACAAGATCTAATTAAACGATTGTTTGTGGTAGGATTGGTAGAAAACTACATGCTGTTTTCAGGAGAGTATATACTGACCTGCATTATCAATCTAAAATAGGAATGTCTTTCTAGACGGTTAGGCGGGAGACCTGGCGTAGAATATGGTGTTTGACGTGAAACCACTTGCGTGTCTCAAGCTAGAGAAAGTCGAGGTTGGCTTGAATATAAATCATCTTGATCCGAAAAACTTAGTATAGATACATAAGTATAATAAAAGCCCACTGGTTAAGATTTGCTCACGACAAAGATGTTAAGTTTCTACAAATCTGGCTAACTATGGCAATTTCACCCATAGAAACACGAGGTCAATACAAAAGTTAATGTTTAACGCGTCTTCTAAGACAAACTGTGCCCGGCCTTGAGATATTTTGATTTCGTGTTTTGAATAATAATTTTTATTTCATGTCAATCGTAGTCTGCTGAAGCGACTACGGTAGGAGCGGCTGGGCTTAACGCTCGGGGATAGAAAGATTTTCTTCCGCCTCTATAGTTTTTCTAGAAACAATTATATTTCCCTCGTTTTGTAAGGGGATACATATTCGTACGTTCTTTGTTCTACGTGGGCTTTTATCGATGTTATGAACGTTTGGGACCATATCGTTCGAAAATATCAAAATAGGAAGTTATGTTCCCTACTAAGCGTCCTCCGTCGTTTTTTTCCTCATGAAGTACGGAACTTCTTTTTTTTTAATTAATAAAAAAAATCGACGGAATTGAATTTCACACTTAAAGATCCTCTCCATCAAATGTCTACCTCTTTGAATGAGGTATGTTACCAGATTCCTATAGGTTCAAAATAAGCTAAATTATCACGTTCAACCGACGACAGCTGAATGTAATGCTTATAATCTTAACACCCCCTCTCAGTCCTTCCAGCCATTGACGCTTTCATTTGTTTCCGCATGACATATCGATAAGTCGATGCGCAATTTGATTCGGAATTGTGAACAAAAGCGCGAATCATTTACTGTGATGGCGCGACCGAAAGGCGGGGAAACCGGTAGCAGAACAAACGACCGAGCGCAGCAAGAACAGATACGTAAGCGCCGACATAATCTTTTTAGAAGACTAAAAGAATTCAATGACCGTTACGATATTAACATATGGATGACCATGCGGATGCCGAGTGGATGGGTTTATACATTTGTTACAAAGCCAGATGAGGCGTGCCCCACTGAGGATGAGCTCGTAAGTCGTCAATTTTAGATTAGATAGTTTCGCTAACAATATTTAAGCAGTTACAAAGTCTCCCAATAATCCGGAAAACCCCTGCAGACTATGTTCAGAATGCCGAACCAAGGTTGATCGTGCGAAGTCCTCCGGTGTTTTCATTGCCTCGCCCCTCATATTGCGTCGGAGTCGGTCGTCTTGAAAATGCCCAGGACTCTGCCGACTTTTCTTTACAATCTGAAAGACAGGGTGAGAATGGTAATATCCAAGCGAAAGATGAAAAGAATTTCTGGGCCTGATTATCAAGACCTTGTTGGCTCAGAGCATATAATTTCTGTCTATCTTGCGCAATCTCCTGAGAAGATTTCCTCGGATTTCTTTAACACACGGTAGTTATACCTTAAAAATAAAAATTAATGTTATGGCTTAGTATGTCGCGTTACGGGACAGTGGAAACCGGTCTGACCAATGGAATCATAAGTGTCAGCCGTATAATACGTTTAGCATTCCAGCGCTTCACCCACAGCTCCTGGTCGGAACGATTAAATAATCAGAATGCGGAGAATCATCGCAATAGATAGCGATAATTCAGATAGCTAGGAACCAAGTCATTTTGTGACCTCTACTTTGGAATCATTGGCTGCATTCCGTACTACTGTTCTGTGTACCAGAATACTCGCTCCGACAAATAGCAATGTGACCAGCCTGATGAGCGGTGTCTGAGGCTACTATGCCTGGCACGCGATATGGGTTCTGTAGATAGCAGAGAATCTCTTTGTTTCTTTTCCCTCTTCCTCTTTCTCTTGACTAACTTGGAAGTCCCGTCATCCATAGCACTCAAATTAAATACCTTCATCGTTTTCTCTTCTGATCTGGCTGCCCGGACGCAAGCAAATCTGGATTGCTAAATGTCCCAATAATAACTAGTTAGCAAATTTTGGTTCTCCCAATTTATGCATTTCACCGCAATATGACTACCCGCCCCCTAATTAGTCGGGCCCTCACCGCTCTCCGTTGGTGAGGGCCCGACTAATTAGGGGGCGGGTACTCGTATTATATAAGCCGAGGTTTCGAAGGCAATGATTTAGACCGGAGGAAGACCTAAATATTATGCATTATAGTATTATATTTTCCGTATAGTAAACATCAGGTCTTGATTTTGGAAATATTTCAAGTATAATTACATTAAATATTCTACGGCCACAAATCAATCAATCAATCAATAGTTCATTTGCCCGATGTAGCTTGCTTTAGATTTCTACGGCCACAAAGGAATAAAAGCTGGAGGATATATATCCATATATCGCACAGCCTTACGCTGGTCTGAGACAGTTGCTTGCGTCGCAGCCAGATCGTTCATTCTTATGCTGGCATTTCAGGTATCGTTTCTAACATGATCTGCCTGGCAACACAATTTGGCCGAAAACAAATTCCTTTTCGTGGGATTTTCATTGGGTCACGTTGATTCCATCGGCAATGTGTTGGATAACGATGGCGGTGGCATTTAAAGCAACGTGAAAAGCATTCACTTCGTTGGAGTGGAAACTGTGACTGGTATGATGGTGGATCTGTTGTTGGCTCCGCGTAGGAATAGGAATAAAAGTCTTCACTAGGTTTTTGGGTTTGCTCAAGAGCAATTTGCGGGTAATCTTGGTGAAACATCCTCGACTTTCTAAACAAAAATCAGTAATAGTACTAGTAGTCATAATTGAGAAAAATATGTTTACTTAGCGCATCTGCTTAAGGGATTTCATGGATAGCCTATTTGGATACCAAAAAGTACTCTATCACTGACGTCCCCGTGGCATTTATTGCATGAAGAATGAGGTGAATAGCACTTCATGCATTGGCCTAATAGTAAAAGGTAATCCACAAAAATGGAAATTGGTCAACCGGTGTGACAATACTGTGGAAAGATGTCAACACTGCCTGAATTGAGAGAGCAAAGAACTCAAATGGTGAGTGAGTTGCGTCTCAGTTTCACTAAATAGACCACTGGAAAGGCTCATTGGACGCTATCGGCCTCCAAAGGTTGAGGCATTGATCGATAGATTCCCTGGTCGTTCTTTAGAACGTTCAAGTCAGATGATTGAGGAAACATTTTTCGTTGTTGAACGTTCGGGTTTACACAATATCCGAGGAGCCCTGAAATAACGAAAGAGCACAATTGCACCTTGACAATATGCGGGCAGTATCTGGTACCGCTGGTCGCGATGGAGGCTGGCTACCTGTAATGATGCCGTGCCTAACGGAGACCAGCCTGTCCGTCCGAACCCAATTCGTTTACGTTAGCGCAGCAAAGAAGTGTGAACTTCCTGAATTTTCACACTGAATTTTGACCGTGAGTCACGTGCTCTAAACAAATGCAGTAGACCGTACTATTGGCGCTACAGTACTGTAGACACTCCCTACGCAATAGAGGTCATGTCTTTAGATGTTGCAGTGGTTTCCGCTTTGATGAGCGGGAACAGACAAAGCTTTTCTTAGCTGCATGAGCGATGCCCAGCGACAAGCAATTACATGTACAGTACCCAGCGTGTTCACATAAACCATCGTAGGATCCACCTAAACTGTGCCTTGGATGCTAACTATCAGTGAACTGGTCACTTCACTTATCCACATCCACCTGCCCAGCCCCAAGTATCTATCAGCTTCACTATCGCCTCAAAATACCATAAAGGTCGAACAACATTAACCTATGCCAGAGAGTCTGGGCATGAGTCCAGATCAATTTTTCCAGTTTCAAGTAACAGCTTCACTACCGCCTTATTTCCACTATTTGCGGCGTGGGTGAGTGGCGTGTACAGTAACCTAGCTTGGCTTTTGAATCCAGATCGACCTGTCCGGATTCTAGTAACAGCTTCACGACTGCCTCATGTCCAAACTCTGCGGCACGGGATAACGCTGTTCCCTGATATTCGCATCGGTGCAATCCTGTCCGCAAAGGCAAATATTTTGCCATGGTGTTTGGCCCTGCCTGGAGAGACTTTTGGGCTGTAGCAGTTTTCCCATTTCGAGCAGTCCAAAGCAGCGCTGAAGATTTGGAATTTCGAGAATTCTTTCGATATAAGTATGGATTTAAGACGTTGTAAAATTGTTTGTTGGTTTGAGATAACGAGTTCATATCTCTTTCTGCCTCTACAGTAAGCATGCCACTATTAAAAGCGTTATCTCTGTTGGCAAATGGTGAGACATTTTGGTAATTCGAGGACCGTTGGACATCTTCCCGCCTCTAGGAATGGATAATGGTGAATAACGGATGATGAAGGTGAGTGAGACTCAAGTTGGAGAAATAGCTTTGGTACAAATGCCGCGCGGAATTCTCCGGTGACGAACAAATGCTTTTGTGCCTTGCTCCAGCAAAAGGAGGGGTCGGTGAGTTGTTCTGCTTCGATTGTTTTCGGCTCCATGGAATGAGATATGTGGTCGATGAGATTAAGACGAAGGCTGCGACGGATAAGGGAGAAACGTAGAGGATGACAAAAATAGACAGAACTACCATGACCCCTGGGACATTACGGTGTTATAATGATGACCCATCGGTTGGTTACGGCCATTAACGTTAGTCACTGTCAAGAATTGGACGTATCACATTACCCTCTCTCTATTTCCCATGAGGTACTAGTCTTTATTAATGATTTTACCCTCTAAATTGTTGGGCACCCCCAGCTTTATTTTAATCGGGGAAATATTCATTCATGTATTGCATTTCCATTTAGGGTAATCGTGCTGTCGATTTTTGACAGTCGCCGTTATATTTCTGCCAAAGTTAACAAAGCGGTGTCCTAAAGTAGACATCAGGGATTTATTTTCTGGGAAAAAAAGAGACGGGCAGATTGCAACTCGAATCGGATTCACTAAGAAACTTGTGCGGATGGATTTACTCCTAGGCAGATGAGCTACATTGTCCTGCCATTTCCTCTTCCCCAAAGCCCTCCTAGCACCCAGTCGCGCCAGGTACCATCCTGGGAAGATGATGTGCTAGCGGAACTATGGCCGAATGAATTCCGATCCGGCGACACGTCCAGAGGCTGAAGGCGCCGGCAGTTCTTTTTTTGGCACTTAGCAGGATAGCCATCGCCTTTCCTGGGAGGATCTTCGTGTAGGGGCTTTTTCTGCAATACTAGACTCTGCGGTTCCAGGTTCTGCGATAGGTCGGTCTGTGTTGCGCGATCCTGCCGTGCCGGCCTCTAAGCATGTTCGATCTGCGCCTCTTGGTCCTGGCGCGTTGGGGTTTGTGGGGGCCCACTCTACGTCTTGAGGACCTCCCATAACTGCTCATGTAATGTTTGATAGAGTTGAGCACAACTGTCATCCGGCCACTATAATTTACCACCGCTGCTTCCTTGAATGCTTTCCCTGTGAGACGTCTAACTAGAAGCCAAGCTTTGGCTTGGCGATGATTACAACTGTAGGGATTGGCTGGCCGTGGAGCTCCGTCCTGATTGAGGGCTGGGCGATCGAGCTAACATCGGCCTGAATATGGGGCTACTTAGTCTTTCACAGCCGTCATCTCGCGCTGTTTTGAGACAAAGACAGGCAGGATTAGAGAGAAGCGGGTTATGGCAGATGGCGTAGGCCTGCTGTGAGATCTTTTCATCCATACGTGGCAAAGATGCCTGATGTTGATGTAGCGAGTAAAAGACCTCTCCTTCCTGGCCTGCTGGTCCCTTCGAGATGCCTAAACGAACTAGTTAGCTAGGATTTTTAAAGATCTCTGGTAACATAAAAAGGTGTCTTTGATTTACCTTCATTAGGATCATAGGTGGAAAGGAGTTCACTGATTGTAAAGACATGGCTAGAGCCTAATTGTCGATAGTCTGATACAGCATCAGGGGCAACATGGCCTGCCAACCGTTCTTAAGGATCAATCTTACTGACGCTATTAATGCCGCGTGTGCCTGAGAGGTCGATCTATTGCGCTAGGCGAGAGGCATGTGAGACACTGGCAGACGTGGGCGAACGGCCTACCAATGACTTTCGTGGCTCACAAGAAGCTTCCGCCGGTTCGCTAGTTGCTAGGGGTCTGACTAGAGCTCTTACTCGTGTGCCCAGCCCTGTAATCCGGTTGTATTGCCCACGTAGGGATTCTGTAGACCAGGTTGTGCCGAACATTTCGTTCCATAGCTTCACCTTATCGCTCCACGAAATGGAGCGTCTCGCCTTAATGAAAGGAAGAAGGGATTCGAGTTCCTCATCTGTCCAGTTTCCAGCCATAGAAGTTCGCTGACGGGAGTTAGGCTTTTTCTACCTTACGATTTTCTTGGATGAGAGCCGCTTCAGTCTCCCATAGCTAGGGATTTGAGGATCAGATCCTAGAGACGGCTATTGATTCTGGAGTGCCTACAACTTTTTGCCTAGTCGATTGTCTTCTGGTTGCCATAGGAGGGCGCCAGAGTTATTAGGGAACGTGGCGAGGGCGGTGATCCCTCTAGTGCTGGACTCTCCCATATTTGTGACTCTGTGCACAAAGTACAGTATATGTAAGCACAGTATTTAAAGGATATTGCCAGTTCAATAAGAGATGGAAGAAAATATTACTATAAGAGATGATCAAGATCTGTAAGTACGCGTAGAATGTTGCGAGTACTCAACCACCAGTGCATTGCCCCAAATATAAAAACGGGTCAAGAAAACAATACATCGAGGGAACCAATTAATAGCTTCCACGTATCCTACAGAATGGCCTACTCAAGCCCTATTGTTGCATTCGAACATGCAGGATCAGAGACGGTAGCACGGATTCCAGACGGCAATGTTCAACAGCTTTATAGTGAGATGCATCCAAATGGCTGGGGAAATTATCGGCAAAGCTTTCTTCCACCAATCTAATTTCCGAATTTATAGAGGTTCCTATAGATGCTCTTTGATTCGTGGTGACGGTCTCCGCTTGACACAATAGGCTAATCCCCTATTGACTAGCAACTTCAGATACTAGTCACTCTATACTGAGCCTAGAAACTAGACCCACGTCGCATCTAACACCATACTATTCAATATGCGGTGCCTACGCTAGCGTGGTTCTACGTACAACTACGCTAGAGTGGATGAGGTCCATATTGCCTAAAATAATCCATCCAAGGGGGCACCAAGGTTTAGCTTATGGAGACTAATCTGGTGTACGGTAGTGTTATAATAGTAATAATCACTAGTGAAAGACATGAGTAAATCCAGCACACCATGCAGCTAAACCAGCCAGACAAAGGAGATCCAACCGCAGCGTCGTAGTATCCATAGTCCGTGTTCACCAGCAGGGATGAAGCCAACACCGCGTAAGCGAACCCGGCCAGACTCGTATGATCCGCCTGCAGCGTCGTAGTCTCCATAGTCAATGTTCAACTACAGGGATGAAGCCAACACAGCGCAAGCGAACCCGGCCAGACTCGTGTGATTCAACTACAGCGTCGTAGTATCCATAGTCCGTGTTCACTAGCAGGGATGAAGCCAACACGCCACGCAGGTCAACATGGCCAGACTCGTGTGATCCGCCTGCAGCGTTGTAGCCTCTATAGTCAATGTTCAGCCGCGGGGATGAAGCCAACACCGCGCAGGTCAACCCAGCCAGACTCGTGTGATTCAACTGCAGCGTTGTAGCCTCCATAGTCACTATTCACCAGTAGGGATGAAGCCAACACGCCACCGAGATGACCTCAGCGGCAGGACACTAAGTCATAGACAAAAGAGAAACATCCATCACGCCACTGTTTAGGTAACTCGGCCAGAGTTGTGTAGTGCCAGACGTAGCTACGTAAATGCGCTCATCTTCGATAGCAAACTGTGACAGCGCATGTCCGTTGGCCGTTTTCACTCTGATGGGATGCCAACTGCAACCTCCCCACAGTCAACAACAATAGACCCTGATCTATTGACCCCTTGTCTAGACTAGTGTGGCAGTAGTTCTGTGCCTACGTGGCCCACTCGTAGAAACTCCCATTTCCGTAATAGTTAGCCGTGTGCCTCTAAGAATTCCTCAAGGGGGCCATTTTCGACTACGGCAAGTCCCATCCCCGCGGTACGGAGGGTGAGCCATTCAAAGTGAGCCTCCTTAACGTAACCGTCATTCGTATTGGCTAGAAAAATGGACTAATACCGATTGCGTCAGCAGGTCACAGCGAGTACCCTATGTCCCATAGTTCAGGACCGACACATCTGAGGATGGCCAGAACACTCATCTTGGGATAGGTGCTACGGTCTCCCCTCTCTTTCCTAGGAACATGTCTCACTACCATATGGTAGTCGCTGCGTCGCAGGCCCCCTGTCTCCTTCCCTATCCCAACTAGTAGGTGTAAATGCGAACCCAACAATGACCCTTGCTATACGTAAGGCAATTGGCTAAGTCTCTAGGGCAGCGCTATCTGTCTATAAGATGACGCAATCCGTTCTCTGGTAAACCGATAGAGCTCTGATGTCAGAGGCGAGATCTCCTGTAGACGGCCTTTTAGCGAACCCAACAATCATCCTGGTCACCAATGAGGTTATTAGGCTAGGCGATCAGGTTCGTGTGACTCGCCTAGTCAGGTGGGCTAGTTCTAGGGAGGAGGCCTTCGCCATGTCAGTTTTACGGCGCAGTCAATCAATTTTACGGCGCAGTCAATCAGACTAGCACCCCTGCCATCATGTCACGACCGCGCCATACGCAGCTGTCCCGCAGACCCTGACCATCGTTCCACCATAGGAAGCCCCATCCCAGGAGCGTAACCTTCGCGTCCATCGCGATGCCACTATGTTGGCCCTTAGGTTGACGTAGACATGGCGAGTGAGTAGGTCGTTATAATAGGAGTGTTCCTGATCAGCGGCCCGTCGCGTCACCACACCGCGCCGCACGTGATTATGCATTAGGCGTGAAACCCTCGTGACGACCGTATTTAGCGTGATTTCTCAGCGCCTAATTCTAGATTGATCAAGTCGATCCTACTAAATCAAGCCTAGCTTGCTATAGTTTCATGCTTTAGCGACCTCGTTGTCCTATCGATAACTGGATCCCTACTCGACCGTTAGCCATGGCATCATCCTCGACCAATCAGAAGGATTCCGGCCGCCAGGCTAGAATCCTTTGATTGGCACAGACCCTCACTAGCGCCTAGTCTCCGCCCAGTACTTTTGACGATCGGTGTTGATGTCTATTGGTAGGAAGACGATTTTATTGCCCCTCTCATTGCCAGAGTGAGCCCCTAGGCTACGTTGAAAGGAAATCAAATTGTCTAAGCCTTCTTTCCTACGGCATCGTTTCAACCTAGGAAACTACGTTGATAATAGGATGGCTCTTAGATAATATACATTTACTCAGGTACTAGACACGCTGGGCCTAGACTTCGTTAGCGGCAAGACTAGGAACTAGACGCTGACCCTGACCACCGCCATTAGAGCTTACTAGACTAGACAGGGTTGCATTTGTCAATTTGTCGTTGTGCTTGCTCTCTGGTTTGTCGGGGTTATATCAGACACTGTGGGACAGGGCCCCTCGCCGCCGCGTCTACTTTAAGGCCGACCACGTGCCATATTCGCCACACTAGACCGGACGAGGGCATGCATCTATCCTCCTAGCCGAAGAGCGTAAGGGGGCGATAGTCACATGGACGTAGCGAGAGCTTGCTCGGACGGGTCGTTTTTCCATCTCCGATAGTCCTTGGGATACCTTAGGCTCGTCCTCCGCTCAGAAGCCTAGATCCTAAGCGATCTTTAATCCACTCAAGAAGCTCTATCAGATCGTAACGAGGGTCGCCCCCTATAGAGTTGGGTAGGGTCCTGCTACACAAGCAGAACCTAGGAAAGGGACGAGGGAAAGGATGCCCTAGAAACGGGCATATACAAACAAAGGATCATTGTGTGGCAGATGCAGCTGCCGTCCCTAAACGGGACCTTAAGTCTATGCACGGTAGCTTGCCTAGCACCGAGGGCATCGTGTACTAAGAGCCTCCTACGTCGACCGTTATTTGCACAATGCACATTAGGATGTCTCGGCGAAGTAAGGAGATCCAGCAGCTGTTGCCGTGGATCGAATACGAGATATTAGCGTGGAGCTAGGCTTTCATATAGATGATACGCATTAAGTAGATAACACAAGATACATAGTACCGCCGCCCCTTAACACTTAAATGTTCCCCCCTAGGCTATCAAAAAAGCGGTCAAGGTCGTATATATCGGGATGTTGGGCATGGCCATTCGTAGGTGCGGCGGAAACTAGGTTCTGGTTCTATCCAGCAAACTCCTAGTTAGCTATACCCTATTGAGTCGTCGGAATCTGAGAGGGGTGCACAGAGAGCCCGTTGCCGTTGGCAGTCGAGGCGCCAAACTGGCCTGGATCAACGATGAATCCATTCTACGGCTGCATTGTGCCCATCGGGCCTTGAGGGAGCCCCGGCGCAAGATGAGACGGGGGCTGGACGTGGTTCGATAGAGGATTTCCCGAGCTTGCGTATGGGTGTTGGCTCGTTGGCCACGGCCCGCCCAGGTCCGAGATGGGCTGCGGAGGAGACGGTCTCTGGGTTGTGGCCGGCAGTCCCTGATGAAGAGTCGAGCGCTGCGTCGCACTCGGCCGAGGCTATCGAGTCTATGGCGCCGTATCGCCAGCGGAGAAACGATCATTCACTTGGCCGTGGTCAATCCATTGTCCACCGCTTGCTTTAGCTGATGTCTCCAGCAACGGTGATTCGATCCCCAGTTCTCTGAGCATATTTTTCATGGTCGGATCTAGATGTGTCGCTCTTTCGATACGGTTTTCGATGCGCTCCCTATCCTGAACCAATTCTTCGCAGACATTGTAGAGGTTTTTAGCTACTAAACCACAGCGTTTGTGATCGGACATCAAAGAATCCTGTGGCAGGTGTGATGAGCAAACTGTGGACCGGCGCTAGATTATAATACTTACTAAGACTTCTTTCCCTCCTGCCACATTTCTTAGCATGTGCAAGAGCTTAGAAGCAATCTTTTTCTGAGAGGACGTTTTCATTTTCGTTGACATAGCGGTGACAACGAACAGATTCGGGAGCGATAGTGAATTTGTTAGCGAACGGTTGAGAGACGCGGGGCGCAGCGGTTATGAACGATTCTCGGAACGTTAATCGCGGTAAATGCATGTGCCTGCTTTTCTTTGCAAGGATAATGGAGGCCGCGTAACTCATAATGCAACGCACTATAATGTACGCCCCCGGATCTTCTCTAGTCATGGCTTAGTTTTGGTCAACGGCTCCTTGTCCACAGGCTCCACCAATTCCGGATAGGGTGGTACCACGTGAATCTGCAGGTAAAGCCAACTGTGCAGTTGCATCTTGTTGTGGAAGTGGAAAATAACATATTCATCTTCGAGCACAGTGGCCAATGCCGTATGAATTTAAATGCTCGTTCGTTCTCATGGACCCACCAATATCCCTTGCTTGGTTCACGCTGTTTGTTCAAGCAGAAGTAATGTCCAAGTCTTATGCGGAAAAAAATATGGTCTGTCTATCTACCCTCTATTCAACACAGCATCAGCTGGTTACATTGATTGGATGAGAAATGTATGCGATTACTGTACCTACTTTCCCACTGTATACTGTAGCGCTTACCTCACGGAAGGGTTCTGTGCAGTGAAATCTGACAGGATATCTTTGTATCCATCATCTGAATCGTCCTCCTAAGGGACTCTGCTGGACCCAACTGGGAACGGTGCAATTATTTGTGAGGCCCCAAGTGTCGACACCACTTCACTTTTACAGTACGGCTCGGGCTACGGGGCAACGTACTCGGAACGCAGTGCAAACCGATAGTCAGGGCGAAAAAATGGCCTACGATCTTGCTGACCAGGATGGAATTGGAGAATCAGTGCTTCAGTAGATGAAACCATGGAAAGAAGTAAAAACCAGACCAGCATAACTGTACAGTGCACAACATAGTCAGAAGACTCGCCGGGACTGGACCCACGGTCGAAAGGTTTACCACCACTTGGGACCAATGGCGAACCCCAAACCCTGGCCTGTGGGCTCAAACCAATTAGGATATCTCCGGAGGCATTAGCACCACGACTAAAAAGGGTACAGATGAGGGCAACAACTTCGCTGACACTGTCTGGGGTACCTCTCCCAGAATGGAAGCTGTGGGCCGAGCGTGCGGCGACCTCGGTCCGATAAGTCAGAGACGCTCGCTAGCACGAGGAGCAGCGGAAACAGAAAGTTGGAATGCATTTTCCTCGGCGGCGAAACGTAGTGAACAGGTCAATGCCAAGATAATGAGTGTATAGTAGAACAGCGGTGCCCAGTAGCCAATGATTTGAACGAGAACCTACTGTATTTAGGTCAACATCTTCTCATTTTAGCAAATGAAATATAGTCCATGAGACAGGAACTTTCAATGTATTCAAGGCACTGTAACATCGACCGATTACGGCTTGAGCGTGTGTGTTTCCAATGGCTATGACCCACCAATTAGCGGTGCTGTATGCAACTATCTTGGCCGTATATGTCCATGTACATGTACTGTATAGTAGAGCGTTCCAATATCCCATTACTTGTTTTTGAGAAAAATGCACCATTAATTGATATACTTCGTGCGGTATTGCCAAGTTTCAATTCAGGAGATGTCTAAGTGTGGGAGGATCGGACCTGGGTTGACTCTCATGCGATCCAAGTATTTGTGGAGCATTCCGATTATCTAGAACCATATGTGAGGGATGGGAGTCACTGAGCATGTCAAGTTGCGACCAGGACGTGAGGCTGGAACGTGTGCCATTTGTGCCGCAATTCCGTTCCTGCGTATCAGTCACAGCTGGCCTTGGTGGCCAGCGGACCTCGATTATGCTAGATTGTCTGTTAAGGGGCTGGGGCATTTCTTGTGTAGACCATCCATTGATGTCTAAACAGTCTTGTCTCGGCATTAGCGGAACAAGCCTCTCTAAGCTTGAAAGCCTCTATCGCCTGCGTCGAGTAGTCTGTAGCATATAACCCTCACATTTAAATCCAGCCCGAATGCAGGTGTTGCCTACAGAGCACAATTAGCCTTTAAAACGATATCTGGGGTGTCGCCCGGAAAGGCCGCTTCAAAGTAATTTTGGACTTACATGAAGGAGATTGCTCGTCACATTTCTTTTTCCTGCGTCGACAAGTCACATAGTTAGTCGTGGTTCTGGGGCTATACGTTCGCTTTCGCTTTGTCACCCGGCACCGTCCGAGTCCAGGGACACTAGTTGAGGATGCAGTTTGAAAATTTGGTGTAGATGGTACCGGAGCACCGGCATTCCGACTCTGTGATTGTTGGTCTTGCATCTCTTCCTGTACGCCAGAGACATTTCTCTGCTGGAGATGCGATGCGCAGCTGAGCAGCGCATCGGGCTTGGACCGATTCCCGTTTGGTTTTGGGTTTCCCAAAATTCGGATGTGGTCAAATAGGTGATCACACGCCGTATCGAGATTCGTTCGTTCAAGGGATTCGGACGTGGGGCAGTTTGAGATAGACGGAACGTTATCTGGTGGATTCAAAAAGCCCCTGGTAAAAGTTGTGTCCCGTTCTGGCTGAGCCTCATTTCTGGAAGGCTTAGGCAACACGATGTTGTGATTGCCAACAAACTTCAAGGGTCTCTGTGAGATATTTCGATCATTATCATCTTGTTCGACATTCTGTCGCAGTTCTTCCTGGTTCTCCTGATACTCGGATTCGGATTTTTCTGGTCCTCCGCATTCCATTTGGTTGCTTAGCATCGGCTGCACTCCATCTGCACCGATAGACATAAAGTCGTGGTCATCGGTAGCTGTAAAGGAGGGACAAGTGAATTCAATCCTAGTGTAGGATCCTCTGCTGTGGTTGCTCATCACGGGGCTGGCTGTGACGGCCGCATGGTTCTGAGAAATCAGGGCTTCCCCGCGAGCTTCCAACGTTTCGAACAGTATTCCGTTCTCTGAACTAGACGGCCGCCTGCCTTCGACTTGTGAGGAACCGGACTCTGGTCCGCACACATGCTGGTCCTCTTTGTGGCTCTCAACTGCGCCTTCGCGATCAATAGAAGAGAGCCCATTTGTTTGAATTTCTGTTTTGGAGGACCTCTCGATCCCTAGGACCATCTCGGTGGTATAAGCTTGGCTAAGCTCAAGTGTCCTTAGCTGAGAATCATTCGAGCTCGCAGACTGACCTAATAAGGCCCGTTCCGCCATATTCTCTGGACCCTGTGACTCTGAGAGTTCTACGTGAGGATGCCCTGACGGTGACTACTTAGGTTCAGCAATATCTCTGCCCAATGTGTATAGCTCTTGAGAGCTTCGAGGAGGGGTCGAGCAAGGAGATTCTTCAGGACAAGCAGGCGAATCTGTTATCAAGGACGATTCAAAAGTCTCAGGATTTACTATCGTACAAGGAATGAGCGGGGTCACAGTAGCCGACGGTACTATTTGTTTTCCACGAACAGTCTTTCTTTTGTTGCGGTGTCCGACGCCTTTCTTGTTCTTCTTTTTCTGATCGTAGAACTTGGTCTGGATGGTAGGGAGGCTTCGGTAACGATGAAAGTCGCGCAGGAAATCACGCTCAATCTCGTCTCGGGACTGATGGCGCCGCGGCTCGAACTATAAGGGTAACTTGTCTAATTCCCCATCGGTCCAGGGAGGATTGCGAGGCAAACCTATATTCAGTCAACAAAAAGCTTCTGTCAAGTCACCATAAAGCAAGACTCACGCCCACTTTTTCTGCCTCTCCTTCGCATCATTACTCCTTGTCGCCTACCAGAAGCTTCGTGTGGCAAGTGAGCTTGCAAGTCAGTCTCATTAGAGACGCACGCGGAATTCGATTCAGCTTGAGCGGAACAAGAAGGTTTGTCTGGCTTCTTAAGCTCATCCAGCTTGGAATCCAGGGTGCCAAGAATGCTATTATTCATATCAACCACTGCTCTCAACCAAATCAGCGATTGCTAGAAAATTAAGCATCTCGGGGGCATGCAAACACTTCAAGGCAATGTCATTCCATGACAATATTTCCGTCCTCACCAGCGTCATCGTATCTTTTTCCGCCTGCACATCACCTCCGTAGGATTTGATGTGAACAAGATTTCGGAGATCGTTAGAGAAAATCAAGTTGCGGTCATATTCGGATATTTTGACCAACGCCCTGCGCTTCTGAAGGCGACAATAATAGCTGCCATCGCTCTGGAGCTTCGGCTCGCACGTATGGTCGCGGATGATGTCCATCTAACTAATACTGTCACCACAGTCATCGTTCTCAGATTCAATGACCTGCGGATGCGGTTCGTTAAATAGCTAGGCAACCCTCTCTACCACAGTGTCGCTCATAAGCGGTACATTGAAATACCTTGCGATGCTAGTGTCACCTTGGAAAATAGCGTGAAATGACCGCGATAACTCTAGAATGGCGAGTAGTTTTTAGTGTGAGGGATCGAACTGTTGTAAGCGAGGTTGTCCCTCCCTATCAGGCAATGTTGTATTGTCTTCTTGTCTTTCGCCATCTAAAGAATCTTTGTCCACAAGATTTGAATCCATTTTCAACGTTGAACAACTTGAAGAAAGATTGGTTAGGTTACTTTCCAAAGACACCTAGGTTGCGCAAACTAAATACTCTTGGAAAGAACGGTCGGATATAGTAATAGGGAGAGAGCGCGTAGGAGGGGGTAGGGTTTGGGGGATGGGTACGAAAAAGAACGAAGACTCTCCTCGAATGGATCCTTTGCCTCCGAGCGCCAGCAGCGGTCAAATATATGCCATTGCACATCGCGCAGCGCAGCCAGGCTAAATAAAGGCTGACAATAGAATACAGATAGGCCAATCAGAATGTATCTAGCGCGTCATGACCCTCGTTTCCACTAGACACATGATCGGCTGGTGTATTAGGTGAAAATGGGGAGCCCGAACACCATCTGGCTCTTCTCTGCACACTATTCCGTCCGCTAAGAAGGCTCCGCATTCCGTGGTCCCCGACGGCTTGAATCACCAACGGCGCTTCTAAGCTGAATATCATTAGCGAAAGGTGACCCACTTATGCAGGTGAACAAATCTTCCGTATTTCGCCCCTGAGAGTGAGGGCCCAAGAGTCAATCAAAGCACATAATTACCCGAGCGGCCGTGGCAGGACAGTGGGACAATTAATGGATTTCGTAGGCTATTCAGGGACCCACACGGGAAGGGTGCGAATATATGCAGCGGCGCCAATCTAGACTCGCATGCGTCGCGGCAGCACGCCGCTGATCGGTAAGACTTGTAAGGGTCCAACCGACAACGATCGGCCAGGCCAACCAACATTCGCCATGTCTATATCAGCACAGGAAGCACCAATCACCGCGCGAAGGAAGGGAAGGTTACACTCATAAAATGACGCTTCTCACTTTGACATTATGGTGAGCATCCTTACGGCAAGTTCAGGTGCGGCTGTGACCTAGTGGCAGAAAATATGTCTCCTTGAGTGTGCCGCACAGCTGATAGAGACAGAGTCCACTCCCCGGAACTAGCCGACTTTAGCAGGCGAGTCAGGCAAACCTCATGACCTTGTCTAATCACCCCACGGGCGACAAGGATAGTTGTTGGGTTAGGTGAGACACCGCCAATAGGAAATCTCCTCGCCTCCAGCGCCGAACCCGAACGGCTCCACATGCTGGCTGGAGATGGTGTTCACTGGCGCAGTCCTTGAGAGTTGGCCAATTGCCTCACATGTAGAATGATTAATTGTTGGGTTCGCCTCACGCTTACTAGGCGAGATAAAGAAAGAGACAGGGACCCACCGCCGGGCCACCAGGTAGCAACGAAAGGGTGGAGAGAGTCATTTCGTAGGGACCTTTAGCGATATTCAAAAATGAGCTTTGTGGTCATTCTCGGATGCGACATTCCTGGATTGCGAGGGGGATTTCTAGCGCCCAGTCTATTCAGGAAAGAATCCGTGGGAATAAACCGGTGAAACTAATTTCGAGCGCCTCTGTAACTGATACTCTGAGCACGTGTGTTATGTGGCAGAGACCTCAATGCTCAGGTTCATTCGAAAATGCGCCTCAAGATGATTTTGAGCGTAGGCTCGCAAGCCACCGGCGGTCCTCCTATGGCCCTGTCGAGCCGCCCCTGGATTCATCAATACCGCTGCGTCCCATCGGCATCCCTGCCATCCTGAATTCCCCCGCGCAGGCAATGGCTGAGGCAGGCTATAGCTGCCCTCGCGAAACCTTGCGCCTTCCGGCGCCGTCCTTTTTTTCTTCCTCGTCCGCGTCATGGCTCTTCGCAGGCGACCCATCTTGTGCATACTCTCGCTCGGCAGCCGTCATCCCCCAGATCTCAACCGCGTCCAATGCTGACTTCAGGGTCGCCGTCGGTGGGGTTTATGGGCGGTAAAGGCCGGGAGCCGCGCGCTTTGGAGCATCGCGCAGCCGCCGTCGACCTTAGTCTACCCAAACTCTCTGAGCAGCCTGTCTCAAATTCACCATTATCGTTGAATTCTGTATTCAATCCAATTGCCTCTCTACCGAGTACGCCACCCTCGGCTTCGGCCTCGCTTTATTCAACACCGACCCTGCACTCGCGACCGACCAGTGCTAGGCCGGGCCCGCTAACTACCCCGAGCTCACAGGAAAGCATCCCAGCTACAGTGTAGTCGGCATATTCTCAGTTTGGGTGCTCCTCCGCTGCCACGAGAAACATATCCTCTTCCGGTGCGGCATCCTGCTCGAATGCGCCGCTATACGGGACGATCGACCCCATGAACCGAGCACTAGCAGCCACGACTGGATAGTGGCCTGTCAAGGAGTGTTCTGGGCTGGGTCCGATGGCGCAGAGCACACAGTCTACGACCAGGTTGATTCCGTGCGGGTTGAACCTGAAATCTGGATCCTCCAGACAGACAGAGAAGCGCAAAGCAATGAGGGATGCAACGCGGAGGTTTCGCAATCGCAAGCGAAACAAAATACAGCTTGAGCAGCACATCAAATCGCAGCAGGAAAAGATCCAAAGGCATGGAGAGAGCCTGCGGGGTCAGACCGAGATAATCCGTACCTTGATGCAGCAGCAAGACCACTACCGATCCGAGCGAGATTTCTATCGCAATAATCTTGCCCGTTCAGTTTCCTTGAGCCAATTTCCTACCCGACCTCCTTCTCCTCCGCTGCCGCCCGCTGAACCACTTGTCCAAGCAGGTTCCACGCCTTCGTGATCTGGCCAAGACGTGTCACCATCTGCTTTCAGCTTGCGATCAAGTTCTGCGAGGTCGGCTTCATAGGCACGACTTAGTTATCCAGTAGCATCGAGCGGAGGTAATCAACTCCTTTTTTTTTCATTTTCCGCAGACCAGGTCATGGTGGAGTAGGTCGATGCGCCACTGATCAGACATACGGCTCGCCTCTGTACAGTATCGACACCTGGCTAGCAGATATTATTGGGTTCCCTCATGGTAGTTAACAGTGGTTGACACCATGCCGCTACACTGTATAGCATCTGCGAAATGACCACCGCTTGGTAAATTCGACGCATCGCCGTCAGCGATGCGCTTCACGTTGACCCAACTAGGCCTGCCGTTGCTTGTGGGTCAAGTCGACTAAGTATTGTCATTTCGGGCACACCGTAGCTACCGTACCAGAGATATAACATCTGTTTTCTCAATGGAATGAATGGCTGGGGCAAGCCTACCCACGACGAGGGCAGCGTGATTTAATCCAGTGCCCAAAGCCGGTTCGAACTTCCAAAATGTGTCCACTGATTGAAAGATGTGATTCGTTGACGTTGGAAGCAGTTCCTGGACGAAGCTGGGCAAGGAATCTCTGAAATGCTTCCAGCTACATAATACCGTGAGAGGTCTGGGAGTGTATCCCGGGTCTGATCTACTATACAGTGGTAGGTAGGTAGGTAGTCTTCATTTACCCTGACCCCTCTCGCCGAAATTGAATAGCCACTAGGCCAAAATACGAATTCGCGCTCAGCCTAGTGATTGGTGGGCTACAATCAATTGCCGGAGCGATATGCAGGATACCACAACTATATATATCCGTGTACATATATCCAAAGTGTGCCACTTCCTGGAGCCTCGTCAAGGCTTGTCGTTGCCTAGTTGTGTTCGTGTTGCGAGGCTGCTCCCATGGCGTGTCTTCGAATCCGAACCGGGCAATGAGAAACAAAAACTGACATTTCACTTTCGTTTACAATGCATATCCTGGAGACCTCGCACTCATTCATCCACAGTTGACTAGCCAAGCGCTTTCTTTTTTTCAGTATTAACGCGGTTGCCCGATTCTCATGATGCTCATGGAAACCCATATGCTCACTCCATTGAGCGAAATGTAGACTACCAAAACTACCAATAGAAGTTGCATGAATACTGTACTTGAATGGTTCTATCTGAATATTGGGTCATAATGAAGACCATTGCGACCTAGATACTTAATTCACATTGGTGCACCGCGTGAAGCCTTTTTTGCCTTGCCTCCGTGATAAGTACAGGTACGATCGTAACCTGGCGGCGCTATCTGACCGTCCAAACCCGCTCCCAACTTTCCCTGTATTACAAAACTTTGCGAGGACGAAAATGACTGCCTCCATTGTTCAAATGGACTCACGATAGAAGGTCTCTTCCCATGATTCGTGAGCTGGGGTGGGAGCTGATGCCCCAAATTATTCTACCAACAATAGATAATGCTGTAGACAGCCAAGTGACACTTATCATCGCTGAACCGATCTTGGCTTGAATGCCAACTTCAGTAGAAACCGCATTTAGAGCTATAACAAATGAAACGTAAATCCCGGTTGCTGTAGCAGAAGCCAACGCGCTAGACACCATAGCTATCTGAGCGTTGTAGCAACAAGTTAGCCTGTACTTTCTCTAACATGGGTAGAATGATTCTTACACTTGAAATGATGGCAAACACTTTACGGATCCATGGAGAGCCTTGATATTTTGTTTCAATAAGTGGTCCACTGATGCAAGTTGCGATATTTAATATAAAGGCAATCATATAAGCTGCATCCATAAATTGTGACGCGTCACGATATACTATTTCCGCCTTTTGAATCTCTGATGGGAAAAAGCTTTTCAGCCCAGGTCGTCTCGAGGCCTAATACTTCCGTAAAGTTAAACCAGAAGCCAGCACTCGGAGAACTGCACTTTGTGATAACTGAGTTTGCTTCACTGTATTTTCCTTTACAATACCCCAACAAACCTATCAAATAAAACTCTGCAATATTTGATTCTACTTCAGCAAGTTCATTTTGAGCGATTTTTGGTAACTCTTTCGCAGCGGATGCGGCACTCTGAATAGCACCACTTGCAGTATTTCCAATGTGCTCTGATCCATCTTTAATTGAAGAGCCTACGTCATTGGCGTTTTCTTCCGCACTTGAAACTACCGAAGAGGTGTGGCCTATTAATGATCGTTTATCTACACTACCTGCTATCACATTTCCCAAATCAGCAGAAAATCCCGTCATGTTAGCCTGCATATTGTCAATATTTCAGCACATAAAAGGTGGGAAGCCGTCAGGGTGGCTTCGTACTTCCATAAAAAAAGGCCTCTTTGTGGGCTTGACTTCTCAGTACATCCGATCCCCACAAATACTAAGAGTAGGGCTGAGACCATGAAAAGAAGATATGACAAAACAGAGCATGATCGCCGGCTGAGTTCACCCATCGTGATTTCAGGACATTCAAGGCGAGCTTTGGGCACCTTAAGCTTCTTTCATTAGAATACAGGCTCTTATGTATTCATTTTGAATGTCAGATTTAATCGTTCATATTCGAAATCAAATAATCGAAGGTATCGTATTTTTTATATTATCCGAAATAAAACCCGGTATATTCTGGAAATTATTGCTTGCTTGTCTTTTTCTACAGTTGTTTTTCATTAATCATTTTTCTTTATCTTATTTTAACCTCATTGAGTTAAAATTGCGATCATGGAAAGCCATCCTCTTTAGAGGTCTTTGCGCCAAACAAGCCAGCATAAAATTCTAAGCACCATTATTGTTGTTGTTATTAATTTTCCTCGGGCTGTTCCGACACCAACGGGCATCCCCCAAGGGTCGCCGATTTCCCCGATCCTCTATCTCCTTTACAACGCAGACCTCATTGAGAACTGCGGAAACGGCGTGACTAGCAATGGCTGGGTGAATTACGTCTGCTTCATGGCCAAGGGAGACAGCGAGCGCGAGACCACCAAGAAACTCAGAGCAGCATACAGAGGCGAGCAAAACCAGCTTCACCACTGCACACATTAATTGTTTTTGAGCCCCACAGCCAAAGACACTAGCCACAGATAATGGGTAGATCTCAATGACCACTGTATGTAATATGTATCATACTATGCATCTTATAACTGTATGCATGCAATCTATTTCACAAGCGCGCGTAATCCTCTTCCCAATATTCATGTGAGATGCCGAGATACCCACGAGACGCCTCTACACAATACTACCGATGAACGTCACTAGCAGATTGAAGTCACAAGTGCGAGTGGAAGGACACGGACAAGTTCTCACCCAACAAGCGACGCGCCTAGGGCGGTGTATCTCCGGGCGCAGGGACTAATTAGAGAGGCGGATTTCCACAGAACGCGGGTCGCCATTGAGGGGATGGGCGAGCGTCTAATATTCCCACATAGCTTTGTTCCTCAACCATCCTTTCATTTATGTATGCCTGAGTGGTTCCTCGTCCTCACCCTACCTCTGGCTGTTATCATCCGATTTATTACTGCCTCTCAGAGTAATCACCCACTGGGTAATTTATTAGGCCTCCAACTGCCGCATCCTGAAGCTTATTCGGCTAATCCGGAGCCCTATGCCGTGATGTGACAGATCTCATTATGTAGGGTTTTCTTACTTCTCTGCTATAAATACAGACATGATAGCCAGAAAGAATACCATCGTTATCATCATTGTCACAAATGACACTACCTGGTAAATTTAATAGTGAATGCCCTATTCTCCACTTCTACACTTCTACACTGCCTCCCTGCAGATAGTTTACCATCAAGCGAATACCAAATGAACTGCTGCAGTGTATCGCAGAGAGCCTGCAATTAGGGGAGGATATAAATACTTTTGCTCGAACAAATACTCGCCCTTACAATCTCCTAAATCCCTATCTTTATCATTACGATGTACAACAACATGGAAGTTCGGCATTATTGTGGGCTGCAAAATATGGGCAAGAAGCGACAACTCAAAAATCGCTAGAAGGAGCCCATGCTCAATCTCTACCTAAATCCAATCAAACGCCGCTATCTTTAGAGGCACAGAATGGACATGAGACAGTCGTCAAGCTACTACGATGAGGCTGACAATATAAATTGTTACTACGACTCATTTTATACGTATTAAACTAAAACATTCATCCAACAACAACAATAAGAGAACCAAGGATAAATACAGGATACCGATTCATAATAGCGAGGACTCAGCGACGATTCTTGAACTAACGAGTTCTTGCTGCTGATGGCTGGTCGTCATCTGATTCTAAAGCAGCGTAGTCAAACATTACCGATCTCGCGAGTGCCTTTTCCTCAGTCACTGCCTGGCGAGTGAGAGCATTCTCGTGCTACTAGCAGCTGACTCTCAAGGCCCATTCAGAATTTGGTGTCGCCAAAGGCATTCTGCCCCAATGGCCTACTTCTGGCGTCTGCCTCGAATAATAAGAGGATCAAGCTCTAGGATAAAAGCAAGAACGCTCTACAGCAGACTCTCGAGCGGTAATCAAGTTGCATTTGGTCAACAGCATTCTCAGATGGTTCATATCTGAGCGTAAATCTAGGATCCATTCATATGCAGTCCTGGCATGACAATAATGCCTAATTCACCCGAGTAAGCGACAGACCTCAGGACAATTTGCCACCCCTGATCGCTTCCTATTTGATCTAGTTCTTTCATCTGTGTCCCCTAGAATGGGAGATCTTGATTATAAGATGTCCTCAAATATGGTTGGCATCTTCTATTGCAAATACATGAAGGCAGGAAATCGACGAAAACAGTTGGAAATCTCAGAGGCAGGAGACGCCTACGGGACATAAATGAACAGAAGCAGATGAATCTCCTTGAGATGAAGATGCTAAAGCTGGCTCGCTCTCAACCGGAGGAGAAGAGGAGAGAGAGGCAGGCGATGTAGCGTCCTATGAGGCTGTTGCCCTAGGCATCAATGTCACACCAGACTCTCTACCCTCTCAACAGAAATTCAATTTCTTTGTTTGACTATTGGCATCCAATTTAGCTGCATTTCTCGGAATACCAGGTGCTATAGGAAAAAAGCACGGATAATATAATCATTTACTACCAGACAATCCTTACAATGTTGATTATTTTGCACCTATTTTACGTGGCTAGTTTCCTGGCTGTGGGCTTCAGGTCTAGTGTAACACTATTCTTGTCGTGGGCATACAATAACACATTTCCTCGAAATATGGATCGACACATCTTGATTCGTTCTTCTCCCGGACTCCTCGCTATACTAGGCATTGGAAATGAAATCTTTACATCACCTTTGAGAAATACCGCGATAATTGAAAATCTGACCGAGATATAATGATCACTTGAAAGTGTTTTTTGGGTCAAAATGTGATTTGTCAATGCGACATCCAAAGTGAAAGCAAACTCGGATTTGAGATGCAGGAAAGCTCATATTTAAACATAAAGTGAAGAGATAAATAATATAAACCAAGCTTATACAATAATCTAGTATTTTGACGTAACAGAGGCGTAGAGGTTGAAGGTCTTTCTTTATGCTAGACATGGCCTAGCGTTCCTTTGGTGACACCATTTTCCAGAAATACTGTCAATCTGTGTATTTTATTTCATTAAAAAAGATGCCTAAGATAAAAAGGAAATCGAGAAGGAAATAAGTTCTAGGGCTGGAAACTATTGTTCGCTAAAACCTAAGAAGCAAGCTATGTTCGTCCCATTCTTCTGGTTATTTCACTATATTTCAACCAATCATTCTAGATCTGAGGCTAGAACGGCGTTCAAATGCAGCGATCGCTTCAGCAAACTCGTCGATTTGTTCCATAGCCTTCGGGAGCGCTATCTGCAAGAGATATCCTGCTTTCACTCTTCCAGTCATTCTAGAATTCCTAGGGTCTAGAATCACTTGCTCCATCAGAAACTCTTTAACAATATTTTCATACCAAACGTTCCTCGTGGCCACTGACGCCTTTTGGCCGTCGTCGGAACCCACATAGAACTGAGAAATTTTTCCTTGTTTATCAACGGTTGCAGAACCTGTCGTCTGTTTTGATTGCTTAGGTCGGGATGTGGCTTGCTGGGCCTTTGAAGCAGAAGATCGTGTGTTTCGAGATGTGGCTTGCCGAACCCTTGAAACCGAAGACCGTGTGTTTGCCATTTGATATTTTCGTTTAATATTGAGAGAAAATTAGAGATTCAAGACGGAGAGCTGGATACCTATGAAGTCTTCGTTCCTAGGTCTATTTTATAATGCTTTGGTCCTTGCTGCAAAACAGTGTCATAGGGCATACAGAATTTTCTGGCTTTTTCTTACTTAGCTAAGCTATCGTAAGCCAAATGGCCATAATATTATGCCAGCCGCTTTATTTAGGATAGTTATTTATGCTATTAAATTGAATGATTGTCCTGACACTATGCCTATAGAGAACTTAAAAAACGATGTCAATTTAATGACCTGGATTCCGAATTCGAAAAATTCTAGTGTTTTACTTCATTTTATATAACCTAAACGAAGTTCCAGATACAAACATAATTGGGCAGAAGGGTAATATTTAGCCCTCTAGATATTGAAGGCTGTTTATATTCATGGCGTATGCTGCCATGATGAATGATGAGACTGCTCAAACAACTCTTCAAGTATTAGCCTAATATACAGCGCGGTAGCTAGAGGCTAACATTAAGCAATCGATCAATCAATCAATATTTCATTCGTCCAATGTAGCTTGCTTTGGATACAGCCGCTATGCGGGGGTGCTGTCAGGCCTGCCTGACAGCCGAGAGAATGACTCCCAGAGCCCAAAATAGTGTCCAAAGCGCTTGGTTTGAAACAGAGCACGTGACCATAGTAGAATAAAATGATGACAAAGGAAAAACAAAAGGAGTTAAATTACTAAGAAACACACGTGACGCGTGCGGGGCTCAGGGCAGGGGGTATTCACGTTTTGATAATACCTGGCCAATATCAGTAATTGAACGCCCTTACATTTTGTTGAAATGCAGAATAAGCGTATTCACTAGTAATTCTACCAAGTAGTCTGATTCAACAAAGATGAGAACGATGGTATTCAGTCTATCTATTATCCTGGATTTTATAGGGGGGCAGAAAGCGGCAAAAACTGCCTGTGTGTGGGAATTTCACTGGATGCATGAATTCGATAGATCAGATCAGGTGATCAGGGTGCGGAAGATGGATCCTAGTAAATTACTAGTGGGAATTCCACTCCGACACATTTGCCCGAGGAGCAATATTTTTTTTTAACGCCGTCGTTTGTTTGATCGCCGCAGCAGCAGCAGCAGCAGCAGTGGACTGTGCAAATCGGCCACTTTAGGTATACTCGTACTCACCGTGGCAAGATCGTTGGTAAGTTGCAGGCGCAGTCAAAAGTGTCAATGCTGCATCCAATTACTAACTATTTATTGATCGCAGGCTGTAATTTATCATCCTATTACTCGTACAATCGACATGGCATCCGCTGTATACACTCATTCGCCAATATAGTATTTGCACACTTCACGACTGTCCTGATGCAGAGCTATGTGAACTGCACGAACGGCCGAGCTGCACCTCTTCAAGACTCATAACGATTCCCATTCGAATACCATGGGTCGTCGCAATCCGACGCAGAGCCTCTCGCGCTTGCGACTCCTGCTCTTGCGTCGCATAGCCACTCTGGGGGACGCTGAAAAGTGGCCACATGAGGGCAAATCCTTGGACCGCTTTGATGCCCACCTTGCCATAGCTTGAATCGGGGGTATGTTGGCCGAAGATGTCTAAGTCTCCTAGGGAGAAGGGGATAGACTCGCAGATCTCGCCTATCATCTCGACGATGATCTCTTCGGGGTTACGTGGTAAGAATGTACCCGATGTGAAGGCGTTTCCCAAGACTAATATCTCTAGAGAACGGTGTATCTGCAAGATTACCCGTTGTAGAATGATCCGCGTTCCACGGTAGTAGTTCCATACCCCAGCGGAGGTAGAGTCGGGGTAGAGGATGATAGACTCGCCGGTGGGTGATTGGGCCTTGCGCGGTAGCCGATTGTTTGGGAGGCTATTGAACCATTGAGAGAACATTAAGTCCAGGTGCTCGCCACGCTCGAGCAGCGATGTCAGAGTATAGGTGTCACATTTCGAACTGTCGGAGATGACATGTGATACAGTGGCGCAAAACTTGCTGATATTGATATTTCCCGCCATCATGTTATAGATCGGGTGCGGAATGGTCAGCACTTCCAGCAGCCAATCTAGATCGATCCGCATGGGATCATTCAGCCCAATGAATTGAATCAACTAGTCTCGTCAATACAGATCTTCCAGGGATTAGAGAGAAGAGCTCACCATCTGAGTGAATGCAAAATGAAACAAGGATCGGGTCGCAGGATCCCCTAATTGTCCTGGCCCACGCATTTTCAGCAAGTACTGGATGCCCGAAACATGGGTGCTCATCAGACTCTTCCGTTCACCGTTGATATCTTCAAAGAGCATGAGCATTACAATAGCTCCCAAGGTCTCATCACGGACCGCATCCTCTACGGATTGTAGGGCTCGACTGAGCTCCCGTAGAGCCACGCTATATTTCTTCCGAGCCTGAACTGCTAGCACTGGTACAAGGGCTCGATTCGCAAGGGATGCGAACGCTGCTGCGTCTAATGCAGCACACAGACTGGACAGTGGAGCCCAGTTCGCAGTCGTATTCGCTCTCTCACACCATGCATATAGCAAGGGTATTGAGTCGAGTGGTCCGGGGCTGCCGTCGGTTTCGGTGGGGAGGGTAAATTGGTCGAGAAAATAACAGTGGGCGTGGTGTTCCCAGGATGAATCAAATAGGAAGGGAGGGACTGCTAAGTCATTTGACTGGAGCGCGCACGGCGTGCGAACAATTTGATCCTTGTCACTGCCATTATCCGCGGGTTTCGGTATGTTCTTAGCGGGCTTCCTCTGATCTTTCAAGACGAGCCGCTCAGCCTTTTTGTTCTCGCTAAGGAAAACCAAGGGGACGGTGGTGCGGTATCCTGGACATTGCTGGCCATAGGCGGCACAATTGCGACAGGAGGGTTTAGTCTCGTCACACTACGAATTCAGCATAGGCATTGGTGCCATTGGTGCAAAGGGGGTGCTGTATACTCACCTTCACTTTGCGCTTTCTGCAGAGAAAACAGCCTTGGCTCCTCGTGCGGCCGACTACCATGGCTATGCGACTGGTGCTCTCTTGTGAGAGTAGAGAGGAAGAGACTGGAGAAGTGGTGAACGCTGCGGGGGAGATGACCATGCGGAGACAATCTGTTGTCTGTTTTGGCTTATGTAATCAAAAAGTAGTCCTTGTCTCTGACTGTATTCAAATACAGTACAGCTAAATTCGAAATTGGCTTCCATGCTTTATGCGGGGAAATTGTTTCTGGAACCCTAACTCGAGACACACTAGGCCCGATACGGATAACATGGATACAGGGGCCGTCACGCCAAACTTACAGCGTACGGTTCTTTCAAAACATAAAGACGTTGCTTTACATGTCTAGGATGTTCAAATGCATGATTGAAAAGTAGACTGACTCCTAGTGAGTGGATTATAGAAAAAATTATTACACAACAAAATTCAGAATTCAACAGAGGATACAGTACGTTAAACATATGAGAAACAAAGCGCTTCAAATGACTGACGGTTGGTTGTAATGAGCCTTGATGGCCGGTAGTTAAGAGTGTACCCAAATTTGTACAGTACAGTATATGAAATGATATTCTGCAGGGGGTATACTGTAAGTGAATATAAGACATTGCTCTCGATTCACATTGTACTGTAGAAAGAATATAGTTATACATGTACCAGAGACTAGCAAAAGCCAACTACTTCCACCCTCAGATTGTTAAATCTGGG